>NC_089682.1:43716896-44027114 GCF_031753505.1 Anomalospiza imberbis
TATGAATCTCAGAGTTATTTAAGCAAAGTATATTATTTTCCCAAGACCCTCTGCAAAGCATCCTAATTTAGTGAAAGCAGAGAAGTCAAAGGAATTGTAATGGTTTTATACATAAAGACATCCAGGTAAAGAATACAAGCTAAAAAATCACATTGGAAGTCTAGACTACTATCCATTATGCTATAGTTGTTATGAAAAGAAATGCTAGACATTGGATATTTTTAATGGTATACTAAATCTGAATCACACTTCTATATTTTGCTCCTAGGAAGAATGTAAGCAGAAAGCTGATCTCTTCAAAATTCTTCATACATGAGACTCATTTCATGGCATTAAAAATGTACTATGGGCCTGTCTTTCAATAGCAGAACCCTTAAAATGGTCCTTGGTCAGAGCTAAAGTGTGTAGATGTCACAGAAGATAATTAGCAGAGCCTGTTTCTGATCCTGAGGCAGTTTGTTCTGCAGGGGTCTCTAAAGGTGAGTCCTTGTTTGGTGTGTTCACAAATACTCACTGCCTGCAGAGCTGAGAATCAAACATTATTTTCATGCTTCTGTGCTACCAGCATTTACTAACTAGGGAGTTTAGTGGTGTGAGGTTTGATCTTGTGAGAGTGGCTCTCAAATGAGAGGGAAAGATAAAATAGAAAAAGCTGAGAGGACTGGAATTGTTCTGCCTAGAAAAGGGAAGGCTTTGGGGTGACCTAATTGAGGCCTTCCAGTACCTGAAGGGAGCTCACAGGAAAGATGGAAAGAGAATATTAGCAAGGGCCTGGAGTGACAGGACAAAGGGAAATGGCTTCAAACTGTAAGAAAGTAGGTTTAGATTAGAGATTAGGAAAAAAAAATAATGTGAAGGTGAAAAGGCAGGTTGCCCACAGAAGTTTATAGATGCCCCATCCCTGGAAGTGTTCAAGGCCAGATTGAATGAAACTCTGAGCAACTTGGTCTAGTGGAAGGTGTCCCTGTCTACAGCACAGGGATTGGAACTAGATTATCTTTAAGCACTTTACAACCCAGGCTATTCTATGATTCCATAAAATGTGATAAAAGCACGTGTCATTTTTATATGGCTTACATGATTAAATTAAATGTGGATCAGAGACAAATATGCTCTGCCCACTTATAGGAATATTTATATCACCTTTAAAATCTGGATTAGAAGTAAAATCTGACTCAACTGTGAAACACTCAGAGGGTTTATATTCTAAACCTAGACAGTGGTTCTTTTTGACTTGGCTCTAGAGTCTCCCAGAATCACTGTGGTCTCTCTGGTGAACTGAGATAGTATTTAATGCAGACACCAGTGTCCTGGTTTAAAGGCTTCTGCCAAGGAAGGTGAAAATCTCTCTTGGAATGGAAAATGTGACCCCCTTCCCTCCAAATTATTACGACTTTGAAATTACAAGTCTTTCAGAAAAAGATATAGGAAAGGGAATAACAGTTCTTTACTTTTATATATATGTGTGTATGTGTGTGTGTGTGTGTTTGTGTGTATAACAAGGCAAGGAAACAACAAGAACAACAGCGACAACAAACAAAAACGAGAAAATCAGTAGCAGCCTTCACTTGGACGTTGAGCTCTTTCCCCTTTGGTGTAACTACAGTCATAGCCAGCAGGGGTGCTGGTGGCTCCTGGCCAGGCAGGGCAGCTGTGATGATTCCCCCGCAGCTGCAGGGGGCACTGTGGCGCAAGCTTAGCCATCCCTCCATCTGGTAATGGTGGGCAGGCTGGCGGGAGAGAGAGAAAAGGGGATTTCTTTACAAACTCATGTCAGGAAGCTGATCCCGGTGCCCCTCCAGATGGTGAATTGGGCTGTAGCAGGAATCTCAGAAGAGTGGCTGGAATGGCAGAGGTGGTGACAAACAAAATGTAGCAGAAACTCTACAGCCATCGCAGAAGCCACAGGGATGTCCTGGTGGGCATGGGATGTTGGGTTACAATGTAGTGAAAAACCCAAGACAGCAGCAGAAAAAAACAGCAGGGCTGTGCAGTAGCAGCCGGGCTCCCACAAACAGCTGGGAGATGCTCCCTTGGAGCGGGGGGAGGGGATCAGGGTCCCAGATTTTCCCCTGAGGCACTCAAGTAGATGGTGAGGGTCCTTTCCAGTGGGATCTGGTGTTGGGAAAAAAGGTCCCAGTTCAATGGCCACTCTGAAGAGCAAAGGCTCACACACAGTAGGAGAAGCAGTGAAGGATAGAATTCCCTGGAGGCAGCGAACTCTCCCCACAGTGGCATCAGCTCATTCATTCTCCTCCGGTCCCAAGAGCAAGAGAGAGGAAGAGTCGAACCCAGCCCCTCACCCCCCAGCCAAAATCCCGCTGCACTTCCCAAGACAAAGCGCCTCAGCTAGGAGCGTAGACAATTGCACCCTCCCCCCTCTCCTCCTCTCAGCTACATCCTCTGTCTCTTAAGTATTGTTTGTTCCCATCTTTTAGGAAACAAATGGAAGAAAATTCCTTGAGAGAAACAAAAGAAAAAAAGAAAAAAAAAAAAAAAAAAGAAAAATCCTAACCTCCAACAACCACTTAGGCAATGGACAGGTTCTCAGTAGTAGAGGAGTTAGTACTTGACTGCTATTAGTACTGCAGTTAGTACTGCTATTCTCATTGTAATTGCAACACCATAAATTAGAAGAGTGGATTTCATAGTAGAGCAGAGTTCTCTTCCTTCTTTGTAGCATCATGAGTTTGGGTGCAGATTAGGGGTTCTAATCTGTTTTAGCTAGCCGAGTTCTGTGTACCCCCATGCACCCCCATGTTTGTCCCCCCCCCCCCGCGGTAGTCCGCTCTGGGTCTCTCACTGTTGGAGCTTCCACCCAGCGTAACCACTCCCCGTCCCATCAGGAGACTTCAGTATCTGTCATCCCAATCCCGCAACCCTGTTCGCCCCAGAGCTCGGGGTCTGCCCTTGTCGCATCCCTGTTGGTCACTGTGGTCCTCGTCATTGCCACGGCACCTGTCCCCATTGGGTGGGAGGACTTCTGCTCTCCTCACCCTGCCCCCAAATAAAACCCCGTGCCTCCTGAAACTTGGGGCCATTTTCCCCCACATGGGCGCTGGAGGCGGGTTGCAACCTCTCCCCTGCAGCTCTCTGCAGCCATTAAAAGACTTTCAGCCTCCCTCGTAGGTAAATTGGACATTCCTTCCCCTCTTCGCCAATGTCCCTTGCTCGTGGCGGTAGAAATTGCGGCCAGGCCTGCCCGGACCACAGAACAGAGCCACGACCAGGAACGAACTGCGAACCTGGGTCCCAGAGAGAGGTGGTGCCGCTCCAGGCACCGGAGCTGCCCGGGGGCCGGGAGGAAACAACGGAACGCCACACTTCTCTCTGTTCTTGCTCTAAGAAATTATGAGCTTCCATTGCTCAGATGCTTTGGGAAATATGCCTCACATTCACAGGATCATAGAATCATTAAGATTGGAAAAGATCTGCAAATTCATTGAATACAATCTCTGACCAAACAACACCTTGTCAACTAAACCAAGTGATAAAGTGGTGGAGATATTTGCCAAATTCTGAGTTCACCTCTTATTCATGCAATGGCAAGGGCAGCTGAGAGCAAAGCCACTGCATGGTAGCAAAAGCCTTGAAAGCACAAGCGTAGGACAGTATCAGAGACCCCAAGGGTGCAAACGCAAAACAAAAATGACAAATTACTGGTAAATTAAAGTTCAAGATGTGCCAAAGTATCCCTAGGGAACAACAAAGAAAATAACCAATATATAAAACAGTGCATTTTTTATGGAAGCACAGAGAAAATAGTAAGATATAAATAGCCGTTCTGTCCTCTTCAAATATGGGAAGAAAGGAAGAAGGGACAATTGTTCCTGCACTGCCACTTGGTTAATGGTAATACATGTTATTGCTATTTATTCTTGACAGTATTGATGCCAAATTGACAAAAAACAATCCAGCATCAGTATCAGGCCCTTCTTCCCCTTTATTGGGAAAAGAACACTGCTTTCTGATTTTTTTCTTCCCCTTGCGCTCCTTCTGCAGATTCAAGTATTACATGTAAAGGGTTGTCTTTATTAAAATGTTTAAACAAATTAGAAAGACAACAAATACTACATATGTGTTCTGTGCTGTGGCCTTCCCACACAGGGTGACTGATGCCACATCACTGCGAAGCAAACTTGGATGTGGTGCTGTCTAAGCAACAGGGTCAGAATCAGGGAAGAACGATGGTCACTGTTTCATCTCATCTTGCATGTCATGTTTCAAATAGAAAGGGCGGGGCTGGGTGATTGTGCACTGGTTTTATTGGGATTATTGAAATTATTTGCTTGCTCTAAGGGGTAAGTAAATTCACACAGTGGTTGATTTTTTTCAGGACAGCTGGAGATTGTCTAGCCCAACTCTGCTCTTCAAGCATGGTTATCTAGAGCAGGTTGCTAAGGACATATCTGGTTTTGAGTGTCTCCAAGGATAACTCACTGCACTAAAGCTTAGGACTTATGTGTATTTAATTTATAGCAGGTACATTATAGTAAGAGTTTAGGAGTTAGAACTTCATGTCTCCTAAATCTAAGCCCTAAATTATAGGCTTGATTGAAATTGGCAAATGATAATTTAGCTTCTCTATTGAAGCTGAGGTCCTCAGAAAGGATAAATCAAGAAAGAAGCCCTGTGATGAGTACGTCTCTGCTTCCTGTGTCTGTAATTCCACATTCCTCAGCAGCCTTGGGCCAAAGATAGAACATAATCCTGCCAAATAGGAAACAAAATCTATTTCAGGTCTGTGATGCTGTGCTCTCCTTTATTGTGCTTGCTGTCTAATTTTGTTAATGGATTGTTCTTGCTGCTTATTGAAAGAAATGGTATAGATTATGTCCTTAGCTTAGTCTTTCCTGGATCTTCCTACTATGACCGGACTGCTGAAAGGTCAAAATGAAAGATTGCAGTGAAAGGAAAACATAGGAAGTAGCTTTTTCCTTCTTCTGTTTACCTATATAAAGGTCTGAGGTGACAATAATGTGTTCTTTTGCCACGTTATAAAATAAATTAACCACTTCTCCATTCCCTAAAAATTACTTTATGCATCTGAATCTTGAACAGACATTGATTACTGGTTCCAGCTGGTATCACTGGATTAGAAGTGCTGGCAAAGAGCACCATCAGGAAGGATGGATAGATAGATAAATACCCAAGAAAACAAAAGGAAACACTGAAGGTAAGAAAAGTTCTCAACTTATTTTAGGTACCTGAATGTCCTTATGCATTTTGTATGTCATTTAAATGCTTTAACATGGTTTACCATTAAAGACAGGATACCCTTTTCTGTTTTTGGAATTCAGGACAGCTCCTAAATATGGAAAGTATTGTCATTTTCATATATGCAGGAGTATTTTTCTTCCTTTAAGTTATTCCTACTTGCTAGTAATGGCAGAAATTGGTTGAATGTATTATTTCTCCCCAATCGTATATGTCACTGATTTTGAAATTAGTTACTAATTGTTTAATGAGTTCTAGTTAAACTGGTGTATGTGATTGGTAGTGATTATTCTTAAATAGTGCCTAACTTGGATATTTGATAGGTACAAGTAACTAGACAAACAAAGCTAAGAATAATTATGTTCCTGCAATCTAATGGATGTAATGGACTTTGAATTTATTAATGATTAAAATGCTTAGCATCCAGTTAATTCCTAATGTTAATTAGTGTGTGCTGATGACAGTCTAGGAGAGACTGTGCAGTTAAGCACATACACATTGTGTATTAAGGCAGCCAATTGCCAGAACTGTAGCTCTTGGATGGCTCTTTCCTAGTGTTCTGTTGTCTGACTGGCAAGAAAGTGGTGTTTCCCTGCTTGCTTGATTTTCATTTTTTTAAAATAATAATTACCAATACAATGTAGCTCCTAAATTGAAAATTTCTACTTCTCAAATTCAAGTAAAAAAAAAAATCCTTAATGTATTTCTGTCACATTTATGGCAGCCATTAATAAATCATCCAGAAATAGAGTTATAATGAGGCATTGCTTGCTTTATATGTCCTGACTTGATACAAGTGATAGTAATACAGGTGGAAATCTAAACCACAGAAGCCCTTAATGCTTGAAGAAAACAAACATTTGTTAAAATCAATCATAAAAACACACCTTCACACCATTTATAGCAAAATAATGAGTTTCAGTAAATAGAACCATTTTTATACTATTATTTGCATAATAATGCATGTCAGAACATGCATTTTTGAGTGAAAAAATAGACACCCCACTTAGATTCAAGAGAAACAAAAAATTCTGGTTTTTGTTTTCCCTTCCCAGAACAATGCTGCCATTGCAATTTAATTACATTGCCATTGTAATTTTCTTCCAATGTCCTTTGAAAAATATAGTACAAATCAAATCTTTCTACTTTTTGAAAACTTCCTGGTTAACTAATCAGCTAAGAAGACTCCCTATTATTTTGGTTTCCTACCTAAGTAGGTACCAGTTCTCATATTGTAGCTCTTTCCAATCTCTGAGTAAGCACACTAAACTTCACATAAAAATAGCTTTCTGCTATACACATATGGCCTTAGATAGTAGCTGAAAATTGCTCTCTTAGCTTGTATGCAAGCAAGTACTTAAATATGCCACACTGTCCTTGATTAAGAAATAGAATGGTTTTTTGAAAATATGTTTATATCCTATGATTCTGTTAACCTGTTCAGTATTTTCCAAGGACTGTATCCTTTGAAGAAATCTACTCAGGGTATACTGTGAGTTCAGAGTCTCTTCTAAGACAAATGGAGGCTTGGTGACTTACAGCAGTTGCTGTAACATTAGATAGGATCCTTTCATTTTGTGTGAAAATATCCATATGTTAAACTTACTCATACAAAAGGAATTTTCAGCATATGTACTTCAGCTATGACTTTTAGACTGGTGTTATTTGAAAGTCTTCTGTATGTGATCTTTAGTGGTCAATTAGATGGTTCTCTTAAAAGATTATTTCAAAGTGTAAATAAAATTACCAGGAAAAACCCCCAAGCCCTAATCAAGTCTGAACTGAAGAAGCACAGTAATGTAGATTTTTCTAAAACTAAGAAAACCAAGAAAAGACTAAGAGGTAATATCTAGGGTTCTGGGCTTCACTGATGTTGAGAGGGTTTTCTTACTCTTATATGTGCTGCTGAGTATCTGCTCTATGAACACAAACTGAGGTTGGTGCATTTTCGCCGATGCTGGTTTGATAATTATTATGGTGGTATGACAAGGTCAGGAAAAAATTACTTCACAGACCAGTTTACAGATCAAGTAAAACCAGTACCTATACACTTCACAAAGGAGGCAGGAATTCTTAACAAACCTGTTATTTCAACTCTTATTTTTTGTTAGATGTTTTTATTCCTTCTCAATTAATAACTCAGATATCTGAACTTCGGGTGCAACATATAATCCTTTAACATTTGACTTGTAATACTCCTCTGGCACAGGAAGTAGACTAGGAGACAGTGATAACTAAAAGAAATCCATGTTTTTAAAATAACTTCCTAATTTTGCCTTCAGAATCAAAAAGACAATAATTTAGAATAAGAGTCAAAATAACTATAAAAATTAAGAGAGATACCTCTTATATACCAATCAAGGATTGACTTAATTAAGCTATGACATCAAACACTGATAAAAAATTTAGTTCAATTCAGTCACATACCAATAAATTCTGCATCTTTTTAGCATATGGTATAGATTTCTGATGGACACTAAAAGTTTAAGAGTGTTTTTTAATTTTTATCACTTTATGAATTGAAGAAAGGCATTGAACAAAATAAAAAGATCTTGTTTTGATGATAACTCCAGGGAGACGAAAGGCTGAAACCATACAATTGCCTGACCACTACTGCACCATTCACATGGCCACTCATTAATGAGCCAAGTTAATTTTTAAACTTAGGCATTAAAACAGCTTGCCCTCCAATACTTTGGATAATTAATTTTGTGAAAATTACATTCAGGAATCAAGGAGGTTAACATTTTTTATTACAGGATTTTGATTAATGCTTACACTGTTTCATTTTAATAGTTATCAATCATTATTCTTCTTTAAAAACCAGAGAAATTATGGACAGAGTTAAAATTATAACAAAGAAAAGAACAACAATCCTTCATCACCTCTGTCATATTGTGACTAAATATCTTTTGTATGAAGGCTCTCATTGCAAGTACAAATTACTTGGAGTTGAAATCTGACATGCAAGGCTGGTGGTCGAAATGAATCCTTAAGTATTCATAAGTAATAAGACCTTTGCTATCACCAAAGAAGTTGCAAGTGTTCAAACAAATATTTCCCTGGGCTGCTGAAAAACATGGCCCTCTGAGTAGTTAAATGTTCTTAAGTCAGTGTCTTTGTCTTTCTGACAACGTTAATAAATTAGTGTTGGCATTGGTGCTGTAGGACATAATCATCTTTGGCGTGATGACTGGCTATGCTAGACTATGCCATATGTCAAGAATTGCAAGAGCATCCAAATTCTGTCACCCCACCCAAGTACAATCGCGCTCTTTCATTTGAGGCAAGAATACAGCTTAATCCTAGAGTTTGATTTTAATTAGACTTCCATTGTTTCACATAAAGATGCTTATGAAATGCCATCTCACACCTTTTGTCTACCAGGGCTTCTTCATTTTCTTAGTTTAGAATGTTGCTAGTATCTTTTTGTTATGGTTGCTTTATACAGGCATATGTACATTTATATGTGTGAAACAATCCAAAAATTTTGGCCATTCAGACACACATAATCTGGAGGTTTCTCACCAGATATTTCTTGGATTTCCAGCACTAATATTTTCAACCTGATTACAACATTTACCACAATTATTTGGATGATATTTTCATGACAAAAGAACACAAGATGAAAGAGTACTGTATAAAAATGTATGTAAATTTAACTCGAAAAGTAATAGCCCTTCTTAGAAATGGTTGTTCCCAAACCTCCCTTTGCCTCCCACCAACTAAGATTAGTCTTAATTTTTTTTCTGGGTAAGAGTTTTAACAGCAATTCTAGAATCAGACAAACATATCCACACCACCCTTTCCATCTGCCTGTGAGCAACATGTAGGACGTGTAATGCTGGTGGTAATTGATGGCAGTGGAGGTGGGTACTGGCCTCCACTGTTGCATCCCCTGAATCTCCACTACATCAGACATGAGACAGCTTAGTCTGCCCATGTCTCTCCTCCACATTTAGAAGGAATGTGTTTGACCCCTGTATCACTGAGATTAGGAAAACTAAGGTTTTTCATTGCACTACTAAGATTTCAGCCAGTTCTGGAGATATTTAAATTCTGCCTGCCATCATATCTCAGCAAGTAAAAGTACCAACAGATCATCAGCTAAAACATACTCTGCCTATTCACAAAAGGAAAATGCACAGGGGGAATATGGCATTTGGGAATAAGGCACACACAGAAGCAGCACTGTAATTTATTGGTCTGCTTTTGTCTCAGGCAAGAAATAATTAGTCTCATTTAATATGGTTCATTTAGCATTATCAGTCAAATCACCTCAGCATTTTGAAGACCATGATCTGTGGTTTCCTGAAAATAGGAAAAAATAGTTTTTCTATTTATATATTCTAAATATCAACCCAATTCAATTCTGTCATTTTAGCAAGATTCCTAATTATATCTTCCTTCTGAAATGAGGGTAGAGCAAGGGACCTCCTCATTTTAGGGCAACAATGAAGATAAAAAGCCAAGAATGGAGTGCAATTTGGAAGAAGCAATTTCAGGCCTCTGTCTTTGGGGACATAATTGATAAGGGAAATAAATTTAGATAGCTCCCAGTAACCATGTTATGCAGTCACAGTCTTTCACATATGTTCTCTTGTACACTGAGGTTTTCTAAACAGTTATTGCATAAAGAATCACACAAAATTCTCAAGTGAAATAGTTTGTGCTATGTAGGGACAACATGAAGTTTATAAACAAAAGATTTGACCCAAATATATTAACTTTCACTTCAATATTCACGAGACAAATAAAAAATGGTCTCTAAAGACACCATTTCTCCCTTTTTGTTTCTCTAAATGTGTAATCTATTTTGCACAGAAAGGATAATTACTGCACGTTCCTTTTCTTTTTCTTCCGAATTACTTTCACACTGAATAGGCAAAACTTCCTGTCACTATGCTTCAAATTATTTTAATTGCTTTTTTTATTGTTCTAGGTTGACTGTATAATGCTTTTATCCCCAGTCGTCTGTTTTGTTTATGCTGAATAATAAGTTTTGCACCTTTAAGACTTGTTCCAGGATTGAAGAGGGGGGAGAAGAAGCACAGTTTGTTTTCAGAAACAGCACTCACTCCTCGACATTCCTTCTTCTGGACTGTGCTGTCTGCGGATGGACAGACAGCGAGACAGGGCTCTCCTTTGCTTTTTAGTTAGTTTTAGCTAGCTGAGGCAAAGAAGTTCCCTGGACTGTGGCTTTTCCTTTTCTTTGGACCTGCTCAAACCTACTCTGGACTGAACACCAAGAAGAGCATCAGCAGCTTGCACCTGTGGCCCAGCGGGCCAGGCCTGGGCCATGGCATTTCCAATGCCAGAGGGACTGATAAGAGACTGAGTGAGCTGAGCTGCAGCCTGGGGGGGATTTTTTTATGAGTTTTTCTCTCTTTTGGAGCAGCAAGAAGTTTTATTGTTTGATATTGTTTAGGCTTTCTTGTTTAAGAAACAGTTTTTTCTACTTTTCTCCAAGGAAACATTTTTTTTCCTGAACCAGTTGTGGGGAGGGGCCAATTGAATCTGCCTTCTAGAGGAACACCTTTGGAGGTTCTCTCCCAAATTTGCCCTGAACCAGGACAGTTATTTGTAAGTTATTTCAATCAAAACATCCAAACTTCACTTCTCTAGACTGTTAAAGAACTTTGCGGTCATGTAACTTGGGTTAGTGACATAAGTATAAGTAAATATATTGATCCATATTTACACAAAATAGGTCTACAGGTCTTATTTTTTTTTACTGTCATTATTTACTAGTTTAAACAGAATTTAAGATGCCCTGATTTATTATATTTTTATTATAATAACTGCTTTGATAATACCAAACACATTATTTATAAGCTTAGTGAATCTGAATGTGAAAGCATTCAGTTCTTCACAAGGCACAGTCATTTTTGCTAATCAAAATTGGTACTGGAAATACTTCAAAATGCACAAAAATACTTCCCTGACATTTTAAACCTTTTAAAGCAACACCGTAGCTTCAGAATTTTTAGATAAATCTTTCTTCCTGTGATTTTTATTTAGGAATTTTCTATTGAAGGATTGTATCAAATTGCTTAAAAAAAAAAAAAAAAAAAAAACAAAAAAAAACACAAATAAGCAATTAATGTAACATCAGCTATTTCTCCGTAATGTGAAATAAAACATGCAGCTTTTGAGAAAAAAAGAATAATTCTAGCATTAATAGTTCCCTCATTCTTGAATATTTCTCATTAGTTCCTTTGTGCTCAGTTTTTTACAGTAGATTCATAGAATCAAAGAATAATTTAAGTTGGAAAGACCGTTAAAATCATTCATTCCAACCATTAACCCAGCACAGCCACATCCACCACTAAAACATGTTCTCAAGTGCAACATTACAGATTTTGTAAATCCCTCCAGGAATGGTGACTTGCAACGTGACAGGGGATGGGTCGGTGACAGAGATGACACACCCCAAGATTCTTGTGACAAAGACCCTGCAGTTTATTCCCACAGTTCCTTTTGTAGGAGCTCCAATTACAGATGTGATTCATTGAGGTCTTAGCCCTGTCCAGCTCTCTGACCAATGATAAATCTGCATTTAGGGCTGATCGACATTGGCTGAGGGTCCCTGTGTAATTGGAATCTAACCTATTCTTGTTCACCCAGAGACTCCAATGCTACAGTGACTCCAGCACTTCCCTGGATAGTTCCAGTGCTCGATAACTCCTCTGGTGAAGAAATGTTTTCTAATATCCCATTTAAACCTCCGCTGGGGCAGGCTGAGGCCATTTTTTCTCATCTTCGTACTTGTAACCTGGGAGAGGAGACTGAACCCCACTTGGCTACACGCTTCTTTCAGGGAGTTGTAAGAGAGCACTAAGGTCCCTCCTGAGTCTCTTTTTCTCCAGACTAAACACCCCCATCTCCCTTGGCTGCTCCTCATCAGACTTATGCTCCAGACCCTTCTCCAGCTCCACTGTTTTTCTGTGGATGGGTTCCAGCACATCTATGTCTTTCTATCCCAAAACTTATCACAGGATTTGAGGTGCAGCCTCACCATTGCCCAGTACAGGGGGACGGTTACTGTCCAGTCTGGCAAGCCACAATGCATGTAGCCTTCTTGGCCACCAGGGCTCATGTTCAGCTGTTGATGACCATCACCCCAGATCTTCTTCCCCAGGGCAGCTTTGCAGCCATTCTGTCCCCAGCCCGTAGCACTGCCTGAGGTTGTTGGGTTGCTGTTGTCCTGACTCAAGCACAGGAGCTGGCACTTGGCCTTGTTGAACCTCAGGCCACTGTCCTTAGACTATCGATACAGCCTGTCCTGATCCCTCTGTAGACCCTTCCTGCCCTCCAGCAGATCAGCACTCCTACCCAGCTAGGTGTCCTCTGCAAACTGACTGAGGGTGCTCTCAATCTCCTCATCCAAATCACTGATAAAGAGGTGAAACAGGGTTTTCCCCATTACTGAGCCCTGGGGACACCACTTGTGACCAGCAGCCAACTGGATTTATCTCCCTTCACCACCACTCTCTGAGCCTGGCCATCCAGACAGTTTTTAACTCAGTGAAGAATACACCTGTCCAAGACATGAGCAGCCAGTTTCTCCAGGAGAACGCTGTGGGAAATGGTGTCAAAGTCTTTATTACAGTCCAGGTAACACAATACCCTCATCCTTCCTTCATTTACTAAGCAGGTCACCTTCTCATAGAAGGCCATTGGATTTGTCAGGCAGGACCTGCCTTTCACAAACAGTGCTGGCTGGGTCTGATCTGCTGGCTGTCCTGCACATGCTGTGTGATTGCACTCAAGATGGTCTGCTCCATGACCTTCCCCAGCACTGAGGTCAGGCTGACAACCCTATAGTTCCCCATAACTTCTTTCCAGCTTTTTGAGATGGGCTTGCCATTTACTCCCTCCAGTCTTCTGAGACCTCCCCAGTTAGCCAGGACTGCTGGTAGATGACTGAAGGTGGCCCATTGAGCTCTTCTGTGAGCTCCCACAGAACCCTTGGTTGGATCCAACCAGCCTCTCAGGTTTTTGTGTCTCTAAGTGGTGTAGCAGGTCACTGACCTTTTCTGCTTGGATACAAGGCTTCATTCTGCTCCCCATATCTGTTTTACAGCTCCTGGGACAGGGCACTCAGTTTTACTATTAATGTCTGAGATAAATACGATTTTAAGAATCTCAGCACTCCTCCCATCCTTTTTCACTATGTTTCCCCTGTGTCCAATAAAAGGTTGTCCTTAACCCTCCCTTTGTGGTTGATGCATTTTTTATTGTATTTTATGGCAGTAGCCAAATTAAGTTCTACTTCAGCTTTGGCTCTTTGGATAGTGCTCTTACCTCAATACTCTCCTGATTTTGTTGCAGGATTCCTGAGTTGCCTAATCCTTATTCCAGAGGGCTTGACTTTTTTTTCTGTTGAGTTCCAGCCAAAGCTCTCTGTGCATCTGGCTCACCTTTATGCACATGAGAATTGCCACTTCCTGAGCCTATCAGATTTCCTTCCTGAAAATAATACTCTTAATTTAATAATAATTATGAGGTGGTGGCAGGAGTAGGAAGAATTTAAGAGAGAGATACCTCTTCTGTACCAATCAAGGTATCTGGATTTGTGATATGGCTTTATGAATACCCAAATAATTATCACTTATTTGCCTGAAAGGGTATTGCAGGTGGACCTCATCTGCAAACCTGTGTATGTATGAATTTTACTTTTTTGAAGAGAAGCAGCATGTAACTTACATTGAACAACAAAATGAGCCTTAATTGATTTAGCCTCTCCAGAAAACAGATGTTTGTCAGTTAGCAGGCATGAAATAAGAAATAATCTCCCTTGGTCATCCTGCTTTTGATACAGACAGTTAAGTCTAAAGGCAAGCATTATGAAGTTCAGTATATTAGGAGGAAGTTGATATATCCCTTAAAAAAATAAGATGAATGAACTTCATCATCAACTTATTGTCACTCCTGACCCTAAATGGCTTTGTCAAACAGTAAAACTTGATCTGTAATCCCTTGAGGATTGCAAAGATTGACTGGCAATAATATTTTTCCTTTAAGTGCATTCACCAGAAAAGAAGGGTTCTTGGATTAAATGTCTGTACACGAGAAGTAAACCTTTCATGCTGGTGCAGATCTTCAAAATAGGATATGGGCATCAATATTCCACTTGCCAGTTTCTCATCTTAGATGCAAGAAAGCATTACAAAAAATTGGTGTCTTTTTGATATTTGAAAATACTTTTTTTCTTTTAATCAAGTTTAAGAGAATAGTCTTAACAGTCATAAGAAGAAATCTGCCCTGAGTATCTCTAAAATGCAATCTTTGGTACAGTTTAGATTATTTTTAGATATATTTGATTTTAATGCCTAAATAACATTAAAATTATTTTTATGTATAATTAGAGTCTTCAAATATTGCATCCTATTTTCCTGAATAATCAAATATTATTGCTTCTTTATGATGCAACTCTGAAAATGCATTTATTCCTCAGCTTTGTTCCAGTGCTTCAGATTATGATATGAAGTCTGGTGAAAGTGATCCAGATATCATAGCCTAATTATAAGGCTAATGCATTAGCATTAACTTTCAAAATAGAATATTATGGAGATTATTTTAATGTACATTATTTTTTTTCTGCATTTTGTGTCTTCACTTTTGTCCTAAAGTCTGGAATGTCTATTACCTTCCTTTGTATACTAATAATAATATTTAGAAAGAGAAATACTCATATGGGATATGTTTATTTCATGTAGGAATGTAGGTAAGCTCCTCTTGTTACTACTATTTAAAAGAAAATATTATTAACTTTATAGACAGCACACTGAAAATGCATTTAGACTTTGGTTCTGTACTGTGCTGTGAATGTACCACTAACATTTTGTGGAGTTTGGGAAAGAATTTAAGATACTTTACAGAATGTTTATTCCCATTCATACTGTTACCATAGTGTCAGTAGCAAATAACCATGATACATGATCTTTACTATAAATTTGGTGTGATACTCAACCTCTGCAGAGAAATAGAGCCACTCCACCTTCTTTTCTGAAGGTGTGAACACATTTTCTGCCATTTCAAAGCTGTTTTCTCTGGATCTCCTCCCTTTTTATCATCTGCCAGATCTGGAAGATTTGGTCTCCCCTTTTTCCGTGCTCTTGAGTTACTGAAGTTATTCTTGTGGCTACAGACCTGATTTCTTTCTAATGATGCAGTGACAGTCACACTGTGTGTGAGCTTTCCTAGGCTAAGTTTTCCTCAGCACTTTGTGTGGCAGGTCTTCAGACTTACCCTTAGCACTTGTTGCATCCTAGGTTTGGGTTCACATTATGGGTTTTTCCTTTGTTAGTTTTCCAGTTCTCTGTACCCTCGTGCATCCCCCGGGTTTTCCCCTACTCCTGTGGTTTCCGTGCCCGTCTCCCCATTCTCACGGTCCCACTCACCCCAAAGTCTCGTGTCCGCCCCTGCCGTGTTCCCATTGGTCGCTGTAGTACACGTCATCACCGCAATGTCTGTACCCATTGGGCGGGAGGACTCCCCGTCTGCCCTGTCCCTTCCCTATTTGATCCCACTCCTCGGCATGCTCGAGGCCATTTGTGTCCGTGCGAAGCTGGGACCAGCTGCAGCCTTTCCACCGCAGCTCTCGTAGCCAATAAAGCATCCAGCCGCCACGTGGACGGATTTGGACGAATTCCCTGCCTCTTTGTTTCTTCCCTCGCGCCAACGGCAAAGCACGGCCAACAGCCCACCCCAGAGTGCAAAAGTGCCCAGAAACTGCGGCGAGCCCCAGCCCCGACGCAAAGCTGAGACGCCCAAGCCGGGCATTCGGGAGCTGATCGGGGCAGACAAAAGTAAAGAGCAGCCGCGAGTGGCGCCCAACGTCCGGGCCACGGCCAGCGCAAGGCTGCGGAGCAGGCAGAGAGTCACCACAGAGCACCCGGGAGCCGCGCAGAGAGAGCGCCGCCGCCGTGAAGCCGCGCCGCCGACCAGCGAGCGATGCTGCCGAGACGAGCGAGCGCGATCCGCGCGGAAAACCGCCGCTGCCACCGCAGGGTCACAGTCCACGATGGAAAAGTGCTCCGTTCTGGACTGAAAACGGGAGCAAGTGCCCCCCCGAAGTAAGTAAGTGACGTCTCTGCCACCCACAGGAAAACACGCTGTGTTTTCCTGCGTGGGACTGGAAGCGCAACCATTCACGGCTACAGAAAGCCGAAGTATGGACGCTTCCTGGGAAAGAAGACCCTGGTAGTAGCTTTTATTTGTGAAGATTCCGGTTTGGTGAGTGATTAGTCGCGGGGGGTACCTGGCTAATACTTCACGTGGGTGGGCTCTGCCGCGTTTCCGGGGGTACGGATCACGCAGCGCGCAGCGTGTGCGGCAGGCCGCCGGGGTCTTCCGTGTTTTTTGCTTTTTTTCTTTTGCTTTTTCTGCACCAGGGGCGAGGCTGTGGGTAGAAATAGCATGGGGACCACGCTATCTACCCAACAAAGGGAATTCTATACCCAAATTAAGGGGATTTTATTGGTAAAACATCCCTACCCCAAAAATTCAGTCAAGCAGTTTGTACGATGGCTCTGCTTTTCCTTTCCATGTGTAACCGCGGAAGATGCTCACAGAACAGAGTTCTGGGAGCAAGTAGGAGCCAGGTTAGCAGAGGGAATGGACAGGGATCCCTCTGTGAAAGACTGCTTCCCAAAGCTCCATTTGCTGATCTCGGAGGTTGTAAAAGCGGGGTCCGCGCGAGAAGCGGCCAGGGAACGGAAAGAGCCATCGGGCAAAACTGTTTTTTCCCCCGAATCCATTTCCCCATCCTCTCCTACCCCTTCTTCCCCTAAACCGGGTAGGCAGAGGGGAGTACTCCACCGCTCTGAGGCGCAGGGCAGCTCCACAGACGTGGACCGTGCTCCTGGCTCCCCCGAGCCATCCCGGCACCCCCGCCTTGGCGGAATTAGCTACTCTGCTGAGGAACTAATCCCAAACCACTTCTCCAATCCCTTTTTCCCAGTTAGAAATCCTAGTTCTGGCGCTACCCCGCACTGCTCTGCTCCCCTGAATCCCTTTCTTTGTCCCCCTGAGGAAGCCGCAGCCACGTGGCTAGGGCCTCTGTCTTCCCAAGATGGAGGGCGGCCACGTGGAGGGGTTTCTTCTTCCCATAATCCCTTTGTCCCCTTTGTTCCCTGTATCCCCACCTTTGACCCCACCCCCTCCTGCTTCCCTGTGGGTGTGGGCACCGCCCACTCCAGGCATCAGGTTGCCACCCCTCCCCCTGTTCCCCCTCAGGTGGGCATTCCCTTCTTCCATGTCCTGCCTGCTGCAACATCAGCCCCACCCTCCCCCAACAGGGAGGGCTCTGTCACCTCCGCCCCGCTGTCCCAGGGAGAAGATTCTCCCCGCCCTGTCCGCCCTGTCCCTCGTACCCCGCCCCCACGTCCTCCCGCTCCTCGGATACCCGGGGGGGAGGGGGGAAGTAGGGGAGAGGGGAGGGGACGGGGTCCAATCTATGAAGTCGAGCAGTCGCTCCGTACTCCAGCCTCCTACGCCAGGGGAGGGGAAAACCCTACGTGGACACCCCTTCCCTATGAATCCATAAAAGAGGTCTGCAAAACATCACGTGATTTTGGACAAAAAAGCCCCTTTTTTAAAGGCATTTTAAAAGCGACTTTGACATCTAGAACCTAGTGCCAGCAGACCTTAAGTGTCTGTTTAGCTGCCTGCTTCTCCCATCAGAATACAGCCTGTGGGAGAGGAGGTGGAAGAAACTGGCAGCAGACCTGCTTCCCGAAATCCTAGAAGGGCCTTACAGCCTGGATTTCGCGGAAGAACCGATCACTTTGGACCATCTTGTGGGTGAAGGAGAATGGAGTGAAGGGCAACTTCAAGCTCGGGGAATTCCAATGGCCGTGCTGGACATGTCCAGGGGTGCAGCAGAGCGTGCGTTCCTGGGCATGCCCACCAAGGACCCGATGGTTCCCTATATACAGCGATTAAACAAGGTGTCGCAGAGCCTTTTGTAGATTTCGTAGACCGGGTCCGGGCAGCAGTCGAGAGACAGGTGGAGAGACCTGAGAAATTATGTTAGTCGTAGCCATAATTTTGGGGATGGGGGACAGGCGAGGTGCAGGAGCAAAGTGAACTTGGGCAGAAAGCACACGAACTGTGAAGCGGGTCCACTAAATCACTATAACGTACGTGTACCAGCAGTCACTGTCAGTGTGATGCCTCCCCTACACCGGGCAGCAGTCAAGAGACGGGTGGAGAGACCTGAACACCGAGACGGGCTAGTCTTAGAAGTGGTGCGCGTGAACGCCAACACCATGTGCAAAAGGATCATCCTCTCACTGCCGGCCTCACCAGCGCCGACCCTAGACCAGATCATCGAGGAGTGCACCCTGAAATCACACCTGATAGAGGAGGAGGCCCCAAAGAGACCTAAAGACAAGCTGGTCGCATCTGCTGCTGCTCCTCCAAGGAACTCAGCTCCAAAGCGACTTCCATCCACACGCCGGTGCTTCCACTGCCATCAGGAGGGACATTTTCAGGATCGCTGCCCACTTCTAAGGACTATACCACCCGGGGCTGCGGGAGGAGGGAGGAGGGACGGGAACCCCACAATCCCAAAAGACTAGGAAAGGAACGCGCACTTGCCTCACGTGCTGATAAAAATGAGGCAAGCCGTGGTGCCACAAGAGGAGCCGCGATGCACCATCTAGTCCCATCTGTAAGGGGATACCTCTCAACTACTGACATCGGGGAGCCTTATCGGCTCCGACTCACCAATTCTGTCCACTTTCGTTCCCAGGACTGGCATTTCTTCATAGCAGATGCAGAGCTTCTATCACACATCTGCCGCTGTGAAACCAGGAGGAAGGAGGACCTTCTGAACTGCAGGTACCTCGTGGTCGGGGACACAAAAAGCACCCCACTGGAGACAGAGGTTCCTCTGGTAATTTCCACCCTTAATCCGAGGCTCTTCTATCTCGTGGCACACTGTGTCTATCCCCCCCCTCTTCCTGCCTAAGGGCCAGGTTATTGCACAGGCAATTCCTATTCCTCGTGCTCTGTGTAATGACCTGGAACTCTCAGTCTTTTATGCTGGGAAGTTAGGAGAGGAAAAACCCCTCGTATGGTGTAAACTCAAGTGCAAGGGGCATTCTGCATACCTTCAGGGGATGCTGGACACAGGGGCAGACGTGACAGTCATCCCACCACATAAGTGGCCGTCACACTGGGAGCTGCAAAGCGTGGCCACACCAGTCTTAGGACTAGGCGGGCCCCAGCCAGCAAAGCAATCAAAAAATATTATCCAAATTAAGGGTCCGAAGGGACTGCTAGCCTCAGTATGTCTGTTTGTGATTGATTGTAAATTTACACTATGGGGGAGAGACGCCATATCCCAGTGGGGAGCCAAATTGGAATTTCCGGCCCCGCAACATTTTTAGGTGTGGCCGCTGAGGAGCACCCCACACAGAAATTAACATGGCTCACTGATAAGCCTGTCTGGGTGGAGCAGTGGCCGCTAAGTAAACAAAAACTACAGGCGCTCACAAAACTAGTAGAGGAGGAATTGGCAAAGGGACATATAGTCACTACCAACAGCCCATGGAACTCTCCAGTGTTTGTAATTAAAAAACCAGGGAAAGACAGGTGGCGACTCCTCCATGACCTAAGGAAAATTAATGAAGCCTTAGAAAATCTGGGCTCTCTCCAACCAGGTGTGCCATCTCCATCTATGCTACCCCAAAATTATAATTTAGCTGTAATTGACCTTAAGGATTGCTTCTTTCAAATCCCGCTCCATCCAGATGATGCTCCCCGTTTTGCCTTCTCTGTACCCTCCATCAACAGGGAAGCCCCTATGAAGCGCTACCACTGGACAGTACTACCTCAGGGGCTAAAATGTTCCCCCACTATATGCCAGTGGTATGTCGCCAGGGTTCTGTCCCCAATGCGTGCCAAGTGGACATCCTGTATTTTCTATCATTACATGGATGACGTGCTGATTTGTGCCCCTGACAGCGAGGTCCTACAAGCGGCTCTGGAGGACACTGCTAGGGCCTTGTCGGTGGCCGGATTCGAACTACAAAAAGAGAAGGTACAGTTGCTGCCACCCTGGAAGTACCTGGGCCTAGAAATTAATAACTGAACGATTAGGCCTCAACAAATTCAGATAAGTAACAACCCCAAGACGCTGAATGACATCCAGCGCTTGTGCGGATCTCTAAATTGGATCAGGCCACGGCTGGGACTCACCACGAGAGAACTATCCCCTCTTTTTGACTTGTTAGCAGAAAGGGAGGGGGATGAGGGTTTAAGTTCCCCAAGAGTCCTGACCCGGGAGGCCAGAGCCGCACTCAAGAAGGTCCAAACCACCATCGCGAGTAGGCAAGCCCATCGCTGTCAACCAGGGCTGCCTTTCCGCTTCATCATCTTAAGTGAATTACCCCATTTATACGGTATAATATTCCAGTGGGACAAGGGCCAACAGGACCCCCTCTTGATAATAGAGTGGGTGTTCCTTGGCCACAGACAGTCCAGAAGTATCACCAAGCCACAAGAGCTGATGGCGCAGCTCATAATACGGGCCAGGGCTCGTCTGCAAGTACTAGTAGGTTGTGACTTCACATGTATCCACCTCCCCATCAAAACATCCACGGGGAAAATGACCAAGGAGACCTTTGAACACCTTCTCAGACAAAATGAAAATTTGCAGTTTGCTCTAGACAGGCCAAATTCAAATTGGGCATCCTGGCTATCATCTGTTCAATACAGAATTCAAATTGTTGCCGAGAGAATTGCAAAGTAAAAAGCCACTCAAAGCACTGACAGTGTTCACAGATGGGTCAGGGAAGTCCCACAAGTCAGTAGTGACTTGGGAAGACCCAGCGACTCAGTTGTGGGAATTAGACATTAAAGTGGTGGAAGGTTCCCCACAAGTAGCTGAGTTGGATGCTGTCGTGAGGGCTTTTAAAAAATTCGATCAACCTTTTAATTTAGTCACAGATTCGGCATATGTGGCAGGAGCAGTGTCTAGAGCTGAACATGCAATTGTAAAAGAGGTCCCAAATCAAGTCATCTTCAGGTTGCTCACAGAATTAGTACACCTGGTTTCTAACCGTGAGCATCCCTTTTATGTGGTACATGTGAGGTCACACACGGATCTCCCAGGCTTTATTGCTGAAGGGAACCGCAGAGCAGACACCTTGGCAGCCCCAGTACAGCTGGGAGGCCAGCCAAACATAGTCGAGCAGGCCAGGCTCAGCCATCAGCAGTTCCATCAAAATGCCACAGGTCTGGTACGCCAGTTCCATCTGCGGCGTGACCAAGCCAGGGAAATTGTAGCCTCATGCCCCAACTGTCAGGAGGCAGCTCTACCAACACTGGGAGCAGGTGTGAATCCCAGAGGTCTCTGCAGTTGTGAGGTATGGCAGATGGACGTCACCAAAGTCCCCGAATTTGGGAAACTCAAGAATGTCCATGTAACCATGGACACCTTCTCGGGAGCAGTTTTTGCCTCAGCCCACATAGGAGAAAGCGCCACAGACGTGAGAAAACACCTCATACATGCCTTTGCTACTTTGGGGGTCCCAGCCACAATAAAAACTGATCATGGTCCAGCATATACTTCCAGGGTGCTCAGTAACTTCCTGCAGGAATGGGGGGTCCAGCATAAAACCAGGATTCCTCACTCCCCCACCGGCCAGGTCATAATAGAGAGGACTCACCAGACGCTGAAACAGGTCCTCCGGAAGCAGCGGGGAGATGTGCGAGTGCTGTCACCGCACGAGAGGCTCTGCAAAGCCTTCTTTACTATCAATTTCCTAAACTGCTCTTTTGACAGGCAAGAACCACCAGCCCTGAGACATTTCAAACAACATCAGGAGCTCCAGCCAGAGGAGAGGCCTCCAGTATTAGTGAGGGATCCAGACTCTAAAGAAATCCAGGGTCCATTCCCACTCTTGACTTGGGGACGGGGATATGCCTGCGTATCCACGCCCTCAGGAGTCAAGTGGATCCCCAGGAGGCTTGTCAAACCTTACACACCAGGACAGTCAGTGAGCCGGAGCAATACAGTGCCAGTGGATGCAACCGATGATCCCACCAACCAAGGGGTTGCATCCAATCGCAGGCGCCGCAGAAAAGGGAGAGACTCAGCATCTCCCTAAAAAGCACTTTTCCCACATCTACCTCAGTCCGTATATGTCTCCAGGCCGTGTTTATAATAAAGTTGTTGTCCCAGTTCCCCTATCCCCAAACACCCAGGAAAAAAGCAGCTCCAGTACCATCCCCAGGCCCTTTCCATCTACAAAGCAGTCACAGCAGCAGAAGAAGCTAGGAGAAGAGGCCACTGCGCAAGAATCCAAACAGAAACAACTGTCTTTTTTATATTATTTAAAGCAGGGAATCGTTGCATCCTAGGTTCACATTATGGGTTTTTCTTTGTTAGTTTTCCAGTTCTCTGTACCCTCGTGCATCCCCCGGGTTTTCCCCTACTCCTGTGGTTTCCGTGCCTGTCTCCCCGTTCTCGCGGTTCCACTCACCCCAAAGTCTCGTGTCCGCCACTGCCATGTTCCCATTAGTCGCTGTAGTACACGTCATCACCGCGATGTCTGTACAAATTGGGCGGAAGGGCTCCCTGTCCACCCTGTCCTTTCCCTATTTGATCCCACTCCTCGGCATGCTCGAGGCCATTTGCGTCCGTGCAAAGCTAGGAGCAGCTGCAGCTTTTCCACCGCAGCTCTCGCAGCCAATAAAGCATCCAGCCGCCATGCGGATGGATTTGAACGAATTCCCTGCCTCTTTGTTTCTTCCCTCGCGCCGACGGCAAAGCGCGGCCAACAGCCCACCCCGGAGCGCGGCAGCAAAAGTGCCCGGAAACTGCGGCGAGCCCTGGCCCCGACGAAAAGCTGAGACGCCCAAGCCGGGCGTTCAGGAGCTGACCGGGGCTGAGGAAAGGAAAGAGCAGCTGCGAGCACTTAGTATTTTATTTTCATTATTTGACCATGCCCTTTTGCAGTATGTAAGAAACCAATTTAATTTTTATTTATGCCTCAACATATGTCATAAATCCATTTTCTGACGTGGTGAAAAATTACTTTAGGGGCTGTACACGTGCTGTGAACCTTAACACGTGTCACGCGCAGGAGGCAGCTCAGAGAAAACAGGCGGAGGCTCTGTACCCAGGGAGACTTTGCCTGACAGCTGACTGGGGGAGAAACTTCCACAGCTGGGCTGAAAGTGACCCTTCTTGGATGCAGGCAGGTCCCAAAGCCTGAAAAAATTTTGCCCATTTTACTAATGGTCTTCCTAAGAGTGGTAAGTTATGGGAAGAGTCTTCGCACATAAACACAGTCAACTGCACCATAATTTTTCTCTGCTGTTTCTGGTTTCTTGGTGAGGAGGAAGTACCTAAAGGGTTCATCTCCCTGCAGAGCCACGTCTTCCCTGTTTGCTTCCCCCACCACCCCTGTCTGTCTATCCCATTTCACCAAGCAGCCCACAGCAAGCTGTTCTTTGATGGCAGAAGAGCCGGCAGCAACCAGCTGTCACCCCCCTGCATGACTCCACCTCTTCTAGCTACTCTTTCAGGTTTTTTGTTCAAACATGAAAAGTTTACCCTTGGTGTGGTCAACTTGGCGCAAAATCTGTCTTTTTCATATTCTACAATGCCTGGGAAAGGCATGTGCTGCACGTGTCTAAGTGTTAGATCTTGCATTAAGAGAGTTTAACATCTAAAGATTTAACATCTCTAGTTAATCCGGGTGTAGGAATCCTCATTTGAAGTGGATCTTATGAGGAAAAGCTGCTCCCGTAATGGGGATCTTGGAATACTTCTAAGGAAGAAAGTGCCAATTTTTCTTTACTGTTACCATGTAAATGCCGTTAGATGGTACTTCAAGTGTCAATTTATTTTATGGGGTGATAACAGCAGGAGTGTTAGAAAATTAAGACTTCGGTACTCGGGAGTGAGCTTTTTCTTAGGGAGAAAATGGATGAGGTGAGGTGTTTTTTTTTTTTTTTTTTCCTTTACTTAACTCCACTTTTTTTTCTAAATGAAGCATCTGAGGTGAATATTTAAGAATTCTACTTCAGCAGAATAGGTATTTTAAGCCTGAGTGAGCAGAGAGACAGAGCAATATGTGATACTTAATTTAGTGTTGGAGAATTTTGTGAAATCTGCAAAGGATAGAAGTGATCTTCAGTTCTGGAAAAGCTGAAACAAAAATGAATCAAATATATAAAGGAACTGGGATCTCACTCATTTTTGACATCAGAGGCAATATAAAGTTGTGGATCTGTCTCTTTCCTATTGAAATGGCAGTCTTTGGTGTGTTGTGGCAAAGTGACTGTGAACAACAGAAGTCAGTGTGACCAAGAAGTTTTATCTTTCTTGTGTATAAAACATTTCTCCTGAGAGAGCTTGAAAGGGGAGATATTCATTAGTCTAAATAGGCAATAGTAAAATTTGCATGAAAAAAGAATTTCCTCCTTGTTAAGTTCCATATGCTGCCTTTTCATTGTCAAAACACTTTGTATTTTTTATCAAAATCATAGGAAATTATTTAACTGAAATGTCTTTTATTTTTGCTGTATCAGAATTCATGGATTGGATCGGAGGGAACAATACATCCACCAAAGCATAAAGGAAGATGATGGCTCTAAATCAAAGTCTATCTAACAATGGTGAGAGGGTCTCGGAGACAGGTTGCAAAAATACTTTATAGTAAGACAGCTTGTTTTCAAACCCTAACCCTTTTAAGTTTGTATATGACTTGCATGACTTCTGGGTAGATTTTCTTGTGCTGACACACACTACATGTCTTTTAAATGCTCAAGTTCTGAGTAGTGTCTTTCTTGTTTCTCCACCTTACATACAGTCTTACGAATGATTATTTGAAATTTTTTTTGAACATCACTGTTCAGATTTTGTAGGAGAGGGGGAGACTAAATATGGCTTTCTTGATGCATGTGTTACTGCAGAGGATTGTGACAGATTTACTTCTTTGTTGCATTAGCCTCTAGAGTGATTCCAGTTAATTATTTTCTGGAATTTGCTTTTAGGAGTATCTTTCTGAAAAGGTTTCTGAGCCATTTTTGACCAAGTCTTAGAGAAGGTTGATGGTTATCATATGTAAGCAAGACATAATTAAGCAAATGGACCTTCTTTTTTATTGAAATCTTTATCTTGTTCTGTAAGAAGAAAATATTTTACATGCTTCACAATGTTCTACAGGCTCTTGAGAATGATTTTCTTTATTTGAAATTAGTATTAGGTTTGCTGCAATTGTTTTACATATTTTATCTGATTGTCTCTCTTATGTGTCTATAAAATGAAGAACATTTTTTTCCCATATAGTCCTTGCTAGTAAGCAAGAAGTCTCTTAAAAAAAACTTTAAAAAGTGCTTCTGCACTGTTCACATTTTACAATGATGAGGTATGGTAATACTTTAAAAAGTGTTTCTGACAACTTGAATACAGAGATTGGTGACAATGCATTAAAAAAGCTTAACATAGTTGTTATTAACTAATTTCTACTCTGTTGAAATAATGTGAAATTACTTTAAAAATTTCAAAATATATTCTCTCATTTTAATACAGTAAAGGACATTATGGTCTTAAATTAATCCATCGATATTACACATGAATCACCTTTTAAGAATGCTGTACAGCATTAGAGAAGCTAGGCAATTACTATTGATGCCCTAACATCAGCATATCCTTTAACTCCTAAAAAATTGCAGGGGGAAAAGAGGAATGATTAACAGTAATAGTGCTTCCAGAGAGTTCCATAAAATTTTGAGTACTAGCTCAACATATTAAAATATAAATGCAGGATGGCAGGTGTGTGCAGTTAAAATGGTTCCTGTTTGCTTTGTTTGGTTTGTAATAAACAAAAATTTTTAAAATAAAATACAGTTTTAATAAAATTTCTTGTCTAGGGTGTAACTGGAGCAAATAATCTTCAAGAACAGACTCAGAAAAATAATCCATCCCCCATCCTCTGTCTTTTTTCTTTCTCTTAAGCTACATACCCAACTCCTCCGTACAAGCCTTAGCACAGTAAATACTCTATGTTTTGTAAAAAACAGTAAAAACTGTTTTGTTTTGTAAACAAAAGGATGTGAAGCTGCCAGAAGGGTTGTTTGCTGCCTAAGCATACATCTCAAAATGAAGTAAACTACAGATGGGCATTGGAGAATGATCTTACCAAATATTACTATCAAAGCTCTTATTTGCAGCACAGGTTTTTTTCTACATATTTTAAATTCCCATGTAATTTATTTCTGGAAATGATTACCAAAACTATGTCTGCAGGTGGACAATAAGTTATGAGATCCCAGAAGCTGGGTTTGGAACTTCAGTGCATCTCAGTGTGTAAACCTTGATTTTTCTGTTTTAGAAGCATTTTCTTTTGATTTTTCAGAATTCTTTTGGTTGTTTTTATTTTTGTTGTTTGGAGGCTTTTTGTTGTTGCTGTTGAATTTTTTTTGCAAATTTTGCTTTTTTTGTTTTTTTTTTGGTAATAAAACACATCATTTTGTGCTGAAGGCCTAATTGCTTCTTTAAGACTCACTGTAAGATTAAGAAATTAAAAGCCTTGTGTGGCCTGCATTTCATCCATAACAAGCATTAATAACTAGAAAAACAAATGGGTTTTGAATAAATGGCTGCTGTGTAAGTCAAACACAGTATGAAATATCAGTATATAGGTACTTTCTTAAGGCGTACATTGAAATTCCAGAAACTCCCAAAATATTTTCAAGGACACCAGTTGCTGTTTACTATGCCATGCTTACTGTACCTTTTACTAGTTTAGCAGGTAACAGAATGCTTTTATGAAACTGATTTCTTCAATAGCAGTGTAAAAGAATTATCAAAGCTAAGCAAGTCATGTTAAGATCAGTGTGATTCAGATCAGTGAAGCCAGTGGCCATCACTCTGGTTTTACAGGTCTGAAATTCCAGGGATTTGATGTCAGCCAAACAAAAGGGTTGCATACAACTTTACCAGATGCAAGTGTTAGCAAAATGATAATTCTTCTCTATTTGCAGCCATAGCTTTTGTATCCTAGGTTCAGTTCAAAACAGCAAATGCAGTTTTCCCTTTGTGAAAAAAGTCTACAAAACTCACTCTCTCAGACCCAGACATGGGAACATTAGTGGGGGATAGTAGTATTAAACTGCATAGTTCAATTTCTAAAAATGCCTCAGCCTCCCCAACAAATTGTGTTGATCATCTGTATAAAAAAGATCTGCATTCATATAATATAGCAGGAAAGAGTGCTGGGGTATCAGTTAGTTAGATGTGAAAGGCTTTTACATGTTTCTGGAGTAGGAATGCAGGACTGGAAAATGATTGACTGTACTCTTGGCTGTCTGTCAGAAAGTACTCTTATCAATCTCAGAGACTTTACTTCTCATTTTGCTTGGTAGAAAGAAGCCAAATTTTGTACCTCAGTACCTGCTGTCAAATTTTGGATGTTTCAGTATTCCTTTACCCCTGCAGGATAAACTTCTGTACTGAAAATAAAATGTGAATTAAAGGTAATTCAGAGTCAGTGCCAGTTGCTCAGTGTTATCTCAGTTATTTTACAGTGGATTTCATCCAGACTCCTCTTGTTTGTTGAATTTGCCAACACCTTACAAAAATGTTTTGTAAACTTTTGGTTAATTAATGTCAGTTTGCTGTGTTTTCTTAAAGGTGAATAAATTGTATGGATATATTAACACTATCTTTCAAATTATTTTTTTTCTTTTTGCCAGCAAGATCCAATGCTTTGTCATTTAAACTCTTATTGATAGTTCTTAATTTTGCCAAATACAAGTTTTCATTTGATTTAAAATTATTAAATATACTCTTGACGTCCAAGTGAGATAAGGAAGATATAAAATGAAAACAAATTTTGCTGGATAAGTGGAGTCAGTGTGATGTTCAACAGAAGTTTGAGGTTTGACATTCCTGAAATCAACTCTTTTTAAGATAACACTCGTTCTTTGACTTGCAGTTCAATTTTGCAGTGTTTTCCTTGAAGCATTTTACTGACATGTTGCTTACATATACCTGTAGACATGCATCTCTAAGGCTGCAGGATAACCTGTAGCAGTGAAATGCATTTTTTAGATTTTTGGTTTAATTTGAGCCAGAAGCCATTCTATGGGCACAACTTGTAGGAGTGTGGGTTTCCTAGTGGGGACAAGGACAGGTGGTGGATGTGGAGTGTCAGGCTGTTTCTGTAGCTAAAGAAAAATATGTTGGTTTGTAGGCCGTCACTGCTTCCCGCTCAAGAGTTCAAAATAAAATCATAGAACCATGGAATGGCCTAGGTTGGAAGAGACCTTAAAGATTGCCTAGTTACAACAGCCCTGACAATTCAGGGACACCCCTTCCACTAGAGCAGGTTGCTCAGAGCTCTGTCCAACCTGGCCTTGAATTCACTTCAGCATGGTGTTCATGGGGACAATATTTGATTTCACAGTTTTCACAGAATATTCTGATTTGGAAGGGATCATGGAGTCCAAATTGTAAATGAATGGCCCATACAGGGATTGAACCCTCAGTCTTGGTGTAATTAGCAGGTATTGGTGTTATGACCAACCAAGCTAATCTTGATGGATCTCATGAGTTGATTTATCTCATCCTGCGATGTTACTTTAATGACATGAACTCTCATATAACAGTGTCGGATGCAAAACTTTATTCTCACCTAAAAGAAAGCAAGATTTGAATGTTTTGAACTTCACAGAAGAGTATCAGTCTCAAGAGACACAGAGGAATTAACTCATACATGTGATCACTTAAGTGTGATTGACCGTGACACGGACTCAGACCAGCAGGGAACCTGAATCATTTATTCAAAGAAACAAATGTTTTCATGCAATTTTCAAGACACAGTATTTCCTTACATGGTAATTCTCACTACATGACCTATCCCATGTTGCCATGTCAGCAACAACTTTCTAAATGTTCTTCTGTGGGGTGATTATGCACTGTTCACTCGTCTATCAGCTTCCAGCAGTTTCCTCTCCTCTAGGAGTCTGCCATGTGCCACCTCCTCTCCCCAGGGTCAGCTGGACACAAGACTCTCTGTGCTGCCGTGTGTTTCTACAGGCGTGCCACACAGCCCGCAGCCCAACTCCATCCCATCTCTTCCCAGACTTAAGTCTTGAAATTTTTGAAAAATTCTCAATAAAATTAATGTTATTACTGCCAGTAGAGAGGAATTTATAAAGGTAACTTGTCTTTAGATATTATCTGCTGAGACCAAACAGAGCAGTGACAGTAATTTAAAATAGTGTGTTGGAGCAAAAGCTGCTAAAGGAGTCTTGGTGAATAGAAAAAATAGCGAACAGCAGAGAGAGCAAACAAGACAAACTTTTCTCTCAGACTAGGCCAGCCCACTAATTTCTACCCTAGTGTGGAAATTACTTTCCATCTGCTGTATTTTCAAATGTGTGATTGGAAAGGTAAGAGATCTTTCCATTCTTTTCCCTTACCTTTCTTTCTTCAGCCCTTGCAGCTGAAGAACAAGCTCTATGAAAGATGTGCATAAATTAGAGATATACATATATATATATATATATATATATATATATATATATGCAAACCTCCTGCTTTGGTTTTTAGCTGTGAGGCTCCCACTGTGTTTGACCATGTGCTGGAAGTAGATTGGTAGAAAGCTCATGCATATCCAGATGCCCCATACTGCAAACTCAAGTAAAGTTTTGGCTTAGGAAAGAACATCTGGAAAATCATTTGGCAAATCAGTTCACTTTATAAGTGAGTTTTCTTAATCATACATTCCCCTCTTTCACTAGAACTGCACTACTTTTACCTGATTTGTAAAGATCTGGGAATTTGTAACCGTATCAAATTATTTCTAATAGTTAAAATGCAGCATGCTGAAAACACCAACCTATACAGCATAGCAATGCAACCCAAATAAATTATCAAAATACATCTCTGCATCTATATTTATAATCTGCATGCCTATATATATATAGGCATTCAGATTAAAAAAAATAAAAATACAATGTGAAAATTGAATTATAAAGCTAGTTCACAATGATCTCTAAATTTAATTAAATCAGTGGTTTGTGAAAAGGCTATTTATTTTATAGTTACATTTTATCACTTTAACTGCAAGATAAACTTCCTTTTAAATTACAATGAAAAATCCATTATTTAGTAGAATAATAACGTTGATGCAATTTTTAAAAGCTAAGCTTCCAAATATTTATTCCTTTGTTTAATAGCTTTCTGTGTGTGCTGAGTTCAGCATTAAAATTATTTAAACTAAACAAACTGAGAAGCTATAAGTATGCAGGTACAAGAAACTAATTTAAAAATCCCATATCTACTATGTTTTTACTGTAGCGAAGCTATTATAATTTGTTCATACAAATAAGAGAATAAAATGAAACTATGCAGTATAGTCTGTTATACAATCTTTTTCATTTTAGATGCACTTAAAAGGAAAAAACTCTAAATACTACTGATTGAATTGTAAACACATCAAACTGTATTGCTCTACACCATAGGATTGTGTTTCTACACCATTTTTTAAGGTTCAACATTATTCATTATTTCGGATTTTGCCTTTTTTTGTAAAATATTTATTGGACAGTACAGAGATGCACTTAAGCAATGTGAAATTGTTTTATGATAAATCTGCAAAGGCTGAATACATGCATTTTGACCCTGTCTTTGTTTTATGCTCATAACCAAAAAGATGCGCCATTATTGTTGCATTCTGGTGGTGGAGTGGCTTAGAGTGGGAACATAGGATTAAAGCTATGTACAGTCCATTGTGAGGAAAATTGGGAATAGAAGATGAATAAACTGGTTTAGTCTCTGCTTAAGAATTTTATTCAGCTGAGTAAAAACTAGTGCAATGCAGCAATGATATCCCTCTGGCTTCCAAGGCAAAGGGATTGAGGGATTGAGGAAGTGGGCAAGCATGCTGGAAAGTCATATTCAAAACTTCCACATTCGTTTTAGCCATTACAGTGATATCCTGTCAAGGTTTAATGTACCTGGATCACCCTCATGAAAGTTTAACAGATCTGTGCCTCCGACTAGAGCTGTGTTTTGACTCAAAAAAGGTTTCAGTTCCAGGAAAAATCCAACTACTAATGCAATAATCAAATAGGTATTTTCCTGAGAGACACTTTCATTATTTTATTGTTTAGTCAGTGCTGGTCCTCTAGCAATCTCAACAGAATCTATGAATCCCATCTCACTAGAAGGACAGACAATTATAGACTAATTATTGCAACTATGTCATATAAAATATGTGTGCATCTTGCTAGGTAGTTGTTAACATTATTAAACACGACAATTATGGAAAGTCAGAAATCTCTGATAGTAATAAACTTCTAATAGATTCTCTCTTCTAATAAACTCTCCTCTGAACTTCTAACAGATCTTCTCTTCAATACCAATAAGTATTTGAAGCAGAGTCAAAGTCAAATTCCTACCATTTTCTTTGAGTGTCTTGTGTGAGGAATCCCTTTTAGTCTTGCTTTGTAATGAAAATCGTATGTTTAGAAAAAATAGAAAACAGAAAAGAATGGTAGAGAAATGCTATTTAGTCTGTATTTGTTTACTCTTTGATTGACAAATATGTAATTATGGCATTAAACTCACCTAGGCCAATTTATCTCTCAGTCTACATGAACAGATTGTGAACAGAATGATCTGCATCTTTAATAAACGTTATTCATGTGAGTAATGTTATACCAAACTTGGTGTGCTAGACTGGCGTCCTCTTTGTTTCATCCTGATTTCCCACGGTTTCCCACTTTCCAAATGTTTTTCCTAGTGAATTTCTATATTACGGAGATGACTATTACTCCCTATGTCATGACTCAGTGTGGGATACTGTCATCTGCTGTTTAATTCATTAGGAGGTAAGTTCCATGCTCCCTCTATCCCACCCTCTGCCTGTTATTTCTCCTTTTTTAAATGTCCTATGAAGATACATGGATTTTTTTTTTTCCCTTCCCAGGGGAAGAGGTTTTTCCCTAAAAATATGATCTGGTGGTGCATTTGTAATTTGTTGAAAAGTTGAGTGTAGAGCATTATTTTTCAGCATTCAACTAACATAGACTCCCTATTAACTGGGCAGGGGCTGTGGGGTGGGCAGGGAAGGGAGAGGAAAGGAAGCAAAAGGATATAACTGGTGAGCCTTGTGAATACACACAAAAGCAAACTTCATCCATATCTGGATCTAGCTCTCCATCTCGCCCCAAAAGAAATATTTTCAACTTTTTTTTTTTTTTTTTGAATGACAAAAGAAAGCATGCTCCAGTGCTCAGATCTGATAGTAGGAAGTGACAGTTTCTTGCAGTGCAATCACCCTGCTTTGTTGGAGCTCCAGCAACACAACAGGGAATTTGAATTGATGTTGTGCTCTTTTGTAGGTCTGGTATTTTGTGTTTAAGAATGTAAAAAATACTTGTTCTAAAGATGTTGCTTCTATATACACATCTTTATGTATACATTTGCACATTTTTTCAACTAACTGCTAGCCAATTTTATTTAGGAATACTGGGTCAGCCAAGGTGTTTTCAAGACTATTTAAGTCATGCTTATGTTAAGCTATGTTACTGAATCGGGAATTTGTTTAGTTAACAGTGTATGGACAAAGGAAAAAGACAAGAGAATAATCCAGTGATGCAGTAAGAAAAGATATAGGGACTCAGTGAAGTGCTGTGTGAAGACACCATCCTTGCTCTTTGTTCCTACAAGTATTATGAAGCAGGGGCTTGTGATTAGCTTGTGATATTATCTTAAAATGTGGCAGTATGTCGTGCACAGACTCTTTGCTTCATGTACATGTACTCATGCCCATGCTGTGCACAAGGACTTGGCTCCTCATGGGGTGAGTATAGATGCAGACTACTCTGTCCCTGAATAATTAGCATATCTCCCAGTCACCAGCATGTTCTGTGATGAGACCATTAGCATATTTTTAGCTTACCTTTAAATATTAAGTAAGTACAGGATAGTAAAAAACTAGCTAAAGTGCCACACAAACTCTGATGCTGTAGCAGAGATTAACAGGCTCAGGATGTGGTGAATCTTTTCCATGAACAGTATTTTGGCTTGCTTAAACTCAATAAAGCCCCTCCTGCTTGGCATTAATGCTGTCTGCCACCCACCTTAGGAAGTCACATGCAAGAACAATTCTCATTTTCTGTGCCAATGAAATTAAATGGCTCCCCTCAACACTACCTTTGCTTTGAGCGGTGCAATGCACATCTTGTTTCATACAATTTCTTCTGTATCATTTTCTGTTTTAAGAGATCTAGCTGCATGGATCTTTCATCATATAGATATGAACATCAGACCAAATGTTACAATTCAAATATGTTCATGGATAGTTCAGAAATAGATGGATACTTGTCTTTAGATTTCATCTCTAAGAACACTAACACAGAGAGTTCACCAGTTGCACTCCAGAACAAAAAATGTAAATAAACTCAAATCAATTACCTGCTGAATAATGTAACACAAAGAAAAGCTTTTTGAGCTAAGCACTGGAAATTGAACACTGATTTTATACCGGATCCATGCCAAGGTCTCTGCTGAGATGAGATGAGTTTTTTGGCAACCAGTTAGGAAAAGGAGGAAAAGCTGATTATTTGTATTGAATTTTACTTTTGTATTCATGTGGCTGAGAAGAGTCTTCCAATCCTCCCCTTTGCTATTGCACCATGCTGTTAGATGTAAGCTCACATACAGGTTTTGTTTTAAAATAAATGGATATGGCTTTTGTAATTACATACTAATGAGTTTATCAATGTCTTAAAAGAGTTTTCATATCCCATGTCAATTTGATTAAAAACCACCAGAGTCTGTACAAAGAGTTTCAGGAAAGCCAAATCTGTTACAAAATACACTTTGCCAAAATGGGACTGAATATTTAAAAGAAGTTGTTTATGGGAAATATTTAGTTGTTTATTAACAATATTTTATTTCTTGCAGAAGCACAAGAAGAATTTGAGAGGATATAGGTCCATGGTAAAATAGAAACTGCTATGGGACACCAAGAAAAGGTCATGAATTTCAACTGCTTCAAAGAGTCATATTTTCTAGAAGTATGAAATTAAGTCTGGAAAGATACAATTTAGTAAATAATAAGAAAGAACTTGGATGTGATAAAAGTAATACTAGCAAGGAGAACAAGATCTTGTTCTTGAGCATACTTGAGTTTAGCATCTTGTGACATATTTTAAAAACAGCAGCATTTGGCTAACATGATTCGTGCAGATGGACCAGCAACAGCAAAACCACTGCTGTGCATAATTGCAAGGTAATTTGGGGATCTGTTCTTCATGGCAAGCCAGGGGTTGGAAACAGATAACATGCAGATGTCGGTGTAGGGGAGGCATCACACTGACAGTGACTGCTGGTACACGTACGTTATAGTGATTTAGTGGACCCGCTTCACAGTTCGTGTGCTTTCTGCCCAAGTTCACTTTGCTCCTGCACCTCGCCTGTCCCCCATCCCCAAAATTATTGCTACGACTAACATAATTTCTCAGGTCTCTCCACCTGTCTCTCGACTGCTGCCCGGACCCGGTCTACGAAATCTACAAAAGGCTCTGCGACACCTTGTTTAATCGCTGTATATAGGGAACCATCGGGTCCTTGGTGGGCATGCCCAGGAACGCACGCTCTGCTGCACCCCTGGACATGTCCAGCACGGCCATTGGAATTCCCCGAGCTTGAAGTTGCCCTTCACTCCATTCTCCTTCACCCACAAGATGGTCCAAAGTGATCGGTTCTTCCGCGAAATCCAGGCTGTAAGGCCCTTCTAGGATTTCGGGAAGCAGGTCTGCTGCCAGTTTCTTCCACCTCCTCTCCCACAGGCTGTATTCTGATGGGAGAAGCAGGCAGCTAAACAGACACTTAAAGTCTGCTGGCACTAGGTTCTAGACATTAAAGTCGCTTTTAAAATGCCTTTAAAAAAGAGGCTTTTTTGTCCAAAATCACGTGATGTTTTGCAGACCTCTTTTATGGATTCATAGGGAAGGGGTGTCCACGTAGGGTTTTCCCCTCCCCTGGCGTAGGAGGCTGGAGTGCGGAGCGACTGCTCGACTTCATAGATTGGGCCCCGTCCCCTCCCCTCTCCCCTACTCCCCCCTCCCCCCCTGGGTATCCGAGGAGCGGGAGGACGTGGGGGCGGGGTACGAGGGACAGGGCGGACAGGGCGGGGAGAATCTTCTCCCTGGGACAGCGGGGCGGAGGTGACAAAGCCCTCCCTGTCAGTGGGGATACAGGGAACAAAGGGGACAAAGGGATTATGGGAAGAAGAAACCCCTCCACATGGCTGCCCTCCATCTTGGGAAGACAGAGGCCCTAGCCACGTGGCTGCGGCTTCCTCAGGGGGACAAAGAAAGGGATTCAGGGGAGCAGAGCAGTGCGGGGTAGCGCCAGAATTAGGATTTCTAACTGGGAAAAAGGGATTGGAGAAGTGGTTTGGGATTAGTTCCTCAGCAGAGTAGCTAATTCCGCCAAGGCGGGGGTGCCGGGATGGCTCGGGGGAGCCAGGAGCACGGTCCACGTCTGTGGAGCTGCCCTGCGCCTCAGAGCGGTGGAGTACTCCCCTCTGCCTACCCGGTTTAGGGGAAAAAGGGGTAGGAGAGGATGGGGAAATGGATTCAGGGGAAACAACAGTTTTGCCCGATGGTTCTTTCCGTTCCCTGGCCGCTTCTCGCGCGGACCCCGCTTTTACAACCTCCGAGATCAGCAAATGGAGCTTTGGGAAGCAATCTTTCACAGAGGGATCCTTGTCCATTCCCTCTGCTAACCTGGCTCCTACTTGCTCCCAGAACTCTGTTCTCTGAGCATCCTCCGCGGTTACACGTGGAAAGGAAAAGCAGAGCCATCGTACAAACTGCTTGACTGAATTTTTGGGGTAGGGATGTTTTACCAATAAAATCCCCTTAATTTGGGTATAGAATTCCCTTTGTTGGGTAGATAGCGTGGTCCCCATGCTATTTCTACCCACAGCCTCGCCCCTGGTGCAGAAAAAGCAAAAGAAAAAAAGCAAAAAACACGGAAGACCCCGGCGGCCTGCCGCACACGCTGCGCGCTGCGTGATCCGTACCCCCGGAAACGCGGCAGAGCCCACCCACGTGAAGTATTAGCCAGGTACCCCCCGCGACTAATCACTCACCAAACCGGAATCTTCGCAAATAAAAGCTACTACCAGGGTCTTCTTTCCCAGGAAGCGTCCATACTTCGGCTTTCCGTAGCCGTGAATGGTTGCGCTTCCAGTCCCACGCGGGAAAACACAGCGTGTTTTCCTCTGGGTGGCAGAGACGTCACTTACTTACTTCGGGGGGGCACTTGCTCCCGTTTTCAGTCCAGAACGGAGCACTTTTCCATCGTGGACTGTGACCCTGCGGTGGCAGCGGCGGTTTTCCGCGCGGATCGCGCTCGCTCGTCTCGGCAGCATCGCTCGCTGGTCGGTGGCGCGGCTTCACGGCGGCAGCGCTCTCTCTGCGCGGCTCCCGGGTGCTCTGTGGTGACTCTCTGCCTGCTCCGCAGCCTTGCGCTGGCCGTGGCCCGGACGTTGGGCGCCACTCGCGGCTGCTCTTTACTTTTGTCTGCCCCGATCAGCTCCCGAATGCCCGGCTTGGGCGTCTCAGCTTTTCGTCCGGGGTGGGCTGTTGGCCGCGCTTTGCCGTCGGCGCGAGGGAAGAAACAAAGAGGCAGAGAATTCGTCCAAATCCATCCGCGTGGTGGCTGGATGCTTTATTGGCTGCGAGAGCTGCGAGGGAAAGGCTGCAGCCGATCCCAGCTTCGCACGGACGCAAATGGCCTCGAGCATGCCGAGGAGTGGGATCAAATAGGGAAGGGACAGGGCGGATGGGGAGCCCTCCCGCCCAATGGGTACAGACATCGCGGTGATGACGTGTACTACAGCGACCAATGGGAACACGGCAGGGGCGGACACGAGACTTTGGGGTGAGTGGGACCACGAGAACGGGGAGACGGGCACGGAAACCACAGGAGTAGGGGAAAACCCGGGGGATGCACAAGGGTACAGAGAACTGGAAAACTAACAAAGAAAAAACCCATAATGTGAACCCAAACCTAGGATGCAACAATTTCCAGCTCCAGTGGGAAAAAAACTTTGACCAGTTTTGTGTTATGCTTGATTCTACTCTTATGTAAACCTCCAGGCTGTAATCTGAGTATTATAAAATGGATTTAGTTGGATTCAGCTCTGTTCAGCCTGGAACTGAGAAGCCTGAAGGGAGACCTCATTGCAGTTACAGCTTCCTCATAAGGGGAAGAGGAGAAGCAGATACTACTCTCTCTGCCATGGCCAGTGACAGGACCCAAGGGAATGGCTTGAAGTTGTGTCAGCTGAGGTTTAGGTTGGATATCAGTAAAAGTTTCTTCACTTAGAGGCTGGTTTGGCACTGAAATATGTTCTCCAGAGAAATGGCCCTGGCCTCAATTCTTCCAGAGCTCACAAAGTTTTTGGACAGCTCTCTGAGGGATATGGTGTAATTGTTGGGGTGTTCTGTGAAGGGCCAAGAGTTGGATTTCAATTATTCCTTTGGGTCTCTTCTAACTCAGGATTATTCTGTGATTCTATGCTTCTCCATGGAGCCTTCCGTTGTCTAGGCTGATCAGTCCCAACTCTCTCAACATGTTCCCATAGGAGAGATGCTCCAGTCCTCTGATCATTTTTGTTCCCTCTTTTGGCCTTACTCCAGCAGGTTTCACAGCATTTTTATGTTGAGGTTCCCAGAGCTGAACACAAGTATTCCAGGTAAGTCTCACCAGAGCAGAGGGAAGAGGCAGAATCCCCTCCCGACCCTGCTGCCCACAGGGCTTTGGAAGCAGCCCAGGGGAAGTTTGACTTTCTAGTGCTGCCAGCAGACATAGCAGCCGTCATGTTGAACTTCTCTCCTGGGGTGATTTTATGATGCTTGTATCCCCATTTGTCTGTTTAGCCCAGAAATAAGTTTTGCACCTTTAAGACTGGTTTTGAGAGTGAAGGTGGGGGGGAGGGGTGTGGTGGAAAGAAGTGGGTGCAGTTTGTTTTCAGAAACTTCACTCACTCCTCCACATTCCTTTTCTCCTGGACTGTGTGGTCTGAGGACAGACAGACGGCTAGCTGAGGAAGAGAAGTTCCCTGGACTGTAGTTTTTCTTTTTCTTGGAACTTTTTAAACCTGCTCTGGACTGAACACCCAGAAGAGCACTGGCAGCTCGCACCTGTGGCCCACCAAGCCAGGCCTGGGCCGTGGCATTTCCAGCTCTGGGGGGACTGATAAGAGACTGAGTGAGCCGAGCTGCAGGCCACAAAGGGACTTTCTGAATTTGTCATCTCTTCAGAGCAGCAAGAGGTTTTTAATATTGTTCCTTTTTTGTGCTGGTGAATGCTTTGCCTGTTAAATAAACAATTTTTTCCACTTTTCTCCAAGGAAATATTTTCCCGAACCAGCTGGGGGAGAGGCCACTTGAATCTGCTTTCTAGAGAGAGGTTTTCTCCCAGATTTGTCCTAAACCAGGACAACTTCCAATCCACCAGCCCTGCCAAGTCTTGCTCCTCAGGGCTGCTCTTGATCCCTTCTCCATCCAGCCTGTATTTGTGCTTGGCATTGCCCTGACCAGGATGCAGCATCTTGCCCTTTACCTTGTTGGACCTCATAAGTTGTGTACAAGCCCATCTCTGCAGACTGTCCAGGTCCCTTTGGATCCATCCCTTCCCTCCAGAGTGTGGCTGCATCACAGAGCTCAGCATCATCTGCAAGCATGCTGAGGGCACACTTGGTCCCACTGCTTTTTACTATTCTGTTTATGTTAGAGCTTTCATGACTCTCCTTGACAAGGTCTCTGCTTTGTGCTAGAACATGTAGTGAATTCAAGATGTTAGAGAGATTTTGTCTTGTGCTTTTGGACAAATCCTCTGATTAGTACAAGGGATCAGACCAAGGTACTGTTCAAACAGTACGTTTCAGTCAGTACCAAAAAAAACCCAAAAAACATACCAAAACCACAAACTAAAACTGGCAGGCACTTTGCCTTGAGTTAGTACAGCAAGATGAGAATTTTGAGGATTAGCAATCCATGTTAAGCATTTGGAGTTGAGCAAGTACAAAGGAATGTAATCTCTGAGAACAAAAATATCTTAGAGGCATATTATAAATATTATTTGTTGATGAAATAAAATATGGTAGTGGTACAGTTGTGGGATTAGTATGATACACTTTGGAAAACAAAGTATTTGCTAATTGGGTAGATAAAAAAGTTATGCAATATGTTACAGTGGTGAATTGGACTGTGTGTGGGTTGTGTGATCAGATATATTTAATCTGTTTAATTAGATATTGGTTGAGCCTTTTACATGACAGGAATTTCGATAAGGTAGTTCTGAGGTGGCTCAATGTGGAAATGAGTTAGATTAACACTTGCTTTAATAAAGAGTTTATCGGTGTAACTGCATAAATTATGTAAATGAGAAAAAGATATGTTTGGAGTAAACTCTGGGAAAACATTAGCCAAGATAATATCCCACACTATTTGTTAGTCACGTTGTTTTACCAGGCCAAGGATATTCTAAAAAAAAAGCGTCATGAATTTTGGCTTTATGGAAATTGATTTTTGCCTCTAGCAAGAGATTAAATTTGCATATTAATTTCTTCTTAGGTAAATTTGACTTTTCTAGGATAGATTAAAATCTGTCTGGCCATGTAAGATTCCAAAACAAAGCAGTAATTGATTGAATTTCCTCTACCTCTTATTTAACCCAATGGTCATCATGGGAAATATATTTTTATTGATCATAGTAATGACAGAGCATTGCCTTTTGATGTGTCCTAACCTGGTTGTTGTAAGGTGGTATGTTACGGTATCCATATATCATGGTGTCCTTCATTGTTGTTTTCCTTTCCAGGACAGTGTCTAAAGCACTTTAATTATTATGTAAACTTGGCAAGTTTTTTTCTAGGCATCTACTTTTATTTTTAGATAGCATGATATCTCCATTTGTGTTTGTCATTCATGTGTATTTGTTACAATTTCTATAATCCTTAAATATAAAAGACAATTTTTTTTGCTTCTCTATCAGTAATTCTCTATGAAAAGAATAGTTTTGTAAAGCATGCAACAGCAGGAATCTCCTTCTAGTTATGCAACACCAAAGGGAAAATCTCCTACTGGGTAATTTATGTGTAAAAACTGCTTCAGTTTACATGTTAAGTGATGCTTTAGCACTTAAGGCTAAATTAATACTAATAATGTTTGTGTAACTATTGACAATTGTTGTGACCTCTGGTTGAGTCTTTAAAGAGACACATATGTTTAATTATCAGCAGTAGATTTCATTTATCCATAATTACCAACAAGAATAAATTACAAGCTAGTGGGGAGAAATAATAACAGGAGAATAGAACTAATGGCATTTGCCCTCCAGCGGATGGAAGAACATAGAATAAGGGTTATCATTAGGTGGTGACCTAGCTGCACTTTCAAAGGAATTTAAAGTGTGGGAAAAAAAACAACCCAGAAACTGAAGTTAAAATTTCTCCCTTACTCAATGTAATTAGTGAAATCCTTAGTGAACTAGGTAGCAAAAATAGTTTTCTCATGTATGTCAGTGTTAATTTATACTGAAGTGAGGCTTAGTTTTGATAAATATTTTCTAGGTGAAGGTGGGAAACTAATCTAGGTTCATATAGATGAGAGAAAATCCTTCTCTGAATTATAGTGAAAGATTAATAAGCAAAGGGAAATTTGTCATGACAGTGGTTACTCTTGGAATATCTTCATATCTCAGTGAAATTCATATGAAAATTCAGTAAATTTGAAGTACATCTTTCTTGGAGGATAGGTATGACTACTTTTTTTCCCAGAAAGATATTATTATGGTTTATGGAGAAATTTTCCGTCAAGAAATTTTACAATTTGTGTAAAACTCCTTCATTCCTCCACCCCTCAGTAACATTCTTAGCAAAAACCTGCTTTCTGATACTGCATAACTCTCATTAAAATACACAAAATAAATCTTGAGAATCTATACACAGTATATAAGACAGTCTTAGAAGTAAAGCACAATAGTCATGACTAGTATGCTACCCATACTCCAGACTCTGGCTTAATCCCATGCTGAGGACCGGAAAATCTTTATCTAAGAGGACCTAGGCTGCCATGACTTTTGAAAAAAGCGGGCATTGTGGATGCTGCTGCCTATAGTTATCCCGAGGAGCAATTTTCATTCCATCACACTTTGAATTTTTACTAACCACTTGACCAGGTTTCCTAATTAATCTAGAGGTTTATCCACAAAAAGTGTATTTCTATCCCTATTATCCAGTAATGCAGGCGCTGTTTTTCAAGAAAAGAGATCTAACTCCATAACATCAAATATTTCTAAGTCCAAAAATGTATGAAAATACAATGGCCTTAACATCTCAACCTTCATATATTTCAAATAAGCATTTTTCTCTAAAGCATCACCATAGTTTTAACAATTTCTTGTAAAGTCATTGATTTTATGTTGCTTCAGGGAAGGTGCAATTTATTACTGTTAATAATGTTTCTGTGATTACATGAAATGTTCCTTGTTGCCACTAATTATTTAACCCATCAGAAAGTGTCCTTCCTTTTAGAATAGATGATGAGGGGTTTTGATAAAGTCTATCTGACAATCTCTAGTTGTCATGTGAAACAAGATCATGTGAATATTCTGGAAATTATTTTTGCATCATTGTCCTGTAAATGTCATGTTCAAGTCAGTTTCAACACAGTCAGGTGTTGGAGAAATTACTTGTTCGGTCTTTTCAGCTTCTGCTTCTGCTTCTGCACTGAAGCCTTAGAGGCTGGCTAGCATTATTGTATTTGGTTAAGGGCTGAATTTTGTGACATGCCATTGGAAAAAATTCAAAGGTTTTTAGGCATAAGGGGCATGTTTATGGAGAAGGTTTTTTCTACATACCTAAGTAAGCTCCTCATACAAGCAGGGAGAAGCCCACAATGTTGTCACCCAGCAATTGCCAAGCATGGGGACAATATTAATTTGGCAGTTAACTGTTGGTCATAGGCATGTACAGCACTCTTGCAATTCAGTGATGCTTCTGTGAGAAATCAGCTTACAAGTGAGTCCAAGTATGAGGCTGTTTTCTGCTGGCTCTGTGGTGACTGCTGCAGAGGTGGCTCTGAGCAGCACCCATGGAAGGGGGCACAGAGCAGTGAGGAAACAAAATCTTGGTGCTAATCATTCCTGTTGACATCCTTGAGATTTCAGCTGGAAATGAGGTTTCATCTTCTGTATCCATGGTTAGTATTGGAAGCATTGTCTGTCTTTCAAGATACTGCCTGGGATAACTTCTAGGGCTTTTTTTTCTTCCAATTGATTTCTAACACTTTCATAGGCAGTTCTACTTTTTAAAAATTTGTTCCTGGTCTTGTCCCAGTATTCTCTTTTCTCTTTTCCCCTCTTTCTTTGCTTGCTTGTCTGGTGCTGCTCCAGAGCTTTTGTGCTGGCACAATATTTGTCACACTACTCTTCAGTTATGTACTGAAGATCATCTTCACACCCATAAAGGAGCTCAGAAAGACAGTAGCCCAAATTACCTGAAGCCCAAGTAATGCCCTTTTGGGCTACTCCCAGGTCATTACAGGGATCACCAGCCCATCAGGACCTGTCTGGAATTCACAGGGACAGGTGGGAACACAAGCCTACAACTCTTAAGAACAATCAGCTTATCCAGACTCCTATGAGTGCTAGCTCAGCTCAGATGTCATCCTCAGTGTCCAGGCATGAAAATCATCACAAGGTGTCATGGGGAGCAGTCTTGAAAAACATCTTTTGTACTATGAGGGGTTGCTGCTCTGGGGTGGGACACACTGTAGGATGCAGGGGAAAAGCAGTTTGAGACCACACAGGATTTACAGGGTGTTTAGGGCAGGAATCAATGGTTAGAAAAGGGGGGTGTTTAGGTGATTTTGGGAGGAACAGGAGTGAAAAAAACAAGCGAGGAATTAAGGGATTAGAAGATATTATCTCACGTAAATCATTTGGTCTGTACTCTTGTCTGGCCTTGCCCTGCAACTGATCATCTGTCTGTTCCCCATATAAATTTTTTCCCCAGTTCTTTCCTGGGCAGGAGGTCCCTCTTCTTTGTGTGCAGGGGTATCTGTGTGCAGCAACTAGAGCATGGGGTGGAGGGCCCATGTGTCCATAGTGCCAGGGACTGGAATGAGTGTAAGGCTGTGAGCATGTGTGTGAGCAGCTGTAACAATTGAGGCAGTTGATGAGTTGGTGAGTAGAAATGACCCAGGAGCAAGATGTCAAGCAGGTCTGTATGTCTGACTCCAGCTGTGAAAGCATCTGGGTGCTTCTAGGGGCAAAAGAATGAAGGGGATTAGCTGTTGGAACCTGGAAAATCCTGACTCAACTCTGTGTGTGATGAGTGGCAGTTTCTGCCAGCAATGGGTGTAGGGCTGCAGCTTCGGGGACTAATGGAATGGAACCATACAGTGGCCTGTGTTGGAAAGGACCTTAAAGATCATCTTTTTGTCATGGGCAGGGGCACCTTTCACTAGACCAGGTTGTTCCAAGCCCCATCCAACCTGGCCTCATATATGTCCAGATGCCAGCATCTGTTCCACTTGGGATCCATCTGGAAACCTGGAACCACTGCAGCCTGATGTCAACCCAGCTGTGGTAAGAGTGAGTGAAGCCCACCAGATCTGGCAACCTCTAATGCTATGTCTAAGTAAATATTTTGAAAACATGGTCATTACAACTGTTTATTTTTTTGTTTTTGGTTTTTTTTTTTTTGTTTTTGTTTTTGTTTTTAATCTAGAGCAATATGGTGGGGTACTGCTCATTCAACTTGCCAGAGCAAAATGTTTGGTACAGAGCAAAAAGTACTGATGGATTTTAACTTATCTTACTGTATAAATGGGTTCTGGTTTTCTCCTTATGCTGACTGCTGAAAGGAGAATTTCTGAACAAGAGACTTAATTCAGGAAAAACAGTACTGTAAAAATTGAAATTTGCTCATTGGAAAGTATAAAATGAGGATTCCCAGAGAGATAAAAAAATAATTGAGAATAATTTGACTCATCAGTGAGTCATTGAAAGTAGAGCCCTGCACTTTAGTGTTCTTGTGGCTTTTGTGTATATTTATGTATTTTAATTGGAAAAAAATACAGATTTTTTGCCAGCTGGTGTTTTTACAAGCTGCTTAGCTGTGGTATATGAATAGATTGCAATTTATGAAATAATAATCTAAATAATAACATAGCTATTAATTAATTATTATTGTGAAAAAAGATTGACACAACTTGAATGTTCTCAGTGTATTCCTACCCACCTTTATCACTCAGTTATTAATCTGCATATAAAAATGGTGTTGAATTATTGCTTGCAAATGAGGAGTTGACTGTGTAGGGCATGGTGCTTTTACTTGATAATAGGGGTCTCTCTAGTCTGCCAAGCAAAGACATAACAAGATCCAATAGCTGGAAGTTTAAGTCACCAAAGTCCAAACTGGAAAAACAGTGAAAACTGCTGACAATGAGGGCAATCAACTGTTGAAACAGATTACTCAGAGGCGTGGTAAATCTTTCATAATCTTGTTTCTGTAATTCTTAGGAATATCATCCGATTTGTCAGATATTGAAATTATACTAAGGTGGTTTATGTCTATTTAATGATTAAGATTGAGCTAGTTCAGGAGAAGAAACTGCATGCTAGTTCAGGAGAAGAAATGTCTACCTTTGCCTAAAATGTCTAAGATAAATAAAATTCAGGTTAAAAATCTCAGTGGGCTAGTGGGTTACATTGCCACTGTAATTGGCTTAAGTAAATTCTTATACCCCCTATGGTTTGAAGAGGCATATTTTTGTTCACAGAATTCACCTAGAAAAAGCATGTGACTGGTATACTTATCCATCATTATTTTCAGTTCTGCCAGAGCAGTGACTTCCATGCCATGGGCTAGATTGTGAAAGGCCTGACTGGTGTTCACAACATGGACTTGGTCTTTAGTACACCTTGGCCAAGTTAAAGGCTTGTTTAGTCCCCATGTGACTCAGGGGTCCATAGCTGGTGTTAAATAGTCCAGTGCTTGGAGAAGAGCAGTTGATTTTATCAGAAATGGTACAGCTTACTTTTCAGGAGGATGTGATGATGGGTACCTTGCATGTGAAGTATAGAGCTGTAGAACCTAGAACAATTTATAAAGTATTTTTGGATCTCTTCAGTGCCAGTGCACGGGTTTGTTACTTTTGTAATGTTTAACATATTTCTTGAGCAATTTTCTCAGAACAAAACAAGAACCACCTCTAGTGATGAAGTTCCTCTTACTACAGTTAATAAAAATGATTATTATAAAATGAGGCAAGAGCTGGGTAGTGTTTTATCGATAAAATGAAGCACAAGAAAAGGAATAAAAGGAAGTAAAGTGTTTGTCAGAAATGGATGATGGAGAAACTGTAATCTCTAAGGAGGAAAGAATTCAGTTCAATTACATGCTTGAAAACACATGGCTAATAGATGGGGGAGAGATACATCAGTTACATTAATGTGGATCAATAACTGATCATTGCAAAGAGTCATAAAAGACAAGTGTGTGCCATTAATGAGAAGGAATTAAATACAGTCAAGAAGTCAAAAGCATGCATCATCAAAAATGAAGAGCGAGACTGAGTCGAATTTCTATTCAGTGTGAAATTTTGTGGTCTTGTTAATGGCACTCCTTAGCTTTATTGGGAAAGAAGAATAACCTTTAGAAAGAAATTAATCTGCTTTCATTTGGAAGTAGAAAATTAATAGCTCTTTGAAATTCAAAACAAATTGTTGTATCTAAACCTAAAAAGTTATTTGTTATCCAATGCTTAAATGTGTAAAGCTGATGAATAAAGAATTTAGCTAGCAAAGAATTCTGGACAGCTATAACTAATGAAGCAAAATGCAATTGCTTTAGAAGGAAAAAAAAAAAAAAAGAGAAGATGTAAACTGGGAGATTTAAGACTGAGAAATGAGAAACATTTTTTAGGTATAAAAAAATTGATATTTTACTAGAGTTTTTCTAGTTGTTGTGGGAGACTAAAATGGCATAGAACCAAAGAAAGTCATAATCTGTAACCCTTATGATTAATGAAAAATTGAAAACTTGACTCAATGCCTAAAATAGTGAGGATTTTTAAGTGTGTATCTCTGTAGAGGAGCTGAAGGGAGCAATCAGAAAAAAATGCATTAACAAGGAAAAATTATTGACAGAAAAGCAAAAAGAAGAGAATTGTAATGGCACTATGAGAAACAGAAATCATTATCTCATTTCCATGAGCAGCAGTTCCAATATTGTTACTGTAAAATATGGAGTACATTTAAAATTTCACAACAGGCACAGCAGTGTGTGACTTGGAGGGACAAGCTCTTAGCAAGATGCAGTCTGGGGTTATTTATTGGTATTTGTTAGATTTATAAGAATTTGTCAGATTTAAACCCTTCCTGCTCCTCCTTCCAGACCTCAACCTCTGGCCCACATGTCCTAACCTTTAGAGTCTTAATGCTTTTTTGATGCTCAGTTATGGATACAGGAGTGTCTTGTTTTCAGCTCGGTTCCCCTCTGGAAGAAAAATATCTTAGAGGTCTGAAAAAGTTCCTGTTTTTTTCCAGCAGGGAATTCCCATTGTGTACACATATGCTACTGGAGCCCAGAGTTTTACTGTCTTACACTACTGAAGATCAAAAAAGACAGGGCTAAATCTTCCCCAAGGTAAGGTTTTATGCTGATAATAAGGATAATGCTTACAACCGGCTAGTAACAGAGTGGGGTACATTTGCAGGACTAAATAGTAATCATGCCCATAATACGGTCTTTTTGTATCTTCCCTAATTTTGCAAAGTAATTATTTTGATTGAAGGGCAAAAAAAAAAAAAAAAAAATTAGGATTTCATTCTAAGCTCTCTGTAACTGATCAATCATCAAGTTATGTATTAAATATGTAGTCTTTTTTGCATGTTGGATTTAAAAAAATATATTATTCTTTGCCTGATCTGGAATATACTTCCATGTGTCTTTGCTCTAATAGCTGATGTAAAATTTTATAAATTATTATTTCAAAGAACGTGCTCTCTGGACAATATGTAACCTCCCCACGTGTTGTTGTTTTTTTTTTGTTTTTTTTTTTTTCTCCATCTTTTCAGTAATAACCATTTTTTCAGAAGACAATGAAGGTCAGAAGCCACTCATTACTTGATCGATGCTTTATTTTCTTTTCTTTTTTTTTTTTTTTTTTTAATTTTTTTATTTGAAGTTTATCAAATCTTTACCTGTCTGCATTTGCCTTTTGTCAGGTACTGACCACAAGTTTAGTGATGAAGAGTAAATGGTATTTGGGGTGGAATGAAGGATGGGAACACCAACCTACTCCTCCCCGCATGAGACCTTGAACTTTCTTGTTCTTTCCTCTTTTAGACTAGAGTGTATTTCTTATTCTGAAATTTGAAGGTCAAAGTCCTTTTACTGTGCTGTTCCTGTCTATATAGCATCAAGATATAAGAATATAGAATAAATACTCCAGTAGTCAAAATGGGATTATTTTTCCAGTTCAGGTACTTATGAAAATTCCTACAATCTATAGCCTCTCAAACCTGAAATTGTCATCTTTCCTTTCTCTCTCTTCCCTCTACATTTTTTTCCAGCTGTTGCTATGAGGAGCTGTTATTAAAATAATCACCTGAGTACAACATGAGCATCACTTGAGAATTCTTCCTACGGTGCATCATTAATGGACACAAACACTTCTGAGTACATCAATAATTAGTTTCACATATAAAGGATAAATTCTATGATGTGGACGCCTGCCCATTAAAAGCTGGACTGAGAGCAGCAACCCTTTTGTGCCTGGAATCAGAAAAATAGAAGCTTGCAATGATTCAAATTAACTTCTGAGATGAATTTGAGTCACTGACTGACAAATGATCGTCCTGTGATCCTGTGATTAGTGAAGAGATTTTTTTCAACAAGACTTTAATGAAATTCTCCTGTGTCTTAATTATCATGCTTGATCTCAATTTCAGGAGATACAATGTGAATGCAGAACACTGATCAAAAAGTAGTACTCAGAACAATTTCAATTATATTTTCATTTTATTCTAAAGCTCTATATCCACCATATTTCATATAAAGATTTCAGGATGAACCTGAAACTAAAATTTTTAATCTGTGTTGTAGAAGCAATATCAGGTTTGGTAGGGAGAGGGAAGGGTAAACAAGAATGGAAGAACAAAGGAATTTTTAAGTACATGGGATTCTGTGGTATCAAAAATGGTATTTTGTCACTTTTTTTCTTTTTACTGAAAGCTCTATTTTCAGAAAAAAAAAAGTGTTCTACTAAGATGGATATAATTTTGATTTTGTAAAGTAACTTTTGGTTAATAGCAATAGAAACCAGTAGTTCTTTTATGCTAAATAGAATACTGTTTTAAGGATTTCAGCAAAACAAGTGACTTAAGAGAAGTACCTAAATCCTGTTCCAAGAGTGCAAGAAGTAAATAGCAGAAAATTGAGACAGGAGTAAATGATAGTAAAATCCAAAAACAAGTTTTTCATCATAGCAATGATAAAATTATACAAGTGGTTGTAAAAGAAAGCAAATATCCCCAACCAACTAAGTCTGAAACCTTTAAGGAATTTCAGAATAAATCTGGATGTGTTAATCCCTGTCATATTTTCCTGGTGTTAACACTTTGTATTATGTTAACTGTACATTTCACCTTTGAACTGTATTCATTAGCTTAAAACTGCTAGTGCTTTCTGTGATTATCAACATTATTACTACAAGGAGAAAAAGAATGAAGAAAGTAAACTAAGATAAATAACCCTCTCACCTCCCATGCTGATTAAATTTTAGAATTATGCTCCAGTTCTACTTATAAGCCACAGGCAGCATATGTCTAAATGTACTAGCAGGACATTAAAGGCAGCTGTTGGAGACTGAGTGTTATAATTTATGGCTTAAGCATCTTCATGAAGGATCTTTGCCTATTAGAGCAAAACAGTAAAAAAGCTGCAGAGAAAACCAGCAAAACCCTGAACTGGGCCCTCCACTACTCATTGATGAAGATAAGAATGCATTCAAACAGGGATCAAGCTTAGCATCTTCAGGGTGGAGACTGTAGCCCCAGGGCTAGGGTGTTTCCTTCCTTCCTTCCTTCCTTCCTTCCTTCCTTCCTTCCTTCCTTCCTTCCTTCCTTCCTTCCTTCCTTCCTTCCTTCCTTCCTTCCTTCCTTCCTTCCTTCCTTCCTTCCTTCCTTCCTTCCTTCCTTCCTTCCTTCCTTCCTTCCTTCCTTCCTTCCTTCCTTCCTTCCTTCCTTCCTTCCTTCCTTCCTTCCTTCCTTCCTTCCTTCCTTCCTTCCTTCCTTCCTTCCTTCCTTCCTTCCTTCCTCCAATAAATAAAATATATCAGGTTGTTCTGACACCAACATCTAACTATGTCTGGTTTTAATCATGTTTCTTGGGTATATTTCCAACATTTTGGGTTCAATACATTTTATTCACAGATGCTTAGTTTTCCTTGGTCTTCTGTGTTTAAACCAGCTCTTAACATCAGCAAAAATCCCATTTAGTAAAATATGTGTGTATACACACAAAATCTTCTAATGAGCATGTAAGGTTGCATAGCACATACGTGCATGACTTTTCTGAGATGAGAAGTATAGCAGAGGTGGGCAGCAAAGGCACTACACTGCTTTTTCATTCCAGGAGTATCTGAAATGAAAGCTGTTTCAGCATTTCTGCATGCTCCTTTACACATTTTGACTGTTGCTGGAAATTGCTAGATGCTGGAGAACTCCCTACTGTGTATATTACAATTTCCTGTGAATTCCAGAAGGAGCTCTACCTACAAGTATAATAGAAGAAATCTCACAGCAGACATCTCTTATTCTTTCCTTCTTTAGAAGTCAGACTGGGAGAGAAAATATTGCTGGGGCAGAAGGAATGGGATAAGGAGAAGCTGATTATGAAGCTCCAACTGTCCAGTGTTCCTGGTAAGTTTTCATAATTGCTGTTCCATGTTTTGCTCTTGACTGTATTTTTTCATCACATCACATGTGATAGGTAGGACCAGAAAATAAACTATTTAGTATGAGTGTTTGATAGGATGACGTGTATGCATGGTAAGTACTGGTCTGGGTTTTTTTCCTTTTCCTAAATTATACACAAAGTTGAGATTCTCTATACAGTAAATAATTGAGTATATCTTGCCCTTGAATCTTCCTAAACCCGAATCCTCTTAAACCACTGCCTCATTTACTATCAACTTTGTTAAACTATTATTTTATATAAAGAAACATATTGCTACTTCTCTCTTAAAAGTGAAGTGTGTCACTCCACCAGCAACAAGAAAATTTGCTGGTGTACTGCCATGCTTCAACCAGGAACATGAATGTTGTCTACACAAAGAGAAATGTTTACTGTTGGCAAGTGACCCACATATTAATTAAGTCTATTTTGAAAACTAAAGCTCTATCTCTCACTATAAGGAATTTAGATTTTTTTTCCCATGAAATGATAATTTCCTAAAATGATATTGTACTGCTGGGTATTGTACCACATGTGTTTTATATCTCTGAATAATCATTGTAATATCTACTACTTTAAAGAAATACAGACAGAATATTTACTGCCTTTTTAACTCTAACTACAAATAACTGAGGATTCTGTCAGTCAAAGACTAAAAAAAGTGGATATGAACAAATATATTTTTTAATGACAGGCAGTCTCTCTGCTGAAAAATAAAAGTTTAAATTGATTGGGAATTTACAGGTTTTTTTACTGAATAAGCTATTCGTGTTTTTTACTATTGACCATAGCATTTCCCCTGGTTATTTGTGGTTACTGCTTACCCCTGGGCATGAAGGATCCACATTAGATTCAAAATGTGAGCATGACAACATACAGCTGAATTTGCAACGTGTACCTGTGATGACTAAATTTTGCCCTGAATTAGGAAGTTACTTATGGGAGGCCACTGGCCTACTGTTCAAAATGGATTAAAGTGACACATTGAGAATTTCTACTGGTGTCTGTTGCCTTTAGTCAGCAATAATAGACTTGTATTTGCTTTTTGCAATGGTGGCACTAAAAAAGTAATTTTGCTGGGTGAAGTGAGGAGCACTATATGAGATCTCAGGAGATTCTTACTCTGGTAGGAGTCTCTGCTGCATTTATTGTTACATTAAAATCTTTGTTTGAAAAAGATAATGGTTTGACTAGAGGGATGGAGCACTTCTGCCATAAGGAAAAGCTGAGGGAATTGGGATTGTTCAGCCTGGAGAAGAGAAGATTCAGGGTGATGTAACTGTGGCCTTCCACTACCTGAAGGGAGCCTATGGAAAAGATTAAGAGAGACCATTTACAAGGGTCTGGAGTGACAGGACAAGGGGGAACGGCTCCAAACTGAAAGACAGTAAGTTTAGGCTAGATGCTAGGAAGAAATTCTTTACTGTAAGGATGGTTCTTTACTGGATGAGGTTGTCCAGGGAAGCTGTGGCTGCTGTATTCCTAAAAGTGTTCAAGGCCAGTTTGGATGGATTTCTGAGCAACCTGGTCTAGTAGAACATTCCCACCCATGGTAGGGTGGTCTTTAAAGTTCCTTCCTGTGCTTGGCTTTCAGCGGCCACGGGATGGAAGTTTGCCAGCTCGCTGTTCTGCTTGTGGCCGCAGGACAAACATGCAAGTGGCCGCTCCCAAGTGTCTGCCGAGACTGTTGTGGGTAGCGGTGATTCCTGTGGCATGGGTAGCACAGCAGAGGCACAGAGCACGAGGAAACCAAGGCAAAGAAATAAGGGAGGGACACTTGTCTGAGTCTCTAAATATTTAATGTCGAAGTTGGGGCAGAGCAAGTGATAAAACTGAACCTGAACATTCTACTTTTATAGGGTAGAGGGAACACAGGGAGGACACAGCCTTTGACCAATATGAGGGCATTAGGGGAGAGGTGTAGGGGAAAGGCTTCCCAATAAAAGCCAGCATAGGGAGGAAGCAAACCTTACAACCCAATTCTGCTTTGAGGAAGGGATGAAAGAAAGGGAACACTCCAGAACCAAAGGAGTGTGCTATCTTTGACAGACAGGGGTAAGACAAGGGAACAAGGGAGGTATAGAGGTGGATTGACAAGTGGATTGACATACATTTTGGTGGGGAAAACTGTGGTAAACAACTCAGGACTAAAACATTAGGGAAGCCAAATGGGGTACCTAGACTGAACCACTACAAACTTATAACAAGGAATATTAAAACATACTACAGAAGAACATAAAATAACAGACTAACACACCTTCCAACCCAGACAATTCTATGATTCTATAATTTACACGAGGCTTATGCTGAAATCACCTGTAGCTTTATAGTTTGGGGAACCCCCAGAACAAGAAAGATGAGAGATCATACTTTTCCCAGAAGTAGAGATAACTGGTCTGAGCTTCTAAATCTAGATGAACACCATGAACACCAGAAGCCCCAAGTTACTGGATAAAAACAAATATAGTCTACCTCCTAGCTGATGCTAAAATATCACCTTACTTTTCATTTGGTATATTTTCTCCAAACTGAAATGTCTAAAATAAAATAAAAACTAAACAATGTCCCGCTCTCAATACATCCATTCTTTGATAAAAGAAAAAAGTTTAGAACAGGCAAATCAAATTGGATTTGTTTTAACTTTTTTCTTCTCTCAATTTGATAGTTGAACTAGTACAAGGAAAAGTAATATTATTGTATGTTGGTAAAAGTTAGACTTTCCTTGACCTTCAAGGCATGTATTTCCTTTCCATCTAGAATAATTAATGTTTCGTCATTTTCTTCCATAGAAATAATAATAGCAATTGCAAGGGTTATAAAGTTACAGTAGCAGCAGCAGCAATAATTCTTGCCCTGTGAAAAACCAATACAAGGCAGATGAGAAACCTTGTAGTACTTTCTCTGTCCATAGCTAATTTGGAATAGGTGGGCTGCTAAGCAGGCTGGAATCACTCCCCACTTCCCTTCTCCCTCACTAGCACCTTGGCTAGAAACTGCGCTGTGAAAGTGCTCCAAGGGCTGAATTTAGTGATACTCTGCAAAAGGTAGGTTCTGTATCAGGCTTGGTTCCTCATCAAAATGCTGAACTGAAAAAAAAAAAAAAAAAAAAAAAAAAAGGCAGTGCTAGAACTTTTGTCTGTTTTCTCTCATCTTCATACTTGTTACTTGGGATCATAGACCAATCCCCACCTGGCTACACCATCCTTTCAGGCAGTTATAGAGAGTAAAAAGGTCCACCCTGAGGCTCCTTTTTCCAGGCTTAACACCCCCACATCCTTCATCTGCTTCTCATGAGATTTGTGCTCCAGACCCTTCCCCAGCACATTCTGGAACCTGAACTGAGGAGCCCACAACTGGACACAGGATTTGAGGTGTGGCCTCACCAGTGTCCAGTACAGGGGGACAATCATTGCCCTGGTCCTGATGGCCACACTATTGCTCACCCAGGACAGGATGCCATTGGCCTTCTTGGCCACCTGGGCACACATGCTAGCTCACATTCAGGTGTCTGTTAACCAGCAATCCCACACATTTTTCCGATGATTCCGACATGGCTGATTTCAGCAGATAAATGCAATGGAAATGTAACTATCACAGTGAATGTGTTCACATTATACTTTTAGTCTGCTTTTAAAATGGTTTTTAAAGCAACCAACAGGCCCTACTAAAAGTGTTCTATGTTGGATTAAAGTTTCCTATTTTAGGTAGGTGTCCTCCCTACAGCTTCCTCATGTCATATTACTTCAGGGGCTCTTGTACTAACAAACTGACTTTGTAAAATGAAGTAAGTTTTATTTCCTTTGCACTTTTTACTGGAATGTGTTGCTTGCCATTTCAAGCTATTTTAAATTTCTTTTTGCTATGAAAATATGAAGTTTATGGTTTACACATTTTCATAAAAATGAGTGGGTGTTTTGTTAGTTCTCAACATTAGTTAATATCTTTAAGACTTTTGAGGTATTCTGTATCACCCTGTTCATCCTAACTTTATGATTTTAACTTATCCTTGTAAGAAATGTTTTCTAGTAATTAAAAATATCTTCATTTTGTTTTGGATTTTGATCTAACTCAATTTACTTTTAAGTTTGTGAAGAAAATAGGCTTAGCTTATCCTTGTTACACTTCTGCAAAAATATATCCAATTCTTTAAAGATTTTTCAGTATAATTTTATGTAGTTTATCTTGATCTTCATGAAGAAAATAGTAGATACATTTACATCTACAGTTCTGTTGGCTGCAGAATCATAAAATTATAGAACAGTTTGGGCTGGACAATATGTTCCGGTGCCTCACCACTGTCATAGTGTTCCTGATATGTAATCTAAATCTACCCTCTTTCAGTTCAAAACCATTACCTCTTGTCCTGTCACTACATGTCCTTGTAAGAAGTCCCTCTTCAGCTCTTTTATAATCCTAATTTAGGTACTGAAAGGGTCCTATAAGGTCTTCCCAGAGCCTTCTCTTCTCCAGGCTGAACAACTCCAACTCTCTCAGCCTTGCATCATGGAGGTGCTCCAGCTCTCTGATCATCTTCATGATCTTCCTCTGGACTCCAAGAGGGCCACATTCTTCTAATGCTGGGGCCCCAAGAAATGACTTTTTGGAAACTTTTTATGAGTATTGGAAGAGTGATTTCTTTCTCTGCTCAAGCATGTGTTGTTGCAGTGGGTTTTTTCAGAATGTCAAGATGACACCTCGCTCGCTCACTTGCTTCAGCTGCTGCTTTGTTAATTGCACCTGCAGATTTTAGGCTTCTAAAATTTATCCAATAACATCATTTAAATAAGTTACTGCTTTGAATATTCTTTGACTGATTTGGATTCTGAATATAAAAGAAGTTGGAAAATACCTTTTCCTTTCTTTGTTTCTCAGTATCTCTAATTTTGTCCAGAGTTCTCTCAAGTATGTGCCTTGGAGAACTAATGCAACAGCCACCACCAGTGACAGAGCACTGCCAGAAATTATGTCCAGCAAAGATCCCAGCAAGAAACAGGAGTGTGAATCAAAGGGAACTTCCACACATAGCAGCAGTAATTCAGTTGAGTAGTGAACTCCATTACCAGAGTTAACTGCTTGAAAATGGAGGTTTCAAAGAGATCATCAGCTTCCTTCAGCAAGGATTTCAAGTGAGGTGACAAATACCCTGAGCGATGTTATCCATGAAAATAGAAAAATTTCCACAATCATATGAAATGATGATGGATCAGCCAGTAAACTCATTTCTTATGTCACATAAATGCTGAAGAATCTGCAAAAAGTGCTCCGCAATAATGCCGATACTATATTTTTTTTTTTTAGTGCTAATGAAAGACACACAAAAATAGTTTTAAACAGAGGAAATATTTGTCTTATGGTGTGTTCAACATAGCCTCTTCATAGCCTTGGGTGAAGGCTATGAAGATTAAAGTGAAACATTAAATAAGAATACCAGAAGATTTTATTAAAAGATTAATAATGGTGAGTTTTCTAAAACATGTTTAAAAAATGTAATTGCTATTGAGAAATTTAAGGGTTAAAAGTGCAAATATTATGTGCATAAGTGTATATCTGCTGACAATAACTTTTAAAACATTGATGTTTTCAGGCTACCATGATCAACTTGAAAATCTGCATTGGCCTTTTTTTTTTCCCAATAGAATAATACTTGCATATAAAAGCATATAAAAAAATCAGCAAGGGTGTTGGAAGCAGACAACTTCTTTCAGTTAGCCATCTAAATGCATTCTGACTTTAAATCACTTTATTTTTTGTGTTCTATGTCTACAGCTATCACTGTATTTATTCCTTAACACTACATTGTTCCTTTCTAAAAAAAAAATAAATCTAGTGAAACATTGCACTTGGAGGTTAGAAATCCACCAATCCTCTAGAAGATGAAAATGTGCATATGATGTATGCTTTTTTCTTTTTTTTTTTTACTCCTGTCTTTTACATACCTGTAATTGTTTTCACTCAAGTGGGGTTTTTCTCAGGATCAATGGCCATGTAATTTGTTGGTAATAATCTTTCTTGAATCCTGACAATTTGACTTTGACTCAAAATATATTTAGAAAAACAATACTCTGTAAAGGAATTACTCTGTCATTGAACACAGAAGGTGACATCTATACAATTATGTATGTAAGAATCCTAAAATAGGGATGAAACTGCAAAATGTGTAAGATTTGACTATGAATTGGCTATATTTTATTTGATTGGTTGGTTTGTTTTAATTTGGAACATTAGATAACTATATAGAACCTAGACTACAGTAAAATCTGAGGGGAAAATGACTGAAAAGTGTGTGCAAAGGTTTACTTTGCTCATTGGAGCAGCAAGGGGCTAGAGATATCCTTTTAGTCTCTCCTGACTGTTTATTTTTCTGTTTCAATGTTGTATATTGGATTTAATCAGAGGGATTCTGCGCATCTTGTGTATCTCTTACACACGCATCTGCAAATCTGTGAGTAAACAGTCAGACTAGTGAGTATGTACTTGTCAGCCTAACTAAATATTAAAGCTTGGTAAATGCTTGCTCAAAAAATAACTTAGGATTATTCACTTACTTTTGAAGACAGCAAATTTCCATAGGATATTTGCATTTTACTGATTTAAAAAATGAGAAATTCCTTTGAAATAAAGGGTATATGCAAAAATATATTTTATACTGACCTGAAATTTTTTCATTGCCAATTTCCATTTTCTATTTCATTGGAAAAGTTGATATAGTGAATTATCTTCAAGTGAAAATGAGTGAAAAATCATCACTACTCAATAAAACTCATCTAGCAGGAGTTCAATGATTTTTATTCCATTATAGCTACTCTGAACTTTCATGAAGTGAAGAGCACATTTACCCACTTTTGTTATTTTCATTCTTCTATTTTTTAGAAAATGATTAAAAGTACTTAGAACTATATGCATAATTTCAAGATACCTTTTATCTTCTGGGAAATATAACTCTTCAGAACCCTTGTAATTAATCCTTATTTTATGAAACTTCTAAAATGGGCAAAAGTCACTAACTTTTTTGCCCCTTTAATGGAGCAATGTCTTGTTCCCTTGTTTCTAAGGTACAGGTGATGCAAAAAGTCTGTGCATTCAGAAAAGAGAAAGGAAACTCACTTCTGTACAGAATGGGATGTTTCATCTCACCCTTCATGTAAATGAAAATATTGTTCCCATAATAAACCTCAAGGAAAAAATATTTATTTCAGAACACAGTTCCGAGGTTAAGATGCCATGTATTATTACTGCAGACCATGTTAATAAAATGATAATTTGTTAAAAAATGCATATCCCAAGGGACCAAAACGTGCCATGGGTGTCAAGGAAAGCCAATGCCAACAGGAGCCAAGGCCAAGCCCATCAATGATGGTGGTAGCTCCTCTGGGATAACAGATTTAGGAAGGAAGGAAAACTGCTGGCACAGCAGCCAGACAAAGGAGTGAGAATATGTGAGAGAAACAGCCCTGCAGACAACAGGGAAGGAGAAAGGACAAAAGCTCCTCCAGGTGCTCCAGAAGCCAGAGCAGAAATTCCCCTGCAGCCCATGGTAAGTTTTAGTTCACTGAAAGTTTTCTAAATGTTGCTGACAGCTCCAAATGTGCCTGGGTAAATGGAAGCAGATATCTGTGAGTTATATGGTACCTTGGCCGAGTAATTGCTTCAAGGGTAGCCAGCAAAGCTATGCCAAAAGGGAGTAGCATTTGGAATCTTGCTCATTAGATGCCTTGTTAATATTTTGGTATGTGATTGTGTGCCTATGTAAGCCCAAGCACACCAAAATACTTCATTAGGTTTTGTGTTTCACAATAAAATAAAAAAATCCTGTTTCTTATGTAAATTTTACTTCTCAAGAAAGCATTAAAAATAGCAAAAAAAAGGAGAAATATTTTATATAATTAGCATTTTAATTTTTAAACTTTGTGTAATAGCCTGTCCTTATTTTCAGCCCTCTTATTTTTGTAATTCTACAGGCTGCATACTCTGATGTTCTTTGATTGTAAGTTGGGTTATTTTTCATTTGGTTTTAGAGTACTACTATTTTTTTTCCCAAATCATTATATTTCGGAAAGGCACTATTCTGCTCTCTTTCTGCTTGTGTTACACAACATGTTTTTAGGCAAAATATTTTTCCCCTCCTTTCTCAAATTGTTCTGTGCTGTATTTCAGTATTGAGTAAAAATAATCACTTTCAGATATCTCAAATATACATAGAGAGACATACATACTTATGTATTTGTTTTTAAGTTATTATTTTAAAAACCTCTGGGATTTTTTTTTTATTAGTTAAAAAACTTTAAAACCTCCTGCCAATGTGACTCTTGTTAAAGAAAGGCTTTATAACTATGTTATTTTCTTCTGTGGACAAGATGATTTAAACTAGGTGACAAAGTTAGTTTTGGTACAAGATTAAAGAAGAAGACACATCAGAAGACATTCAAGATTAGGAGTAGTTATAACAACATAACATCCTTTCTTACTTCTATGTTGCTCAGGCTTTATTCAGATTTTTATTCTTAAACAGGGAAAATTGACTTTAATAGACCTATATTGTAATGTAGTGGATGGTGAGTGGTTTACACATTAAGGCAAATCCGCCATCATCTTCCTTTACATGAATTCAGAGCTTGATTTAATTAATTATCTTGGTTGATGAATTTGGAAATACTTGAAGGCAGCTGAGAAAGGCTCAGGACAACAAGATGTGAAATACTATTTATTGCCACTAAAATTTGCTTTCTATTCTTTACATTCTTACCATGTAACAAATGAGCACTTATCTTTATCAGAGTCTATTTTATGGTTCTAGTAATTATTTCTTGCCAAACATGGTAAAATTATGGCTGCTATAAAGGCAGAAGACCTTACTTTCCCAAATATTTCCCTATTCCCAGATTTTACTTAGTGTCTTGAATGTAAGTTATGAAAGAAGATGATAAATACAATCCAGGACTACTGTATCTTGTGGTTAACTTCTATGTCCCTGATTTGACATGGAATGGTGTGATGAAATTTGACTAGAAAAGGATTTCACTGTGAAAATGGTTTCTGAAGGAAGGAAAGTAAAGTACCAGACAGGAAAGTATTAACAGAGTATGCACAAGATGCAAACAGGGAATTATCCCTGGCAATAATTATAAGCCGTTATTATTCAGTACTTTCTTTCTGTATGGCTTGAGCATATGGATACTTTAAAGCCAGATGCTGATTGACTGGTTTGACCACTTGATTGTTTGTATGTATGTGTGTGAAGATATATATCAGCAGGATTAGAGGTGAATAGAGAAAAAGCATTAATTTTCCAGGAAGACTGTGATCATCTTGATCTGTTTCTCTACCAATTTGAATGACCTTCTACCTATTTGGGATAGATTTCTTTGAGTTATCAGTATCAAGCCAAAAAACTTTTCTTCAGGCAGGCCTATGGAATAAGATGGAATTGTGCAATCTCCATGTTTCGTACCTTCAGTCAAAAAATACTATCAAGGCATACAGAGGTAACATGTCTTTTATCAGTACATGAGCACTACTTGGTGTGACAGATAAAATTATTAGGACCTCAGAGCAACTTGGGGTCTTCAGCAGGTCACAGCTAGATTACAAGCAAAAAATAAATGGGGATTACCAAAATCTTGATAATGAGAATTGAAGCCTTGATGTCAGTCTGACCTTTTACACACATGAATCTCAGAAGGTAGGGTCAGCTGTCTTTTAGCTTCTTAGAGTCCTCTGTGCTCTCCCAAAGCTGCATGTTTAGACTTTATTCTGTTCATAATGATTCTCCCTGATGATGGAAGGGTCATATGCTGTGATGAACATCACATTAATCTGACATTGCCCATCCAGTTAGTACAATGAATAAGATGTCTAATGTACAACCTCACCAGTTGCCATTAGGCAAAGTAAGTTTGCTTTGATCAAAAGCTGATATTCAGGTTCAACATTTTGCATTACAATTTAGTCAAAAGTATAATTAATCCACTGTACCAATGAATGAAATTCATATTAGAGATAGGTAATATTTATCAAAAAAAAAAAAAAAACACCTTAAAGGATTAAAGCAAATTATGATGTTCCAATCCTGCAGTTGGTTTTCAACATGGTTTTCAGGAAAAACCCAGGTGTTAGCTATTGTGGAAATGCAAGGGAAATGGCGTAGGTGAACGCTGCACTTGCCAGTCCCTAGTCTAACTGATTCAAAGTATATTTTCAATTTTTGTTTATTTTAATTCTGTTTTAGTAATTGAATTCTCACTGGCTGAAGGAGATAAGCAAAGTCTAAAGTCTTAGCAGGCAAACTCAGCCCAACATGTGGGAGTGATGATTGTCTCTCTTTGTGAGTGACCATGACACAGACCCAGACCAGCAGGGAATCTGAAAAATTTATTCAAAAGAAACAAGCTGGTTTCATACACTTTTCAAGGAACAGTATTTCCTTACATGGTAATTCTCACTACATGACCTATCCCATGTTGCCACATCAGCAACACTAAATGTCCTTCTATGGGGTGATTATGCGCTGTTCACTCGTCTATCAGCTTCCAGCAGGCTCCTCTCCTGTAGGTGTCTGTGGTGGGACACCTCTTTCCCCCAAGGTCAGGTGGAAACAAGCCTCTCTGTGCTGCCATATGTTTCTGCAGGCACATCCCACAGCCTGCAGCTCAACTTCTTTCCATCTCTTCCCACATCTCTTTGTTTGAATAATCATTTTTAAAGTTTTGGGGCTAAAGATTAGTGTAAGATATTACCATTTGATGTCAGATGATTTTCAGTTTTGTAATCTGATTTGTAAACCAATATATTGAAGTAGTTTCCCAAAAAGTTAAAATTTGTTGTTTTATTAGTATGGCTGTTACAGTGGAGTACAACATATGTTTATTCTGCATTTTGTATATTCAAGTACCACTACTGAACATCTAAATACTGTAGTTTAGATGAGCAATAGTAGCTATTTATATTTACAAGTAATTTGTTGTGAAATTATTCCACAGTGGTTTTGAAAATGAAGTATTTCTGCATCTATAGTTTTCCTTTTACACTTTGAATTTCCGCAGTGAGGGATATCATTATCCATCCAGCCAAATGGCTTGTTCCCAGCAATAGCCAGTAGCAGATTCTAGGCAAAGCCTATAGTAAAGCAGAGAAGCCCTTCCCCCTTCAGCTTCCAGACATAAGCAGATTAATGGCTTTATTAGCCAGCAGCTGCATCAAACCACTGTATTTAGTGGCTGGGAATTGATATCTCTTGCATTAACTTATCTTCTTATGAATTCATTTATACTTTTGGTCTCCTGTGAATTTCACTATTTAATTACACTTTGTGTGGAGAATGTAATTCCTTCTTATGACTTTGAATTGCTGACTTTGACTGTGGTAGTATCATGATTTTCCTTTTCTGTCCTATGAAAAATAAGGAATAAATGTTCATTGTTTAAATTTATGTATACTTGTCATTATGCTGTAGGCATCTGTTGATTTTTTTTTCCATAATTGCTGTTTTTTTCCCTCTAAAGATGATGGGATATATTTTGTCTACACATTTCTAAGCAGAGAGGCTATTACTTATAGAATCCTAGAATCATGGAATGGTTTGGTTTGGAAGGGACCTTAAATATTATCCAGTTCTAACCCCCTGCCAGGGATAGTGTATGGAAAATCACACTATCAAAAGCCAGTGTCCACAAAGGAGACAGAAGAGTCCTGCAAATTTATTTGAATAAAGGGAGAGAGTCCACTGGGGCACACGCCCACAGGGTTTTCTCTTTCAAGGTTTTGAAGGGCACAGCCTCCTTTTAATCTGAACTCCTGGCTGCATGTTACCCTCTTTTTTCTCCTATTGGCTGTGGTACTAGGAAGGTACAGCCTTCCTGAACCACCTATCACATGTTCCCCTCTTCAACTGGTTGCTTTACCCCAGAGTTCAGAAGTTCAGGCTTGTGCAGACTCACTTGTCTGTTTTAGGAGCCAAGCTGTCTGGTCTCTGCAACGAACCTTCTGCCCAAAGTTAGTAGAGATGTTAAGACCCATTTCAAAGATGATAACACCCATAGCTTCATCCATCAAATTGTTTGTAAAGACATAAGCCTACATCTTTCCTCTCAACACAGACACCTTCCACTAGACCAGGTTGCTCAGAGCTCCATCCAAACTGGTCTTGAACATTTCCAGGGATGGGGCATTGTCTCAGTTTAACGACAAAATTTAGAAGACATTCTGTAATGAGTTTTCTCCTCTAAAACTGTTACAACAATCCCTTTCCATCAATTGGAAATTAACACTAGTGAATGAAAATGGAAAATAAAAAGACCAATAACAACAGTTTATTAACAGAATGCCTGCAAGGCATGGGGAAGAACAGATAGGTGCTGGATAATAAACTGTCAAATGTTATCCCATGCACACACTGGAACAAAACCCCAAAATTTCAGGGAAAAAATACTGTCTCACACCCCATGGTAGAGATTGGCACTGTCATTGGTCTCAAGAGAAAAAACAAACAGGAGCTTCACACAGCAGTTCGGGCAAACAGATGAAAGCGTCTGGCATTTGCCTCCTCTCCACGAGCAGATGAAGCAGGTGGGCTTGGTGTGCTCTCTGTCCTGGGCTCAGCTTTCCCAAGGTTTGGGGCCAGGATGGAGCCCTCTCTCCTGCTGGTCCTGACCGGTCCCTCTCCCGCAGGTCTCGCTTTCTCTCTCTGGTCCTGGACTAAGCAAGGTGTCCAGTTCACCTCGAAAGATTGCCCAAAGATTGCTGCTGCAGCTTCTCCAAGGTCAGGGAAAGGAAAAGCTTCTTGCCTGGTCTAACAAAACCAAGCTAGCCAAACAAAACCCAGAACACACCACAGCCCGGACACCCGGGGAGCGAGGCTTTGGAAAAAAGACCAACAAGGCCAAGGCTCATCCCTGCTCTGGACCCACCTCAAAGATATAGCAACCATTTTGGGCATGAAGCAGAGGATCAGAGAATGCACTATTGCCATAAATCACCCCAAGACAGGCATCCACAACTTCTTGAAGAAACCAGTTCTAGTGCCTCACAGGATATATTTTTTTCCCTAATATCTAACCTACATTTCCCTTCTGACAGTTTGAAAAAGGGGTGATTTTTCTCTCTTTTTTGTTGCTCTTCCCCATCTTTTTTTTCCCCATTTTAAATTTGGCCAGTTTGGGGACCACAACTATATGTGATATTGATGGCATGGGATGTTATCCTACATGGATTTCAATATTAGCACTGTCAGAATTTTTTGCCTTTGTCCTCAGTTACTGGTAGCTCCTTACCTTTTACTGGCCTCAAGGCCCACTGAACTCTTGCTACACTGAGCAGGATGAGAAATTTCATTTTTCTTTGTATTTTGTTTAAAATATAAATTGTTGTATGCCAGGTTTGTTCAGTTAGGGGTCTTAATAAATGTTAGTTAGGTTGATTCTCTGTGCCCCTATTTTCCCCTCAAAATGGTTTGCTCCAGGCTGTCTGCTATAGGAGCTTTCACCTGTCAGTCTTGTAACTACTCCCCTTCTTCCCCGCAGAAAGTTCGGTGTCAATCACCCCACCTCTGTAATCCCATTTGTCCCAGAAACCTGTACCCACCTCTGTAATGTTCCCGTAGGTTGCCGTGGTCCACATCACTCCCCTGTTGTCTGTCATTATTGGCGAGGGGGCTTCCGCCCCTGTCTGCCCGCCCCCTATTTAACCCCATGCTTCCTTTGTTCCAATTGACATTTTGCCCATGCGCACGCTTGGAGACAGCTGCTTTGACCACCGCTGCAGCCACGTGGGAAATAAACAGTTCTCAGCCACACAGGGCAAGGTGTGCCTTCTGTCTCCCTTTTTCTCATCTCAGCGTGCAACTACAAAGGCGGCAAACCCACGCGGAGGCTCAGCTCTTGAGCTCCACACGACGCGGCAGCCCTGGTTTCACCGAAAAGGGGCGTGCCTAGCTGGACGCCCCAGCTGCCTGGGACCGGGGCAGAGAAAAACCAACATCACAATAAATTGCTTCTGATACCATCAAATTTGATGGGATTTTGTTAATTGTCCAAAATACGCTCATGTCAGGGCAATTCAAAGTTTAAAGGCCTCTTGCAAGTAGTACTGAATCTCTTATTCCAAAGAGAGACATTAAAAAGAGAGAGAAGAGAGTATAAATAATAATAAAAAATAGTAATAAAAAAACCAAGAAAACTGCAGTCAGGCAGAATTTGTCCTTGACTGCAGATTATCATTCAGTGGTACAGGGTTAGGAATGAGACATGCTGATAACGAGAAATTAAATGGGATCCTTCATAATTTTGGGAAGGGATGTGAAGCAAGAGGATAGATGGAAGTTCATGCCTGCTGTGTATATCACTGTTATATAAAGTAATGCGTGTGGAAAGTAGTGCTTTTTTCCTTCAGCCTCTAGAGACCTAGGATTTTTACATACCTGTCTATTTCCACATAACTAATGGAAAAAAAAATGTGTTCATTGCACCATGATAGGACAAAATGCTTCTTCTCCTCCACTGAATATTATATTTGAAGTGAATGGTTGACTGGTCCAGCTCTAGAAGAACTGAATTTGTTTTCAAAAGGAAAGGACAACAGATAAGAATAAGAAAAAAGAAAAGCAAAGAAGAGAGAAGGAAAGGTGGAAAAGAGGATAATTCTGTAGTCTCATTCTCTTCCCACTGCGAGCCTAATGGGGTATGTAGCTGCTACCTCTTCCTTTAACTTAGAACTTTAGAGAATTTTGAAAGAGATTGGTAGATTTTTTATGAGTAACAAAGAAATAAATCTGTAATCTAGTGAGTGTAATAGGTTTAAAATAAATAGATCAATAACAAAATTGTCCTCCTATCCATTAGGTACAGCGGAAATTTTAATATGCTTACTCCAGCAACATTCCATAGCTGTTACAAATGTATATGAATTCCATAAAATTCTCTAAAAATACATACAATTTTCATGCTGATTGGGACTTTTCCACATGTTTCTGCCTGTACCTCTGAAGCAGCTCCTAGTGTCTGCATGTGCTTTGCCTACAGCCCCACTACCTGCCTTCAGCTTTCTTGAAGGAGGTTCTTGGCCTTGGATTGCTGAGAAGCATCCTCCTGAATTGGAGAATAAACCTTTCCCATCTAGCACATATAACGCCTCTCTAGGAAACAGCAGCACATGGTGCATAGTGGGGACATAAGGAAATTTTATATTCTGATAATCACTAGGTTTGCATAAATGTCCAAATGGCAATTTTTAACTTCTTGTCATTGCATTATGCATACATATACCAACTCACATTCTGTGTTTGCATTAGTCTAGAAGGCATAAGGATCAGAGAAATAGAGCCTTCCACCTCCAGAACGAGGGTTGTACAATAAGTCTGAAAATCTCTCTGGTTTAATTTAATTTTTTTTCTTGCTAGTTTTGCTACTGTCTGGGGGTGAACAGCATTACACTAGGAAAAAAAAAAGGGGTGGAGATATTGGATAGCATTTGATGTTAGGGTTGAGAGTGAAAAATACAAGGCATTTTTTTATATATAATGAGAGAAAGAGCACAATTTTTTAATGTCCTTATTTGTGTCTTTGTGTATTGATTCTTTTTCTGAGCCTTCAACTGCAGCTGAAGTTTAATGATAATGTCTTTTTCAAGGTCTTCCTATATTGCCCTTCAGGTTTCACTTAAGGAATCATAGGATAACTTATTCTCTATGAAAATAGCTTCAGTTAGGATGTTTCATATGTCACCACTGCTAGAAAGTAAAAAGAATGGGTGTTGTAAACCTGGGTAGAAGGTTGTTCAAGAGAAGAGGTCTTCAGTGGTCAGAGATTTAACTTCATATAGACATGAGGGAAGTCAGTTCAAGATCACTAACTTGGTTACAGACTTGAAAGTGTTCACAGGAATCAGTATGTCCTGGAGGCATCACAAAATTTGCCCAGATTAAGAAACGAGAATGTGTGAAACTTCATCAATATATACAATTCAGAAACTGGAGGAGAGGAAAGGAAGAAGGATATTTAATTTCTGGCAAATGACTTGCTGGGAAGAAATTTGGATGTATGCTATTCTCTTAAGCTAGAATCGGAATTCAGAGTTGCACCATATCTGAACAGAAAGTGAGCGTTGTTGAATAGCCATGTAATTACCTTTCATTCTCACATCTGAAGTGTTGTTTTGCAATGTGCCATTAAATGAATTACTAAGTTATCAGGGTATATATGTATGAAGATGTGTATATTTAGTCAACAAACTGTAAAACTGCTTGGGACAATCTTTTTAAAATACCACAGTAGAGAACCACAAAGAAGCATCATCAGGTGATAAGCATGTGGCTGAGGATGAAAGGAAACAGATTTATTAATGTCTTATAAATAAAACTAGCAGAGAGACTCAATGTGTGATAAATTTGTTTATCTCTGCAACTAGAGCTGCTGAGTATCTTAATTCTTCACTTTAAAAGGAAGTGTCTGTGGTAAATTAATAAAGTCTTGATATACATATATAATGACCAGGGTTTTTTCTACTCCTTCCCACAGCATAGCTTCACTTTCATCTCTTCTGGAAAACAACTTACAATATAATTATTATAGAGAGTCAAGAGGATTACTTAATGGAAGAAATAAATCAGCAATGTTATTAGAGCATGAAATCAAGTATATTGAATATAAAACAGAACTCCTATCTTATGTTTAGCTCACATAAGTAGGCTTATTCAAGTCAATGGAAGTATGTGCATAAATAATACTTTTAACAATTCAGTCCTTGAATAACTGGTTTTAGTATCTGGCCATAATACTCTTACAGAAAATTTGATAGTATTACAGTAATGTTTGCTGCTCCCTTGTTATTTTCCCAATGTTTAACTTGGTTTATTTGAGCTGGTTAAATCATCCTGCAGAAAATTCCCTAAGCCTTTGCTTGAGTCTGTTTGTTTTTTGGTTGTTTTGGGATTTTTTTCTGAGTTTGTTGGTTTTTTGTTGGGTTTTTTTTTGTTTGTTTGGGGTTTTTTATAAACTCAATAAATGCAGAATTTGTCTGTATTGGATAGATATTTCTGGATGTGTTCTGATTCATGCATCTGAGTAAGGACTGTGGAGTTTAAGCAAAGAAACTGAGTAAACTAATGTGTTTATGAAGAATGGGAAAAAATCATACATTGCATATGTGTTGCTGTATTTATGAGGAAGTACTTTCACTAATTCTGTGTCTCCAATGAAGCAAATATGTACAATGAGGAAACTTAATTTGTTAACATAGGAAATTAAATACAACAAAAAAGGAAAAGTCACTGAATAATTCTTTGTCCTAAGAATCTGTAAATTATTTAATAAAATGCAGCTGACTTGCACTGCCAGTTACAATGACTAGCTATGTTAAGACATTCCACAAATAGTCTTTTCTCAGTCTGTACACATGCTTAGCTAGGACCATGCTGTTCACCATGGGAAATAAATTTTAACAATACTGTGGGACTGGATTAATTGGCAGTCTTTGTTTACTCTGTCTTGATTCCTTTGCTGTAAAAGTCTATTTCCTGTATGCAATAAGTCATTTCATACTAGAGAAATTTCACCTGGAGCATCATATACTATAAGTCAGAAAGAAATTTTCAGATGTGCTGCTTTATTGACTTCTCCCTGACTGAAATTGGATCCTCATGTCTTCATTGAAATGATCTAAAAATAGATATACGATTAAAATTAAGATGTCAAAAAATGTGGGAGGGAGTGGAAAGCACTTTTCATTTTAACTTTCATGTATTTGCACCACATTTTTCCTTAATATATTTTATATCTGTTTAGCATATTATTTACTTTTCATAAGATTCCATTTGTTTTTTACAATATTATTTATTGTTTATTTAGCGTTTTTATTAGGTTTCAATTAATATTTGGGGTAAAGCATTAAATGTACAAACTTGTCAGAGAATTGAAACTGATTGAGATTAAAAGATTGTGCTTAAAAATTAGAGTTTAAAAGATCCTTATTATTTCTTAATGTTGTAACAGTCTGGGTTTTTTTTTTTTTTTTTTTTTTTTTTTTTTTTTTTTTTTTTACATTTCTGCATTTCAGGTAAAAATTAATGTAAATTGTCCAGTTTTTAAGGAACTAATAAGATTTGTAGTCAATACATGGCATAAAGCTTTCTGTGTTAACTTAAAGACTATTTAAGTAAAGATTTTTTTTCCTGTAGCACATTTTGCTCTATTGTGGTTGGGCATTTAATGTGGGCAGTTAACTAGAAGGAAACCTACAATTGTTCTTGCTTTCCATAATTTGTAGCAATTACATCTAAATGTTAACATAAATGTTATTCTTTGCAAGTAATAAGCTAACTGAGGTCAAACTGTTTGATTGCAGTAACATTTTTGTATTTTCAGGTGGCTTTGATGCAGTATTATTGCTTCCCTCTTGACTGTGTAATGGTAGATCATTATACTATACATTTCCATGTATCTTGTTAAGAGTGGTCAGAACTGTGTTTTGGGGTTTTTTTCCCACTGATATATCTATATTGAAGGATTTTATCATGCAAGTTATTCATAGGCTGTTTTTATAGTCAGCGAAGAGAAACACAGAATGATTCATCTGACCTGGTTCAGCTATTTATTCAGAGTTAGGTAAATTGTGCCCAGAGGTCACATTTTACCTAGTTCTAAAGTGAACTTAGATGACTGGCTTAACTGGAGATGTCTGTAGTGTTCAAAATCTGCAACTCATTGAAGTGAATCCTGCCCAGGTTTTCTTCATTCTGAATATTATCATGTAAGGAGGAGCTAATATGTGGTTACCACTGGTCACGCTGTGATACAGGTCACCACTGTGCACTGCTAAGTTTCCCAATTTCTTTGACTAGTTATCCAGCTTCTTTCATATGAAAATAAGGGGACAAATCAGAGAAGTAAGGGATGGTCTTTTTGGAAAATTGGATTGTGGGCCCCCATATATTTTACTTGGAAGGGTTTAGCCCATGTAGATCAAACTCAGTTGTCCACTAGATTTTTCAGAGGAAGAAGACTTCATTTAGAAAAAGTGAAGAATAGTTTTTAAAATTCATATGGAGAGCTGTTTCTAGCATGCCTTATGGTATTAAATTTTCACATAGGATACCTGCAGTGACTATGTTGACAAAGATTATCATTGCACTTGCATGCTGCAGACTGAAGGATAAAAATGTGGTTTGGGGAGTAGGGATGAAGCAGGGAATCTGTTTGTATAAACACGTACTCTCCTCAGTGTCCTCTGTCCTTAACCTTGGAATTGGTTATTTTGCCTTTATCTGTTAAACTTGGAGAATAATTTAGGCTCACTCCAGTTAAGAGTTTGGACATGCTCCAAACTGATGAAAGATGTGGAAGTCTGAAAAGAAATCTCTAGAATGGTAATGGAACAGTGTGGATCCTGTTTTGGAGAGCAGGTAAGGGCATTCCTTCATAAAAGTAAACTTCTGAATATTTTCGCATTTACTGAAATTTATTCTGCTTAGGAAATGGCTGTCTATCACTTGTGTGTCAAAATAGCTGTAGACTGAAGGGGTGTATGTGTGTGATTTCTGAGTCTTCTGTTGAAAAAAGTAAAGCAGAGTCTAAAAGATCTGCTGCAGTATAAGGAGTTTGTATGAGTATAATCAGAAATATATAAATACTGAGGAAAAAAAATTATTCTTATGTCCTTCTAAGTCTTTATTGGATAAAAACAAACAATAGTTTTAGTCACAAGAAAAAAAAAACGTCCAAAACTGTTAAGTATGTGCTGAGAAGAAGGTAATTATTTACTTAGCTAATGAAATTCATTTTTGAGGTCAGCAAATAATAATAGAACATAGTTAATTGGAAGGAAGACAGTAAGACAGTTTGCTTTACGGGTTCCAAACTATTTCTGGGGCATTGTAAATAGATGATTTTTAAGGTGACTTCCAACCCTAGCCATTCTATGATTCTATGAATAAAAATATTGATGCTGCATTATCTTCTTCCTCCTAAACTGTATTTCCTTCTTACGGTATGGCTTCACTAGGGGTATGTTTCTGCCATGTGCAGCAAAGAAAACAGAGATATTCAGCTGAAAAACAACTGTTGGAATAAAAATAATTAGATTGAAAGCAGCAAATCATACTAAGATGAGAATTAAGTATTTTTAATTATTTCCTTTAAGTGTCTATATTGTTTGTTTAAAAATAAGGCAATATAAATATGATCAGAATTTTTGTTATATATGATACCAGCAGTGATGTAATTTCTGGAGACTTTCTGGAAGGGTCTAGAAATTCTAGAAAAAGAAAAATTCATTTTCTTATATTAACTTTTTTATGGTAGATTTTAGTTCCTGTGAAGTCATTAGGGATGTATTACAGAACACCAAAATATTTGCTACAAACTTGGGGATGCTATTTCTTATATAAACCACAAAACTTTATCTTGAGAATTTTGTACTTCACACAGAAAACAAAAGATTAAATTTATTGATCTCAGGATTTGTAAATCCTAAATGTAGCTTGAGGTCACATTTTCATAAACATTTTCCATCCTCACTTCCCACAAATCTGGGAACTGTCTTCCATATATAATGGTTATGTAACTGCTAAAACAAGTTACCAGCTGAAGAAGTAGACGAATCGTTAAAAATCCCCTACGTGGTATACTTAGAAATCTTTATATAAACATTTTTAATTTTAGCTACACTGAAGCAAAGAAGGATCTAGGATCTGAGGAGAAAACAGAAGGAGCAGACAGAATGAAATGGGAAGCTCACATCTGATGTCTGCAGGTTAATGCAATTGTTCAAAGGATGTAAAATTAAAGGACATTTTCCCTATGCAGCAGCCCTTTGAATTCACTTCCCAGAGTCACTCAAGCATTCACCAATGTCCAGCATGTTGGGACCTGCTGCCTCCAAGTTCTCTGTCATCCCTGTTGCCTCATCTCAGATTTTGTGCTCAGCCTTGATGCAGGAAAAAAATGCAAGTATCTATTGTCCCCTATTTGTCACTTACTTTTTCACAGAGGAGTAGTTTATAAAACCAAAAAGCTATGAATTCCATGTTATAATACTGGGGGGACTGAACTGCAGAGTCCTGCAGGCTGGTATAAATAAAAACTAGCTCAGGTTTACACTCTTAAATCAATTAAGGGTCTCAGAACTGGAGTGTTACCAGGTAAGATGTGCATCTCTGTGTTACCAGGTAAGGACCAGCATCATCAGGTTCAATATTTGAAAAAAGAAACTTCCAGATGGACATAAGCCAGTGAAAAAGCTTCCTGTATCAAGGAGACAACTTCTGAATTAAATCTCCAATGGGATAACAGTGATCAGCAAGAGGTGAGGATTTCTGTAGGGAAACCCTATACTGGCTGCTCCTTCAGGAGCTTCTTGGTCTGAGGTCTAATTTCAGCTGAGTGAGAGAGGCAGCAAGATTTTTGCTTATGTCTCCAAGTTATTCTGCACAGTAAGGTAATGAATAAAAAAATTATGTTTAGAAATTTGTCCATTATATCTTATGTGTCGTTTTCATAAATATGTTGAAAGGTAATTTAAATTATTCATTAAAACTACCTTACAAATCAGGAAACATTTTTAAATTAAAATGAAAATTTGATTCCAAAAATGCAAGTATTTTGGGTTTTGGTCAAAGTATTTGTGTTTCATTTGGCTAGTGAAAATGTAGTGAAAATTGAGCTTCAAGTATCACTAACCTCTGTTCTTTGCTCTCTATCACTTTGCTCTCCAGCTACACTTGATCTCTGTACTGTAGTATTGTTCCTCATGAAATGTCAACCAGGTCAAACATATCCCCTTGTGAAACTTTAACAGAAACAGAAATGTTATAAATTTTTTGTTTCCTCTTTTGTAACAGAATTTTGCTTTTTAACACCTAAGGCATGACTACCTTTTTTTCTTGAAGCCTTTTAAGTTTTTTGCAGAGGGGTGGAGGGGCCTTGCTGTTTTGATGGGAGGGGTAAGGACTGGGCACCTGCTCTTTCCTCAGCTAAAGGCGTGAGTAAGCAGCTTGCACTACCTTCCCCTACAGGAAACACAATAAGGTGAGAGGCAACTCTTTGTTGTTCTCATCTCACACTATGAGAGCAACCTTGGAATATGATAAATTTTTGAACTAATGATAAATCTAGCAGAGGTGATAGGAGCACACTGCTCTTATGTCCCTCACATGCTGTGCATACATAACTCCTCTGCACAGCTGCACAGGAAAGGTTTTCTTTCAGAAGGGTATCTGGCAGAAAGCCTAGCTCTTGGGAACAAGAAGCAAATGGACTTAGCATTTTCCTCATGTGACCTTGAAGCAGGAGCATATGGAATGTACAATATTCAGTATTCACCTTGAACATTTGTTTTGATTCCCTGTATTTCAGCACTTAAGACTGCTATCAAGTTTTGTTTTACTGAACAACTATCTTTTTCTTTAGAGAAATATCTACCACCCCTGAATATGGTGATGTTGGAATAAAATTAAAATTAGTGCCACATTTAGCACAAGTGTGCATAAATAGCCTGGTGAAAATTGATCAACACTAGTTTCCTTCAAATGTGTCAGCCTGATTGTATTATTTTTTAAGGATTCATAAATATTTGTTTTTTCACAATGGCTGATGATCCAGACTTTTGCACTGGATTGGCTGTCTACTTATGTGCTATGGATGATCTCTAGAAATTTCTGTTCCAGGAGTTACTTACTTCATTGCTGGTGATCAGCCTGAAAGTCCTTATGCTCCTCAAACAACAGAGGGTTGTCTGAGAGGATTGGTTACTGAGAGGAATTTGGCTACAGTTTTGAAAATGTGACTTACAACTCCTTTTCCTTGTCCATCACTTTTCCTGTCTTTGTAGTACTCCTCTTGAAGTCCTCCCTTCCAAGGGTACCTTGAGTACAATAGATAGATTTTTGTTATCATCCTTGTCTTGTCTCTTGCCCTTCTTCATCTTCTGCTTTTCTGAAAGCATTCCAAATTTCCACAGAAGAATTTTTTGAATGATTTGAACATATTTCTGAATATATTCCCATACTAAAAGAACACGCAGATGGTTGTATAAAATATAATTTTTGCATCAACTTTTTTTTAATTCTATAGTTTGTTATTGATACTGTTACTTAACAGTGAAATGAGTCTTTATATTTTCAATTTTCTCTTTTATATCAGGAGGTGTGACTGAATCATTAGAAGAAAACCTGCAGCCCTTGATCTGTTTGAAGAAGTCTGTGTGACTTGTAAGACAGAATCTTTACGCCAGAAATGCTTTGCATGCCTTGTTCTTGGTGAACATGTCCAGGAAAACCAGACAACCACACTAAAAAGACCCAGAAGTCCCAGAATTTGGAGATGCTGACTGAGACAAATTAAGGAAAAAATTAAGCTACACATTCCAGTTTCTAATATAGTAGGTCTCTTCTTTCAATGTTCTTTCTGACTCACTAAATATCACTATCTTTCTGGGGCAGATGGTCCCACACTGGCTTGTCTTGGTGTCTGGGAAAGTTTTCCTTTCCCTCATTTCCTAGGTGTATTGGATGGTTTTGGTCCTGGTACAAGAAAGCCCTTTGCTCATCTTCAGGTTAGGTTTGATTTGCAGGTGCTCCAAGTCAGGTTGTCATTTGGGAACGTTGCTGCATGCGTAACACCGGCTGCCTTGAGGTCAGCAATAGCAGCCCATGAACATCCATGGGGATAGCACATTGTCAGATTAAGTGAATTCCAGGAGGGTTGAGGTTTATGTTCAGTGTGCCAGTTAAAAAGGAAATTAATAAATCACTAATTTTATGAGGAGTGTTCTTAAAAGAGCAATGCTAGCAATAGCTTCTTGCTCTCAAAGGGTTGGATATTCAGGATCTCCAAGCACTTACTGAGCCATAATAAAAAATAAATAAATAAATAAAACCCATATAATAAAAAAAAAATTAAAAATACCAATATTTGATGATGGGTAATGCCAGCTACTGTTGCCAAGGTGTTCAAATGAACTAAATAGGTCCAAAATACCAGTATTATAAGAATAAACCATTAATCAACATTATCTATGTTCACAAAATATTTCATTGCTTATTTTTCTTGGGATTGTGAAGTTAGGCTATTCTATTCTTAAAAGGTCAGCAATAAAGAAGAAATAGTACTTAGAAATACATGTCAAAAATATATATGAATTAATGAATAATAATGGATTTCAAGCATACTTCTCTATATATTTTTTCATATTAATTCATAATTTAACACTAAATATGTTAATTTGTGATGCATATTTTTTATTCTCATGGTAAAATAAAAAAGGAAGGGAAATGAGCCATTTTTTCTGTGTATGAAAGTACTTTTTAAGTCAGAACCAGATGAAACCTCCTGCTATTCAGATCATTATTGCTTGAACTAAGTCCTCCAAGGAGGCCAGTATTCTGCAATCTCTGCTGCCTTCTCTTAGAGAGGATGATAGTTTCAAAATACTGCTGACAGCACAATGAATATGCAATGAGAGGTCTTCCTGTGACACCTGCTTCTTCTGTAGAGCTTTAAGACTGACTTTAAAAGCTGACAGGGAAAATGGTATTACGGACCTGTAAAAGCAATGATTTTCATTTAAGGAGGTATACATTAAAGCTGTCTTAGGTGGCCTGATGGATGTTACACCTCAGTGAATTTATTATTTCCCAAGAAGCAGCACCAAGGAATATTTTATGTCAAAAACATGTATCAAGATTGATCGTCCTGTTGGAACTTCAGTTTTATGGCAAATATTCTGATTCTGTCGGCAAAACTGATGTTATATCTTAGTTAGATTTTTTAATTTAAAAATTAGGTTTGAGATTTTTTTGTATATTTGTATATATCAGAGAATTGTACTGTAAAGTACAAGAAGTATATTGTGATTTTTATCAGGAATTAGTAAAGTTCACACGTGCAGCTACAAAGATGAAAGAAAGTAGAGATAATGCCTGTGTTGGATCCATTTAAGCATTACAATTCTTCAGAGACAAGTAGGTTTTACATCTATCACACACACTACTAGTGGCAATCAACTGCAGTGTTGTGCAAAAGAAAAATACATGGTATAAGAAAGGAAAATATTATATGTTATGTAGCAAATGCTGCATTAAGCACACAGTGCCTTGAACTCCCTGTACAGCTGCCAGAGCTTCCTGTGAAATGTTCATTGTGTGTATATACATTTTTATATATTTATTTTCTTCTTCCTAGACGAAAGATCAGATACACAATGTCCACATAAACACTAACATCTTGGTAAGTAAGGAAAAGATTAGTGAGGCAAATAATTCATTTCATCTGCTCAGGAGAGTTAGCTTAATTGCTTTAAACAAAGTGTTGTCACGGGCAGAAAGAAATCTGAGAACTGCTGGTAGCTAAAGCATTTCATTCCTTGCATCCAAGTTATAAGACCTAATAGACAGGTGACTTGCAGGCTCATGCAGTGGCAACTTAAATAGAAAAAGAGTCTGTGTTGGATGAAACACAGTTATTTACAATGTTAACTGAGTTATTAAAGATGAGAGCTCCTGTGACTTCAGTGAAAGTCAGTGGGTTACCAAACACATGCTGTAACCAATTCAATATTATCAGGTGAAAAACATGGAGCTGTAGCAAATTATCTTTTCTCTCAGATTCTCTTTTGCTGATTTGGTAAACTGTCTGTGTTAGTCTGTCAAATGCATTTTCAGAGAAACATTCCATTTACCTTGGAAAGAAGAAGCAGCTTAACTGTGGAAAGATGGAGGAGGATAATTTCTGACCAGCAGGGCAGGCTAGACAACCTATGCCAGGTTACCTGCCAGTGGGGCTCTCTTCCCTCTTAGCCCTGATCCATTGCCATCTGCCTGTGTAGGGTTGCAGAAGGAAAAATGAATGTGTTTTTTGAAATCCTTCTTGAGTATGGTGCATAAGAAGGTAATAAGAAAGTTCCTTTGTTTTTTTCAGAAGTTTCAAAAGTATGTTCATATATAGGTGATGATGATGATGATGATGAGGCATTAGAGATGATAATTGTGTAACCTTAGCTATACCTATAAATACCATCACATGTGCAGGGGGTATGCACCACAGTATGCCTTCTGTTGCCATTCTGTGAAATTAAAATTATTTGAACATTGTACCTTTGAGAGCATGTTGGATTGCTGATATGCTGTGAGGCAAGAAGGCTCTGTGTTTTCTGTCTCTGCCCTGTATGTGTGTATGGCTGGTGGTCAAGTACTGCCAAAATCTTGTGTTCTGCACTGAAAAATGACAGGCTGAGATTTCATTTGATGTCTGAATGCATGTGGCTCATTGAGGGAGAAGGAGCTGAGTGATTTGGGATTCTGGGTGGCTGAGTTTTTTACATTCTTGGCATAATTTGATAAGCAGCACAGTGAATACAGCTCTGTTTATCTTTGTAACCTTAAACAAGATACTGCATGTCACTTTTTAATATCTATTCAGTAGTGAGCTTCCTTTTGAATGATGAAAAATAATTATAAAGAGGAACATTTTAGTATAATTTGTATCACACTTTTTTCCTTCTGGAAGAGAGATTAAAGGGACCAAATAAAGATTTCCAGTGCCAAAGTGTCTTCAGTAATTTTTTGCAAAAGGCTTAAGGAAGAAACAGAGAGATACTAAGTGCCTACTAGCTCAGGATGGGAGAGGTTCTTCAGAATATTTCTTACTTGCTCTCTAGAAGCATCAGGGGAACTGATGTTTACTATGCACTGCAAATAAAGGGAAAATATTTAAAGGGGATATGCACCTATGAAATAATTTTAGCTCAAAAGATTAAACACACACTTGTTTCTGTGTTTGCAAGAACTGTGAATAATTTAGAAACTTTTGGAAGGAAAGCATCTTGTGGGGTTTTGTTTTGTTTTGTTTTGTTTTGTTTTGTTTTGTTTTGTTTTCTCCAGCTTAAAACCTGCTCTCTAAGTGTTTCTTTATTGCTTAGGAAAGAAAAGCCCATGAGAGATAACACAAATGGCTTCCAAATTCTCTTCTTCCAAATCCATCTTTCTTTTTACATAGTGAAATTGCTTATGGTTTTGTGCCTTAAAAGTACTTAACTACAGAGTCCAGAAAATTGAATACACATCTCAAAAATACTGCTACAGTGTACCGAATCTAACAGTGAGTAATTGTCACTGCCTGAAAAATATTTTATTTACTTCAGGAATTAAGAAGAAACATATCCTAGCCTTGAGAACTGTCAACACTTCCATTAAAGTGGTGAAGCTAACATTTTAGTTGAACTCCTTTTTAGTAAGAAACACATTGAGTTGTGAATGAGAATTAGCTGAGGTCACTTGATTTGTTCAACCTGGAGAAGAGGAAGCTGAGGGGAGACCTACATGGGTCTGCAGCTTCCTCATGAGGGGGAGACGAGGGGCAGACACTGATCTCTCCTCTCTGGAGAGCAGTGACAGGACCCTAGGGAACATCTGGAGCTGTATCTGGAGCTTTTAAACTGGACATTAGGAAAAGTTTCTTCATCCAGAGAGTAGTTGGCTGACAGAGGCTTCCCAGGCAGTGGTCACAGCACCAAAAGTGACAGAGCTCAAGAAGCTTTTGGACAATGCTTCAGGCACATGGTGTGACTTTTGGGGTGTCCTGTGCAGAGCTGGGAGTTAGACTCAATAATCTTTGTGGGTTCCTTCAAACTCAGGATATTCTAGGGTTCTGTGAACTACTTTGGTATCTAGAATAGAGCTTAACTGCACATTGATCATACTTGCCTAGGTTATACCTGTAAAGCATCCAGGAAAAATGTTAACAGTTTTCATACCTATAGGTCTATCTGAAAGCTTGATGATTGTAAGTGTAAAGCTCTGTTGTTTTTCTTCTGCTCCTCTTCTACATTTTTTCAAGCATATTCTTTACAAGGATCTATAATATACCTCCTCATTTTTGCCACTTATTTACATAGACACTTCAGAGATAAATAATTCAAGAAAAATGCAGTTTTATGAAGCCAATCTAATCATTGTTCAGTAATTGAAAGATGCTTTTTTCAGGAACATATGGGAAAAATAAAAAAAAATATTGCTAATTAATTCTGAATTAAATAAACAATAGTAAAAAAGTTGATCACTCTGCAGGAAATTTGAACCATTATTATATAAATTTACAAGCAACCATTAGTGTCTGAATTTAGTGAGTCTACCAAAATCAAAGCTAAGAAAACACATGGGAAGAAATATGACATAAATTCAGTTTATATGAGCTAGAAATCTTTTTGCCTCTAACTTCCCATGAAATACATTAGAAATATTTCAAGTTTCAAAGTAAAATAATTTCACTCCATAAAAGCTTTATGAAATTACTTTTGGTGATGTATATAATATTTCAGAAATTGTAGTAAGAAATAATATCTAAAGAGGAAAAGCTTTGACTATTCATATATGCTGTTAACAATTTTGTTGAAAGCTTCATTAGTGTAATCACATTTCTTGACTGTGTGTGAAGAAAAAAGAGAATAAAGGATATAAAATCATATTTTGGAAGGAGTTATCCTGTACTCTATAACCTCCTAGTTCTTCTGGCAAGATATAATGGATAGAGTTACACTGCCTGTGTTTGTTCTTGTTGTGAAGCATTCTAGCAGCCTCAGTGTGCTTAGATAAATGCATGTAAAGTCACATTGGACATTCTCAGCACTTACCTCCTGCCATTCTTGAGCTGTTGTCACAGGTAGTGGCAGCAAAGCTGCATGGGCTCTATATATGGCCAAGGAGGAGAATGATCACAATGACTCCCTTGAAAAGAAACAAACCCATAAAAGCATTCAGTGATGTGTAACACACTCGATGAATGTGTGGTGCAGCAGATCAAACAGGTGATTTTCTAGCAAGTTCTCATCCCTTGTCCCATGGGTGCTGTTTGGCACCCTGAGTCTCACGGTCTGCAGTGCAGGTCACTTTCTGGACACCTTATCTGTGTCACTGTGCGCTGCAGATAATGGTAAGGGCACATCCCAACTGTAATTTAGATTTGGTGCTGGAGAAGCAGAAGTCAGCCCGAAATTAAGTAATGACAAATTTCGTTGCCTTTTTTTTTACAACATGTGAAAGCACAGAAATTAGATATATTCACAGGGACTGTCTGAGAACAGTGAAACTCATTCAGCCTCATAGGTTACATTAAACTGTCATTATGATGTGAATTAACGGTGCTATTAACATAAGGAATAATTATTTAGGTTAACATACTGCTTTCCTTTCCTCTTTTAATCAACACTGTCCATCTTTAAATATAAAATCGTATGATATTTTAGCCTCTTCTCATTATAATAATCTCTTGGTGCTTTGGCTTCCTTTATGCAAAATTTATTTATTATATTTATTACTTTTGCATTAAAATAAGAAATATAAACAGCATTAGGTACTGCAGCAACAAGAACTGGATTTGGTTAGTGAGGGAAAGAGAGGTAATTTTGACCTTCATCCTGGTTTTAATAAGAACTTGCATAGGCTTTGATAAGTCTATATTGATGTAGAAGATAAATTGAAACCTATAGTGACAACAGAAGGTTCCATCTTTTTGATATATCAGAAGAACCTTGGCTCCTAATCTACGGATATTTTTAGAAAAAATTAAATATCTTAGAGATGAAGCCACTCATCTAATTGCAGGTGTTAAATGTTGGTACATATGAGTTAAGTATGTTGTGTTCAGTAGAAGCCTTGCAATTAATCAAAGTGAGTTTTGTCTTAAAACTGGAGCTTTTCATTTATTCAGAGAAAACTCTTTCCTGGTCATTTCTAGGTATCTTTGTCCTCTTGAAACTGCCAGCAACTTCTGTGGGGTAACACCAGATCTGGGAGAAATAGCTTGTTTGTCACTTATTCAGTCCTCCTTATTAACAGTGGAAAGATAACAAATGTAAAAAGGTTTCAATTTTCTCTAAGTTGTAGCAACTTTCTGAATAAATGTTAAAATGGATAGAAGGGATTAAAAATTTCAAAAGAAATAAATTATAGTTCTTTACCTAATTGACATTTATTTTGGTCAGGTTCTGAATATTTTTACATTTTATAGTATTTGTCTTGTACCTGGTTTGTAGAGCCCATAGCCACAAGTGTTAAAAATCTTGTTGTGAAATGCTGCTTTTATTTTCACAATAAACCTGAAATAACAATAAAATAATTTTTTTATTATTAGAAACAAAGACAAAAATAAAATACCTTCATCCTTGCTTCCTGGCTCAGTTTCACTTCTTCATCCTCAACTCTTCCCCCTCTCCCACCCCAAGAAGACAAAGGGAATGGATAATGGGGACTGGTATGTTGTTAGTCTGGAAACTTTGCTGATTTTCTCTCAAACTGCCCTGGTAAGAGATGATGCCAAAGAATCAATATATCAGAAAAATGAAATGTGTTTTTTCGCATCCATATAATTAGCAAGCGAGATTATGATGCTGCCTGCAGGATGTATTTCTAAAGCTGAGCATTACTTTGAACAAAGAACAAACAGAAGTAAAAATGTTGTTTTTAATACATGATGCTTAGAAAAAGATTAATAAAAAAAAATCATTTCATGAAAATTTTCCTTACAAAGATGCCAGAATTCAGAGAAAAATCTTGCAGCAATGGGGAATGAAGGTGTGTAGGAGGTAAGCAGGGTAGGGAGCATACGCAGTGTGAATCTTTTCACCTCAAACACTCATTCTGTCTCATTCAAGAGATGAATCATCCAGACTGGGCACTAGTAAACAGCCAAATAAAAGCATGATGACTCTGTGGATGGTGCTCTGGGGACAGCATTCCTGCCTTGGTACCTCTGTGCATTCCTGAACTGCATAGGCTGGAGCTCAGCCAGCAGCAGGAGCCTGTCAGTTGGAAGCTGGGTTCCATGAGGTTTTAAAACCAGAGATCATCACTTTTTAACCAATTTTAGGAAGAAAGTTGTGAGCTGTGTAGGAAACTAGCCAGAGAAATTGGGATGAAGTCAGGCCAAGTGAAAAGCATATATGCAGCACAAATGCTCATTTTCATGGAACAAATTAATAAAAATGGAGCTTTTTAGAGACAGCATTATGTTTATTTAGAAGGAAAAAGTAGCAATAAAACCCCAAGATAATCCTTGTCTTAGTGTTTGGGGTTTTTTCCTTCCTTTTTAATAGACTATTATTCAGGTACTCCTAGGACCCCGACAGCCTGAGCTTCACATATGAAGAGGGAAAAGGTGAGGACTTATGTAAGTCCATTGGAAGAATTAAAAATAAAATAAAATAAAATAAAATAAAATAAAATGAACCCGAATATATTGTAGAGTACAATGCTCTGTGAAATAGGAATATAATGATGTTGTTTCTGGTGATTTTCCCTTGTGGTCATTATAATACTCACTACCCAAGAGGGAAAAAATACAGATACAACACCAGAAGAACCACAATGACTGGCCTCAGAATGATGAATTAAATCTGGCCTCAAGACTCCCAGAATTAGTTCACCTATTATGACTAAACAATACAGGAGCTGATTTTAAATATTATTGTCTTGTTCAAGAAATTTAAATAAAAGTTAGATGGGTTAATTTTTAGGAATATCTGTATTCTGGACCAGGATCATCAGTCCTATTGATAGTTTCAAAGCCCTAATTTTACAGTTTCATAGGTGGGAAAACTCATACAATAATTTCTTTGGATTGCTGCTGTTGGGTTCCAAATTGTTTAAAGATACAATATCTGAGATACCTGATGAATAGGCTAAAGAAGGCTTTGAGAAGCTGGCTACCATGTCACACACTGAATGATAATTAGATGGAGGATCTGAGTTTTCAGGTGGTGCTAAGGATTTGCCCAGAGGAGAAATACCACTGTGGTTCAAAATTTAGTGACAGCTAAAGGAGGGAAAGAAGGAGCCTCCACTTGACAGAAATTTGAGTATAAAATCACCAAAGAACACTTTTTTCTATATGTAGACATTAAATTTCACTAAGTTAAGGTTGTGATTACTGCTAAGGCTTGTTTCTTTTAATTCTGTTTTATTACCATTTTGAAGAAGTCAAATGTGGTATTGCTTCTATACCAGTAATTGGATCAGATGTACTATCTAACTGCAAACATCCAGAAAATATTCTGACTTACACAGCCCCTCTTAGCAAATAGGCTTGGAACTTGATTGACATTTGAGTTTCATGATGCTATGCTGCCAGATAACCTCAGACTGTTCTGAGAAATGTGATGTTGAATTTAGTTGTTATTTAACATTCAGTCTGAAACTGCTTATTTTGTTGCAGCTTTTCAGTTAGTTGACAGTTGTCCTAACTATACCTAACATTGTGATGGATTATGGAAAAAGAGCTCAATTGTTTTTATACCTTCTGGAAAAGTGTATATTTATGGTGCTTAGTATTATGTTAAAAATAAATTAAAAATATTAGTGTATGCAATGGGTGATGCTACACTCAACACACAAAATATTGAGTAAAATCATTTTGTAGAAATGAAATACTGGATGTGAGTTATGCATATGTTAGTTCATTAATAAAAATAGCCTTAATATTTTTCAAGATGAGGAAAAATATTTTTTTTCTCTTAAATCAGATGGGATACTGATAAAAGTTCCTCTGCCTGTTTCTCTCCTTTGTGTGGCAGGTTACTCAAGTAATATCTAAATCAAAATGCTTACTTCTGTAGACAAGGAATGTGATGGCTCCTATCTGTGAGATGTAAAGGATGTTTTTTTGCTTTTGATTTTGAACTGCAATTTAAAGTGCTCCAGTAGTAATGGTTAGAAAGAGATACTTGGAATAAATTTAAATAACTGCACAAAGTACTGCTTTCTTCTTAAATATCTGCCACGCCGCTTAATGCGTTTATGGTCTGTGAGTCTGGCATGGGTGTGCTGCCTCTTTCATCTGGAAATTATGAGATAGGGCAATGCAAGGTGGCACATTGCTGATTGTATGGGGTCTTTTTGTAAAAATACTGAGTTGATTATATGACTTGTAGCACAAAATTTTCAGTGAGAGTATGATGTTAAATAACTTGGTTTTAGTTCAGGAAGAGACAGTCACTTTGAGATTAATGTTTAGTGAGAATCTCAGAATACACTTTCATGCTCAGCATATCCAACTGAAGGGTAGGCATCTCCTGCCAGTAGAGTTATTCATGGTGTTTAGGAGTTTGAAATATCAGCAGTACCTTTTCTTGCAAGATAGCAGTGGGTTTCAAATACCTTGTCCTCTATTAGCTTTGGTTTAGTTGTCTCCTTGCAGCCTAGAAATACTTGTGAGCATAAGAATAAAGGAATTGACTAGGTTATGATAACAGATGACTAGATTAATAGAAACTGTATAAGATTTTCTTAGTAAATCCTACTTTTTGCTCATCATGCATGAAATACATTCCTTTAGTTTGCCTTTGCGATTTGGTTTGGAGGTTTTTTTTTTTTCCTTTCTTAAACTGTAAAATAGGAATGAAAAAAAATAGATTTAATAGAAAACTTTCATTCTAAGTTTCTGAGATTTTCGCGGCGTGTTTTGGGGTGGTGGGGACCCCCCGGGGTGCGCCGTAACATGAGATCAGGTTTTTCAATATTCATTTGAATTGATGTTTCATAGACCTGTACATAACATTTGTGTTCAATGGAAAAGTGTGAACAACAGAGGTGGCCAACTGGGACTACTTCTAGTGTCATTAAAACATGAAAGAAGGACACAAATATGTTGCATAAAACATGTGCTTTCCCTGTATTGCTATTACTCTTTTTTACAAAATGGTCTAATTTTGGACAAAATTAATTAAATTTCCAAATTTACAAAGTGATTTTTTTGAGAAGAAAGAAATTCTGAAACAAATCCATCAGAAGAGGGGCATTTTATTGTCTCTAGTATTTCTCATAATTTTAATGGAAAATTTAGGGAAAAAGCTAGGGGAAAACTCAGCCATTAAAATGTACAGTATTAATCATTACACATCTCTGATGGCAGATTATAAGAAATGTCTGACATCTAACTATATTTTGAGTTTATTTTTGTAATGTCATCTGTATTTAAAAATGAGTAGTCAAGGAGCACAAAAGAATATGCACCCAGAGGGATTTCCCATCACTTAGACTTTATTTTCTATTAAATAATAACATGTTTAAGTAAGGAATTAATATTATTCAGAAGCTACCAGCTTTTAAATTTTAAATTGACCTCTCTTCAAAAATCTTGTTTTTTCAAACCTTGCGAACTTTTCCCAAGAGTTTTTACACAACATAAAAGTAAGTCAAATGTATGTTTCATTTATCAATACCTTTCATTCACCTTTATTTTTTAAGCAGTTAAGAACAGAATAGATACATTTTACCATTTCTGAGGGCTTGGCAACCCTCCTCTTAAATGTTGGTTGGGGCCTAAATATGGGTATTATTTAAATAACCAGTGTTTGAAATGAAATGTCCTAGATACGGAATTTCAGAGCACTGCTTTTGATAAAATAAACACTGCATGTCGTGACGTTGAAAGGTAGTGAGTGAATAAGATGAAATATGTGCAATTAGGGTGCAGCTGAATCCAAGAGTTTTGTAAGATTACCTAATAATAATGTTTTTAAAAAGATACTGATGTAAGTAAGAGGCTTCACTGGAGTTACCAAGTATAACCAGTTTTGTAAAAGCTGCAAAATCCAATGTTTAATCTCTAAGATGGACATGTTGAATTATCCCAGATTGGCTACTAATAAGTTTTATTTTTTCATCTGAAAGATTTTGTACTGGCTTTTAATGCCATATTCTTCCAGTGATCATGGCTAGCTCAGTGTGTGAAGCACTGGGTTTAATGCCTCTTCCAAAACTGGTCCTAGATTACTTGTGTGCTTTTGCAATTTCCAAAAAAGTTCACTTTTCAGAAGAACCAGCCATAAATTTTTACCCACAGACTGTTGTAAGGATGCATCCAAATGCTAAACTTAAAGTTGTTTATTTCCAAGAAGGTAGCGCTAGTCTGATGCCTCTGTCCAGGTACAAGGAGGGTAACAAATTATTTGAAATTACTCCAGACATCATGCTTAGTGAGTTGCATAGAATGGGTCCAGATCTAATATTATGTATCTTTTTACAGTTTTTAATTCTTCTGGAAGGTTTTATCTTCTTGTCTTCTGGGCTGCTGCCCACTTGAAGTTAATAAGGAGCAGAAACAGGAGACGTCTCTTTTAATTGATGTATTCAGGTGAACATCAAGCACTGAGGGAATTTCTTCTATTGGGCTGTGAGCTGGAAACAGAAACTAACAGAGAAAATCAAACCATTAAAGGAGATATTTCATTTCCCTGGCTACGCTTCTTGTGGTAAGTTAATTGACGTTTCTTGACAAAGAAACAGTTTAAAGTTAATAATCTCAGGAGCAGAAGGTCAGTGCAGGTCTGGCAGGTTAATTATGTCTGTGCTTCTCCTGTACCCTTGAAGTTATAAGTCAGTAAAGTACCTCTGTGCTCAGCCAAACACTTGTGTGTGTTTAAGTGATTTGTTAAACAGCTGGTAAGTGCTGAAGTAATCTGTGTTATTTTTATACATTTTGTCATATAGTAGGAACCATTGACTTCTAAAAGGTCTCATTTCCATGGACTTTATGAATTACACCAGTGTGTTGTGCAGATCAAGACCCTTGAGTGTTCATCCTGATGTTGGGTGGGATGGGGATGGAGCTTGCTGCAAAGCTCATGGAAAAGCTTAAAGCTGCAAAGGTGGAAAATTCCCAAAATATTCAGCACCACCAACAAAGAAGGTATGATGATACACTCCGGAAGGGTGGAAACTCAAATGTGACAGAAAGACATGAAATTTTTCCAAGGCTCTTTGATTATTCACAGCAGTGTTGGAAGTGTTATGGAACCTGATTAAAATGCAGCATTGCACAGCTCTGCTGGAGAATGTAATTTCATTATTAAGGAAATTTGAATGTTGAAAAGGGTTTTCCTGTACCAATAGACCTTACATAAGTACATTGCTAAAGAAAAGAAAGAATTTAAGGCTTGTTATGGTGCCTGTCTCACATCTTATGTCCAAGAACAGCTGTTAAGGAGTGCCGCATTCATAAGTGTTTTGAGGTTACTCACATCTCCTGGAAGTTAATTAGGGCAGATTAAACAAGCTAAAGAACTCGAGGAGCTGTTGCTGCTCCTCCCATCCAATGAGCTCCTGAGTTGAAGGATTTCAGCTTCCAGAAAGAGGGAGCTTTGGAAAGGGAATGACCACAATATGTTCATAACCTGAAGGATGAATTTGAAGTGACTTACTCAATGAATCAAAATTATGTACATGGCAGGTAGATGAGTGTGTGTAAAGTGCTTCTTTGGAACAGATTCTTGGTAAAGATCATTGCTTTCTGTACCAAGCTAGGAGAACTTTTTCTCTCTTAACTCTTTTCAATGATCCTGCATCCTCAGGTCACAACAGTGGATGAAGAATGTGTGTGTCAGAGACATCCCTTTGGAATATCTCTGGGGCATTTATTAATCAGCTGGAGAAGTTGTTTAATCACCACTTTAAACTTTTGTATTCAAAGACCAGAGAAGTGCACTTCAGGGCAGCACATTCTCACATGGCTGAAAGATGGAAAGTATATCCTATCACTCAAAGCATTTTTGTTGTGGAAATGAAGATGGCTTCAAAAAAACTTCTGAAGTCAAATATTTCTGGCAAATACTATGCCATTTACTTCCTCTTTTCCTAAATTTTCTCTGTTTCAGAGTAGTTTTGTAGGGAATGATCTTTTTCTAGCATGGGATTCTCATGTAAGTCACTAGTGGGACCATGCTGTTGTCAAGAAATAGATATTTTAGGTGCTTTGCCAACTTTATTGGTATTTATGTTATCAATGCTACACTTTAGATACTTCTAGGCTTATGTGGCAGCTCATCAATGTTTTGAGAATCTGAATTAATAGGTTGGAGAGAAGCAGTTCCCTATTACATCTGCATTCTTATGAATCCTTGTCCTTTGTGCAGCTTCCAGGAGGGCCCCCAGTCTCTCTCACTTTTCAAAGGTATCTGTCTGCATCATCAAGTGCCTAAATATGTTTTATGGTCTTGTTCTTTTAGACAGTTCCATTCTTGTTTCAGTGAGAGACATGAAATCAAATCCCTTAGGTTTCTTGGAAAATCATATTTAGAAAATGCTACAAATTTCAGTGGATTAAGTTGAAGTTTGATATAAAAATCTTTTACCAGTGGATTGCAGTTCATGATGTCTGAAATTTGCATACATGTGTAGCTAAGTTTGTTTCATTGAAAACTGCACCAGCTCCAGAATTTCATTGATGGAAGGTAGTTTCTGTGATTTTTAGAAAACATGCAGCAGTACTTAATTTCCACACAGATTCTCATCTGTGTATCTTAGATTTTCAAACAGTTAAAAATCAGGGGTGATAGGCAAGAATTGCAAAGCAGTAAGTGATATTCAAAAAGAATGAGGAACATTAATCTGCTATTTCCAGAGCTGTGAAAAAGGCAGTTTAATACTGCAACACTGACAAATGTTTATGTTTTAAAGTGTGAATGCAAAACTGAAATTTAATTTTGCATAAACATTTTCTAGTTTGAAGCCCAGGAAGTCTTCAGCAACTTTGTATTAGAGTGGTTTATTTAGTGTATTTTCATCTCAAGTTTATAAAGATATTAAATTCAATTCCTTCTTTAAATACACTCTATTTGTATTGTATTGTACAAGTAGTTCTCTGGAGAAATGGTATAAGTTTTATATTTATATATATAATTTTCTACTGTGCAGTAGGAATACTTTTGAAAGGTCAAACCTTGTAAACCAGAGTATAACTATTCTCAGTGATTAGATTTAATCTTTTGTATTCAGTGATATTTGATTGTAATAACTCATTTTCAGAAGTGACTGATGAATAATGTGCCAGGGTTGAGGGTTTTTTGAAAAAACACATTCTTTCAAGCTGATGTTGCCACTTTTCACTGTTTCTCAGTAATGGGGTTGTCATTAACAAAGCTTAATTGAAGGCATCCATCCCCTTTCTTTTTTGTTCTCAAGAGAATGGAAGTCAAATCATGCCTACAATAGATGTTTTCACCCAGTCTGAGATATTTAATCTTATGGAGACTCAAAAAAAAAGGAGAAATAGGAATCTCAGAAGTCATCATCATGGCAGAAAATCTTGAAAATACAAGAATAACTTGAGAGACAAAGCATTTTGAAATGCACTAATTCACCTCATGCCCCTTCAGTAGAACAGGTTTTAACTAGAAGAGCTAAATGAGAAACTTTCTTTTTGAAAATTAATGGTCAAAAGCAGACATTCATTCTAAACATATTTTGTGGAAATAATTTCCCAGACTTCAAGGAGTTAACGAGTGCATATAATTGCATATAATAAATACTGCATATAGTTGCATATAACAAAATGTAATAAAATATTATATGCATGATTGCATATAATAAAAGCACATGATATAGCATAGAAAAAAAGAGTAATGCAGAGGAGAAGACACTTTCACATCCAAATCTCCACTCAAAGCAGGCCCATATTGATCAAGTTGATAAATTTTGTCCTGCTGAGCATTGACAATCTACGTGGATTGTGTATTCACAGTGTCTCTGGACAAATTCTGCCATTCTGCATCTCTCCTATGAGGACAGGCTGAAAGGGTTGGGTTGCTCAGCTTGGAGAAGAGGAGGTTCCCAGGAGAGCTTAGAGCACCTTCCAGTACCTAAAGAGTGCTACAAGAGAGTTGGAGAGGGACTTTTATGAGAACATGCAGTGACAAGACAAGGGGGAATGGCTTCAAACTGTGAGAGAATAGGTTCAGAAGAGATATTTAAAAGAAATTCTTTACTGTGAGAGTGTTGGGGCATTGGAAGAGGTTTCACAAAGATGGGGATGCCCCACCCCTGGAAGTGTTCAAGGCCAGGCTGGATGAAGTTCTGAGCAACCTAATCTAGTGCAAGGTGTCCCTGCCCATGGCAAGGGGGTTGGATCTAGATGAAGTTAAAGGTTTCTTTCAACCCAAACCATTCTCTAATTTAATATATATTTTTTTAATATTACAGTGAAAATTATTGTTCTAGCTTGTTCCTGTTTGCTCCTTTTCTTTTCACTGCATACCTCTGAGAAGAGACTGCTTCTTTACAACATGCTCCAGTTGTGGGGAGTTCTAGGGAGTAATAAGCTCTCTCCTGAGGCTCTTCAAGATGAAAAAAAATCAAATTTTCTGCCTTCTTTTGTACATCATGAGATGCACTGATGACTTGTCTTAGTGGTCATCTGCTAAACATGCTCCAGTATTTCAGTGTCTTTCATATATTGGAAAGTTTTAGGTTCAATACAGAGAAACAGAAGGGGAGAATCACTTGCCTGGGCCTCCTGGTCACACTTTTTCTAGTAAAAAAAGAGGATGTGCTTGGCCTTGCTCATTGCAAAGGGGCAGTGAAGAGGCAACTCCTTTTCAGTTTGCTGTCTGTTGGACCCCATGTCTTTTTCTGGAAACCTGCTTTATAATGAGTTATCTATAAATATACAAGGCGCTTTTATATTTTAGCTATTTTCCTTTTTTTAATCATGAAGTGCAAGAGTTATTTATCTCTACCTGTGGTCTTGATTGACATGTCCATAATCAAGGATTAAAAAATGTTTCATTACTGCGTATATTACAACAGTTGATATGATCAACAAGGTAAAAGTCATGCCACATCATTTCAATTTCCTTTCAAGAAAACCCTAGCTAAGTGAAATATTGGGCTCCCACATGTAAACTAATAATTATGCTGGCTTTACATTGTTCCAAGTAGTGGAACATGCAAGATACAAATGAAAAATCTTAAGACAAAAAGAAGAGATTAAGAAATTATTCTAAGTTAGAATGGCTTGTATTCTTTATTTCATAACTTCTGTTTATGAAAAATTAATACTATGAGAGCACAGCAGCCCAGCATGCTCAGAGCTAATTTAACTGATGACTGCAGCTCAGTTCCTGACATGCTGGTTTCCAGGGTATGAAAACTGCAGTTAGCTCTGATTTTGCAGTTGATGACACACATCAAACGAGGCAGGAGAATTTTCTCTCATACTTTACAAAAATTAAAATGATGGAAGAAGCAATCAAAGCTCTGTGCTGATTCTAAGCTTTAAGCTGTTAAAGTTCTTGGCATTTTGCTCTCAAGAGATTGTAATAATAAGATGTCGTTGCATAATATTAGTGGCAGTGGCCATTAAACATGCATCAGGGGGACAAATAACATAAATGGCATTTGAAACTCATATTTCAGCACATTGCAAGTTTATAGGTAGGAAAATGATGGTCATTTATTTGTCAATGATACAAAAGATTGAGTTTTCTCCAAAAGAAATGTGCAGGGCTAAAGACAGAGAGATTAGTTGATGATCCTAAAAGATAAGGTTCAGTGTCACCTCAAGAAGTCATTGACCCTGATTCAGTCCCCAAAGGCAAGGCCAAATCCACACCAACCTTTTCTTAATTATTTTGTTCTTTAAAATTACCAGTAGCATGAGAATCAGGAGGACCTAAGTTGATTTCTACTTTTAGAATTCTTTTCAACTGACACTGGAAATGAAAGTTTCCTAATAGTGTTTAATATGTTTATTTCTTGTCCCATCTTGAGTGAATGTGGAGGACATTCAATGTTTTCTTATTATAGAAGCTTTTAGCACATATTGGTATAGTTATCCTGTCTCCACATACTTCAAATAAATCTTCTTTTATAACCCACACATCTTTTCCTACAGACCTGCTATTCCATTGCTATGTGCTTGTATTTGCATGGCTGATTATTCTTGCCTAATAAAAATTTTCTCTTCTTATTACAGAATTACATCCCATAACTAATTCAGGGTGTAGCTTCAATTCTTAAAAAAATTAAAAGAATTTTTAAGTTACATAATTCCTGGCAGCATTGAAGGCACATTGTGCACCTCTCTCCTACCTCCTGTATTCATACTGACTTCAAATTCAGGGAAAGTCCTTCTTTATCTAGCTCATAAACGAAAGCATTGAGATGGACTAAAGGGAGGAAAGAAATTTGGCTGATTTCATTCATTATACTTTTTTTGCTGTAATTTGTTTTATTTTTACCGTGAACCTTTGCTAACTACCCTGTTGGTGAGTTTTCTGCAAGATATTAAACTATTTTAAAACTGTTTAATTGACAGTGGTTTAGACAAGTTGTTTCTCAGAATATCACAAAGTTTTAATCTTGCTACAGTGAAGAGATACAGGGTCAAGGCACTTAGTATTTATAAGACTTGTTAAGATGCTATAGAAAAAAAGTAAATTTTGAAGCTCATTCCTATATTACCCTTCAGTTGACAACAAGTTATTTTGAATAGTATTCCAGGATCCTTCTGGATGATGAAGAGCAAGAAAAAAGAAAAATGTTTTACCAGTCTCACTGTTTCTTTTTGTGACTCATTTTATGCTGCAATTGTCAGCAGAGAAATTGGTAGATAGTTAAGATTTATTTCAATTTTTAAAATATATTTATTAATTTATCCCTAAAGTGTACAAAATTAACTGCAGTTATTCATCCTTGTTTCTTGGTGCATCCCTGTGCTATTCTGTCTATCCAAAAATGACTTCTCAAATCCTTTCCAGATAAAACATCTGAAATAGAGCTAGACAGAACCTGGAGTGTCTTATTATTAATTATACAATTTTAGTGCAGACTCCTGACTCTGTTTCATGAGGTAATTTTTGGCTGTAATTGTTTTTCTTTCACAAATGAAAGACCATGGCAATAAAGAAAAAAAAAAAAAAAAAGCCTGAACTTTAGCTGTTTCCATTTTTTTTCTCATGTGCTGACCACTGACCACATACTTTTACATTACTTAGGTACTGTAATCTAATTCTTTGGCACTTTCCAAAAAAGATGTCTGCATTATCTTGTACACTCTTAAGAGTTTAAACAAATGCATTACAACTAATTTTTTTTTTTAGGGAAGAAATTAAAACAATGTGCAATGAAGTAGGAAATCTATTTGCACTGTTTCTAGCTGAACTTCTGGAGTAGGTACTGTTGAACCCCAGATGTCTTCATTGTAGCTGTGTTTAGATGTCTAGATATTGAGATACCATGAGGAAAGGGAGCTGAAAATGCGAATCATTCACTCAGAAAAGACAGAACAGCACAGAGTTCTTGTTAGGAAGATGTTCCCTATTTATTATTTAAGAGGCATTCAGACTGCACTAAATTTTTAACTGGGGTATGCTGTAACCACCCAAACAAACCTGGGTATAGGAGAATGTGCATGTCTTTTGTACATTGTAATTGTCGTCTTCCCTCTGACTGCCTTCAAAAGTTGGCCTTTAACCATAAATAACTAATTCTTTAATCAGTTGTATAACTTACTTTTGTGTCTTAGGAAAACCACCTGAAGTAATTACCTAACCTAATCAAATATTTAATGACTCCTTGATAGCAAAAAAAAAAAAAATCTGAATTGAGCCACAGGCATGGGTTAAGACTCTTGTTATTACATTTGTTCTAAAAATATTCTAGGTCATCTAAAAATAATCATTTTTCAAGGAATTAAATAATTTTCCCTTTGTTATTTATTTTATCAACTCTTTTCATCAGTAGTCTCCTCAATATCACTGCTGGAGGGCTGCCTGAGCATCTGATAGAAACCCATAAATTGGTTCTTTCAGAGTCAATACAAAATTGGCAGAAATGTGACAAGTTAACTCCAGAAGACTCTCTAATGTTTTTCTTTCTATAAGTTGTCTTCAGTCTTGAATCCAGATTTAAATACTTACTTGAGACACTCTTCAAGAATGTGATTGTGCATATTTTAAATGATGGTGGTTTTTTGTGGGTTTTATTTTTGCTGGTTTTATTTTTGTTGTTTTGTTTTTTTTGTTTTTTTTTTTTTTTTTTCCTTTGCTCTCTTGTCCTTTTTAGCTCAGTAAAGACAAAGTTATAATGCTTTCTTCCTTGGTCTCTGCAGCCTTCAGCCATAAACTTCCGTACTACTTTTTGTTATGTTTAATGTCTTACTAATGGAAATCAGTGACTGACAACAAATGCATTGTTTGAATTAGTTTTATATGTGTAATTTACACATGTAATAACATCTCAGTCCAACCAGAAGACCGTATAACTTGTTAGAATATAATTCCTACAATGTCTAATCCTCTTTCACTGTAAAATACTGTTGCTACCTTTTAATCCTGTTTGCCCAAGACTCAATTTTGGTGTTACCCTTCTTCATAATATGAATTGGCTAGCATGCAATTCTCTGTGAAATAGATAGGAAAAGGATTACTGAACTTGGCTGAGACAGAAGCCATTCAACTATTTCTTTTTATTTTTTTCTTTCCTTTTTGCTATTGGACATTCATTACTAAGGTCTCCATATCTTGCTAGCACAGCTGAAGTTGTTTGTTTTGTTTTCTTATTACATTTACCAACCAAAATGATCCTTCTTAGTAGACAACTCTCCTCTTAATTTAATTTAAGAGTGAATACTAGGGAACTACAGTGAACAAGTTACAAGATGCCTCATTAATTGTTGGTTTTTATTTATCATAATATTGGGTTCAGGATTTGAAAAGAATTGAGTATTCGGTACCCTTATGTTGATTAGATAAGAGAGACCATCTTTTAATCTATATGCATTTTTGACAGCAAACATGCACAGAATCTATTAAAAATTAATGATACATAAAATACTAAAATCAAGATAGAGAGAAATGTTACTTACACTGCTATTCTTCATCTGCACCTGTCTTTCAATGGATTCTACAATTTTGTTTTAATTTTTTTTAAATTATGTATTACTTTCTCTATTGTGTAAATGCAATTTACTCCACACTAGTTTCCATTTTGATGGAATTAAATAACTGGAAACATGAACGATATTCTGCAGGCATCTCCTTAAGTTTCCTGCTTTCAATTTTTTTATGATATGCACAAAGCAAGTTTTTAAAATCTTCTCCCTTTAGTTTGAAATAGGTGTTCATGTGTATTGAGGCTGTCAGACTGTGTGTTCTCACTGAGAATGCGAAAAATATGTCAGAACAGGTACTTGAAGTGTTCTCTTTGTTTCACTGCAACTTTGAAAACTTGAAATGTCAATGTTTATGAGCCCTATATATTATGCATGGTTCAGATCAAGTGCATTTCCTTATTTAGTCTGAAACAAGTTCAAGACAAAGGAAGAAAAATGTTGATTTTAAAACTCAGTAGAGGAACAAAAATGACAGAGGAGAATGAAAATGCAAATTGACAATGCCACTAGGAATGGAAAAATACAAGTCTTCTGTTAGAGTTATTTGAAACTCATTTGATGACTTCTACTGCAGTGATATGACTTCTCTATATTTATATGCACTTTGTGTTAACTGTGTAAACCTATAGGACAATGGTTATACAATGCATGAAAAAGGATGATTGATATTGAAAGGGATTAAGAGTAAGAATTAATGACTTTTGTTTTGTGTGATTTGATATCTCCTGTAATGGAGTGGGGCAGCTGGAGCAACAACACACAACAGCAAAGATACTCATTTATTCATTTTCTACCTTTGTGCCAGCTCTTCTGGGAATGCAAGGCTGCTGTGATGATTCATTATATAGCTGATGTTTGGGATGCAATTGAGATGCTGGTTAACAGAATGAAATTTTGTTTTCTAACATTTAAAGTTTCTTCAGCATTGAAGTGAAATAAATGGCATGAGGTACTTCAGCGTGCAGTCAGAAGTTTGTTTTCTCACTTTGTAGTAAACCGCATGGATTTGTACCTAATCATACCTACTGTCCCGTTTTAAGGATACGTCACTGCTAAGTGTATTCCTGAATGTAAATACATTTAGTTCTAAATCTGTGTCCATGAGCACATGAAGAAAAGATTAATGATGTCTCATAGGTGCAACCACAAGTCTTAGCAGAGTGGATGTGAAGTCTGCTGGATAGGAAGCTCATGAACTGTTAAAACCCCAGTACTAACAAAGCTATGTTTGTGGAGTAAGCCAAGGCTTAGTAGAGTTGAGGAGGAGCAACTTGTGGAGTTGAGACAGAGTGAAAATTTAACAGAGTAGAAATCCATTTGGATTTAGTTGAAATGTGCCACTTTGAACTTGCTAGCATAAGTAAAATATGCTGTTTAATCTGGTAACTTTGCAGCACTAGTAAAACTGCCCCAGCTAAGGAGAAAGAATGTGAATTTCCAAGATGAAGAGATAAGAGATAAGAGAAGCTCCTCGAACCTTGAAACAGACAGGGCAGAGTGACCCAGGAGTTCTTTCTGTACTTCCTGACAAAAGAAATGGGGGTACGAGGGTAAATAGCTGCAAGTGCAATGCGAAATCAGCAGAATGAATATGCATGAACCTTTTGTTAAATTCTATGCATATGTAAATTAGTAAGGGGTAATAAAAAAGGATCAGGAGTCCTCAGGGGCACGCATGTCTTTTGAAGGGGAATGATCCCCCACATGCATCCAGTGCTATAATAAACATACCGTCCCCACAAATCTTATAGAAATGGTGGGGTTTTGATTTTTTGTCCATGTTTCAGAGTCCAGAGGTACTTACCTTTGGAGGGAGAGGAGCAGGCAGAATAAAGATGAAACTGGGTGGTTTAAAAGAAGAATAAAAAAATTAACCTATGCTTTCCAGTTCGTTCTTACTCTGTCTCTTGCCAAATTGAAATGTAGAAGAAAATCCAAATAGAATTTGAAAAAAGAAATGTATGCATCTGTGTCAGAGTCTGGAAAGGTAATCTGTTTCAAGACATCCTGGGGACTTGGAAATTGTGGTAGGGAGTGGGTCAGGCCTTGCTGTGGTGATATAGTACCCTGCCCCCGATACTCCCCAGCCCTGCAGTGTCAGTCAATCATGACATACTTGAGGAAGGCCCTGTTTTGCCTAACCCATTCCCTGAGGGGCCAAGAGACCAGAAGTCCCTCCTGGAAGGAAGGCTCAGTGTGGGCTAAAAAGGTTTAAGAATGATCACCACCAGGCAAGCACATTGTCCTTTAACCCTGCCTTCATCTTGGAGCCTTACACTTCTGAAACCCAGGAGTTGGTAGCTATGTCTGTTTTGCTGTATCTTTCAGTTTTTCTTGTTTTCTTCTTCTTCCTTTCTCTTCTAACAGAATGTAACATCGAATGGGTTTAAAGGTTTTCTATGTTCAATGGGCTAACTCTATGATGAGATAAGTGATGTTATGTTGTAATTATTCCTTTGCAATGTTACTTAATTTTCTGTAGTTTTCCAGTAAACTTTTATGTGTTTTCACCTCTTGAGAGTATGTGGTTGGAATTTTCTCCTTTGTATCTACCCAGAGAAAAATAACCTTGGTTTAGTCCTAGTTTTGTGTGACCGGGGTGTAACAGCCTGAGGAGGGGGAAAGGAAGTCTTGGAGTTTTCTGCATGGAGCATAATCTAATCATGGGCCTGGTTACCTGTCATGAAAGTTAATGGATTGAAAGGAGGTTGTAGCAAGGTTTGGGTAGGATTCCTCCCAGACAACCAGTGATGGGACAAAAGGAAATGGCCTCAAGAAGTGCCAAGGAAGGTTCAAGTCAGTCATGAATGAGACATGGAAAGGGTGGTCAAGCAATGGAATGGGCTGCCCAGGGAGGTGGTGGTGTTACCATCCCTGGAGGTGTTCAAGAAACCACAGTATGTGGCACTCTGTGCCATAGTGGACAAGGTGGTGATCAGTCAAAGGTTGAACTTGATGATCTTGGAGGAGTTTTCCAACCTTAATAATTCTGTGATTCTGTGAATAACATTGGGTGCATGAGGTAAAATATTCATGAAATATTGATTCTTGTGCCAGTGTGGTTCACTAACAGGAGCCCAGGAAAACAAACGGGTGTGCTTTCAGCATACAGAGTTACAACACAGACCACTTCTACCTCTAAGCTAGCAGAAACAGAGAAAGACCATTTGAGCTGATATAGCATCAAGACAAAAAGGATAGTGCAAGCAATGTTTGCAGCAGGTAACAAGCTTGTGGATTTGTATGAGAATACCCTGTGGGAGAGTCAGAATTAAACTGAGAATGGTGCTATGGTAGTGGGAGAGTTTGATTATTCATTGTTTCTCTATATATCCTCAAGTTAACTGAGGGCCACATGAATTCTTCCTCTTGAGTAAGAGGTAGATGCCATGAACCAATGTGCCACTGAGAAGATAAGAGACTTGAGAGTTTCTGGACACAAAGTTTAGGCTGTCAAAGAGTAGATAAGATTACTGAGTATAGTTTCCAGACAGGGAAAAAAAAAAAAAAAAAAAAAAAAAAAGGTGATATAGGGTATAGGGAAGAAAGTTTCCTTCTAGGAGGAATTACCTCTTTTTTTTTTTTTTTTTTTTTTTTTTTTTCTTAAAGAGAGATCAGATAGAAAGGAGGGGCTTTTCCCAAATACCAGTGATAAAATGGCCAGGGATAAAATCTTGCTATTGTAAAGGCTGAAAGACAGTACAAGAGGTCAAATGAACACAGTTCAAAATTACTCCTACTCAACAAATAAATAGAGGGAAACTTAAAGTCCTCTTCAATATTTTTATAAATTATTTTGAAAAGTGACAAAATATTAGGTAACAAATCTTAGATAATACAAAATTATACAGAAGAGTAAAATCAAAACCTAACTTTGAGGACCTGCAGAGCTGCAGAGTCATTTCACTATCCAGATATGATTGACTAAGAAACAGCAGATGAAATTCAGGGCACGTGAAACTCAGATCAGATAAAAACTAGTTACTATATTATTGAGAAACTCTGCATTAACTTTCCTCTCAAAAAAAAACAACAACAAAAAAAAACCAAAACAAAACAAAACAAAAAACCACCAAACCCAAAAAAACCGCACCAAACCACAAAAACCAAAACCAAAAAACAAAACCTTAGTGCTACTAAAGACAAGTTCTGTGCTCAAAAAGTATTTTTGGAATTTTCTGGAGCAGAAGAAAGAAAAGGGGAAGCTAAGAAACACTATTGTAAGTCAACATCTTTCTGGTGTGTTTAAATCTTGGATGTTACAGGTTCTGATCCTCTGATCTCAAAGGTAACATAATAATTTGGGAGAGGTAAGAAGAAGGGATATAAAGATTACCAGAGGTATGGAAGAGCTGCAAGAGAGACTGTAAAGACTGAAAAGATGCTTAGAAGTAGTAGCTTATTTCTTGGGTAAAGATTTGTGTATATTTAAGTAACTCTATCCAAAATTGTGGAAGAAATTATGAAGAATGATTATTCATGATTTATTATAAAACAAGAACTGGAAAGTACAAACTTAAATAAAGACAGGTTTTAAGAACAAAAGGAAGTGCTGCTTTAAACCATGCTTAATTAAGCTGTAGAATTCCTTGCCAAAGGATGCTGTGGATGCCAAAGTATAAATTGGTTTAAAAGCAATTAGAGAAATTCATGGAAGAAAAGACCTTCAATACTTATCAAACACACTGATAAGGATAAAAGTACTGATGAATGAAGTACCTAAATGACAGTATCTAAACCACATATTTTACTGCATCAGGAAAATATCTGAACTTTGATGGATTTTGGCCTCTGAACAGGACGGAGTTCAACAACAGAGAGTTTTGAGCAATGTGTTCTCTTAATAAGCCTGGCTTTGCTGACAGCGGGGCCTCATGAAACAAAGTGTTTCCACCCCTTCATAAAACTGCCATCTGGAAATTCAGGAAAAGAATTGTTCGAGGATTTGATGCTTAGGTGCAGGAACCTTGCCTGTTGTGCATATGATATGGTATGATCCTGAAAGGTGGCAAAAAGGAAGATCAAGGTGTTGTCCTTCAGAAGAACAGATTTTGGCCTGTTCAGGATGTGCTTGGAAGGATATTGTAGGATATGGTCCTGTAGAGAGGAAGAGGAGACTAGGAGAGCTGGATGATTTTCCAAAGATATGTGCTCCAATCTCAAGAGTGGTCTACTACCTGTGCAGGAAGCCAGGCAAAGATCTGAGCAGGCCTACAGGAATGAGCTAAGAGACCCTGACAAAGAAAGCACACAACTGGTGTTAGTACCACAGAAGTACAGACACACTGTGTTAGTGTAGAGGAACAGGCCCAGGAAAGCTTAAATCCACCTGACGTTCAGTCTGGCAAGCAGGTCTACCGGGAGGACTTCCATAAAAGTATTTCAACAACAAAAGTAAAGCCAAGGAAAATATGGACGTAATGCTGGATAAAGCAGGAGACTTGGTAACAGAGCACTTGGAAAAAGACCAAGGTACTCAATGATAACTTCATGTTGGTCTACTTCATAAAGACTAGCCCTTAAGAGTCCTGACTCCCCAGGATATGTGGGAAAGTTGAGTGTGAAAGATTTGTTCTTGATGCAGGAGGATCAGATTAGGGAATGCTGAAGCAGACTGGAGCTACAGAGGATATATGCACCAAATGCCAAGGGAGCTGTCCAATTTTACTGTGAGGCCACTCCAGATTATCTTTGAATGGTTGTAGTGACCAGGGAAGGTTCCTGAGTACTGGACTAGAAGGATGTGTGTGCCACTTCTGTCCTACAAAGAAGAAAGGAGGAGGATCTGCGTAGTACAGGTTGATCGGCCTTGCCTTGATCCTTGAGAAGATGATGGAGAAAAATATTCTGGATACCATTTCCAGACACATGAAAAGTCAAGAAAGTGATTGGGAGTAGCCAACATACAATGTTAACATAGGGGAAATTGCATCTATACATTTCGTTCTACAATCAGATGTCAGGGTGTGTGGATGTGGGGAGAGCCATGGACATTGACTTCAGCCCTGTCTTCTATGATATAAAAATTGATAAACCAGTGGAGTATGGACTGGGTAACTGGCAGTGAGGTGAGACTGAAAACTGACTGAACTGCTTGGCTGAAAGCACTTGGATCATTTGTACTAAGCCCAGCTTTAGACCAATACCTGGGCAAGTCCTCTGGTGGTCTAATGTTGCTTAATATCCTCGTTAATGAACTGAATGAATGGACAGAGAGCACTCTCAGCAAGCTTGCAGATGACCCTAAGCTGGGAGGAATTCTTGAAAGAGCTTCTAGATGGTTTCACAACCCTTCAGAGGTGTCTTCAGAGAAACAGGCAGAGGGTTTTGGTCACGAAGTTCAACAGGTCCAGTGCCTGGAGTGGAATGGTCAGATGAGCCATTGCAGGCTGGAGGCTGATCTGCTGAAATTCAGCTTGGGTGCCTTCCATGCTGACCAGGAGGCAACAGTGTGCCCTCTTGGCAAAGTAAGTAGTCAGTCTTGTGGGAGGCATCAGGCCTAGAATGAGCTAATTCAGGTGCTTGAAGAGGGGAGGAGTGGGAAACCAACAAAAGTCTCAAAAAGGAAAAAACATGTCTACAGAACTCTGCTTCTCTAAAGATATTTTCTTCTTTCTGTGCTTTCTAAAATGCCAGGTCAAAGTCTCTAGGTGTGAGTACTTGAATTCATGTGTACTGACTTTCATTATCCTTGAAGTCAGGGTGGGTCACTGTTAATAATATTATCCATCTTCTACATTTGCGTTGTAATATTTTTATCTCTGTTGTGAATGGTAAAGAATTATTTATGCCCCACTGTAATACACCCCTCTTTTTAACATTTGCAAGTGCAATATTCATTGCATTAAAATTGATATGCTTCTATGAAATTATCTTTCACCAGGATCATACTTTTATTTGTATCCTGGAGGGTTATCTGATATTCATGAATATTTAAATTCTCTTTTTATCACAATGCCCTCTTAATGGCTAATTAGGTCCTATATTCCATGGCCTAAAGCATACCCTGAGCAGTTCTTCTGCTTGGTTTTTCAACCTAGATTGCAAAACTTCACTGTCTATATTCCATTTTCCATTTTATGTAGGATCAATATTAATCCATCATTTCTTCCCCAGTCGGTCACCTCCACCTGGTGGGCTGCAGTGGTTAACTTTTTCTCTCATGACAAATTCTCTTTTATCCCTCCTGGGAAGAACTTTACTTGTCCTGGCAGTGAAATCTGGAGAGGGGCCCAATCTCATTTGCTTGATTGAAAGTGTAAATCTTTATGAGTGAAAAGACATGTTTTTACTGAGAAATGGGTGGAGGATTAATTTTCTTTCAATGGAACATGCTTTTCAGAGACACAAGCTTGACAAACAAACAAGAACTAAATCTCAGGGAGGAGCTGAAATGATGTTTGGAGAATCAAACATAATACAGTCATGCATCATCTGTGGTTGCTAAGGAAACTAGCTTTTGGATCCTGTCAGCGGGATTCTTCAAAATCATCAAAGGAGACACCACTGCTGTTTGCCAGCTAAGCCACCTACTGCTGTAAAGATCAATTTCTTTCTCCTGTTTGCAGGGGTAGTCAATATATTAGTTTTATGAAAGAAAGAGAAATATCATCAGAAAATCATTGCCTCTTCAAGGTGGCTGCAATACTATGTGTCCCAGGCAGCAGCACCCACACTGCCACCAGAGCAGCAGTGGGTGAGAAGACACAGCACTTGCTCTTCAAAGCTTTCAGTTCTGAAAGTATTCAGGTTGTGTGCCTGACAGTGTAACACCTCATTGGACACGTGGTGTTAAAAAATGTCGTTGGTATGGTATCCATCTGTGTGGGTCATTGCTGATTTCTCCTGATCCCATCTGCCTCAGAACTATATATATGTGATTCTGTATTTAAACTTACATATGCTTAGTATTTAAAAAGGGAATTATTTGGGAATCTTGCTTTCTTTGTTGCTAACTCTGTCTATGATAGTTTGCTGTGTTTAGAGTCTTTCTGCCCATTTGCTGTCACCTAGTCATCTATTCTGATGTTATCTTAATTTCTGTCACTCATTCATCTCCCCACAATCCTGTTCCACTAAGCTGATCATCAAACACTCCTCTTAATTTCACTTTTCCTCTCCACACTTCCCACTTTTTCTCAGGTTTACTCTCTGTTCATAGCTTTTCTTTTCCCAGTAATCTTCTGGTTTTTCTTTCCTCTATTTTCATCTCTATCCTATTAACTTATTTAATACATGTTTTGATGGAGGTCTTAGGCAAAAGTAAATAATGATGTGAAAATAGGATGAAAGGAAGGTGAACAGAAGTGAGTATAACTTTTCAGGCTGGTAACTGGACTGTAGAATGCTTAAGCAGAGATTTGTGCTGCCAGAATTTGAAAGCTTTTACAATTCTAGGCAAAAAGTGACCTGCCAATATGGGCTGATTTTGGAATCACAACAGTATGATGCAAAAGAAAATGTTTATTTTTGGTTCAAGCCCCTGGGTGAAATTCCTGGTATTGATCAGACAATGAGTAGCTTGAACCGAATGCCATCTCTCTTAAGAGAACTTAAAGGTTCTTGTTTAATTATAATGGTGCAATTATTTTTTTATAAATAACATATAACCTGAAGATATCCTAGGATGACTTTCTAGTTGACTGGTCAAGACAATAATTTTACTCCTATGGGAAGATATCCCTCCAGTGTAAACATCTTCATTATCTTTCCTAAGTGAAGGAGTGTCAATGAGCAATTGGGCTGTCTAGTCATCCCCTTCCCTCTTTTTCTTACTTTCTGTGATAATACTTAAAATGGTCTCCTGAAAGCAGTTCTCAAGCAGAGTAGTGATTAGCCCAGACTTTGCACTTCTGTCTGAATGTTCAAACATCTGATCTATTAAAGAACTCTACCACTGCTCTATATCTGCCCTTCTGGCAACTTTATTAAACTGGTCTTGAAAACATTTTTCTAGGATGATTTGAAAAATTCTCCTCCAGACCTGCAAACTGAGTATGTAAGAAAGGTTTGGTCTCAAGTTAAATTATTTCTTAAGTCATTTTTGGATGTGTAGGGGACAAATTTTCAATTAAAATAAAAGACATTTGGAAAAAAATCCCCACAAATCATGAATTGTACCTGGTGCACCCAGTACAAGTTTCACTCTTTCATTACTTAGATCTACTTCTACTCTCTAGTGTTGTGAATAAAGGTGTAGGAACTGGGTTTTGTATTCACTTAATCATCTTTTCTGCATGTGGACCATGTAATAGTGCTGGTAACAAAGACAGTCTGTTATAAGGAGTCTGAAGTTATACACACTTACAGAGGATGTTTCTTCTCTGATTCCTCTCTTGATGCACTTCTCTAAGCAGAGATTGAGACAGGATGGATGTCCTCTGAACCTGACTATTCAGGATCCAGACAGTCCCCCACATGTGCTCTAATATTAGCTCTCTGTTTCCAGGTGCCTTTGTCTGAACTGTTTTTATATGTTTGGGGGTGGAGATTTGGCTTTTTTTAAAGTAAAAAGTAATTGCAGCAAGATAAATGAATTTGAAACGACTGTTCAGAGCAAGATGTCACCTCGTGTGGCTCCTGGATGTGCTCTGTGACAGGTTTATAGCTGAAGCATTCACCCCCTCCCCCCCACTAAAAGCACATCTGCATAGGTTGATGTGATTATTGTGATACAACATTCAGACATATATAGAATAATTGATGTCTCCACTGGCTGAGAGTGGTTAAGTATAATAAGCAATGAAATAGAGGTTGATCTTTTAAGCAAACTTGAAGAGTAGAACCTTTTCTGTTTCCTAGACTGAAGAGTAATTTTCCGTAGTGACCCTCTCATATAAGTTGCAGAGTCCGCAAAAATGAAATTTTCCTTAGGGAAATAAAAAATATGATGGTGGGATGCATTGAGATTCTGTTGGAGGAAAAACCCTTACGAGAGTTTATTTGAGATATTGCATGCAGTTTTTCAAGAAAACAAACACAAGAGTGATGACTGGGCAGGAATGAGGGCAAAGAAAGATCACCAAGAAATTGAAGGAGCTATTTTACAAGGCAAGGCTAAAAGCATAGCTTATTTATCAAAGCTAAAGCAAGACCAAGTTCTCTTTAAAAGAGGATGGGAGAAATGACATAAGCTAAGGACAATAATTGTTTTGGATAAATTTAAACTAAAAATGCTGTCACTCAGGATCTGGAATGGACCTCTCAGAAATACTGGAGGTGTTAAAGAAGATGACTACTCTAAGGCAGATTATTATGTTAACTGTTAAAAGGAAACACATGACCAGAGTTTTCCCACCCAGGGTCCCAAGCATATTCTGTTGAAAATAGATTGAAAACTCCAAGGAATCACTATAGTTAAAAAAAAAAAAAAAAAAAATTAAATAGCAGAGTAAAATAAAATATTTTGTACTTTGAATTATTAGTGGTCTAAAATAATAACCTTAGTGCACCACTCCTTTTCAATCACATGTTTCTTGAATTTTATTGTTATCCAGAATTCTAGATTTTTGGTATATAAATACATAATTATGTATATATTAATGCATATGTGTATCCATATATTCCAATAACTGATGGAAACTAATATGAAGCATCAGTGTTTCCTGTGAAGCAGAAAATCCAATTTCTTCTAGATGGCAACTATTGCACAGCATTTATGTGACTTGGGCATCAAAATTACCTTGAATTTATTCTCCTTTCAGTTGCTAGTTAACTATTGCTATGTCTTATAGTAAATGCTGCTGATCTGTTACTTTCCAAATTTCAAAGAAGAACTTTGGAAAGAGGGAACTAATGGCTGTTTAAATTTTCTGATCTTTTTTGTCAGCAAGTCTGTAACTTACTATCAATATCTGTGTTTGTAGATTGTATTTAATTTTGTTGATATGGCATGACCCCAAGACTCTTTCAATCATCAGTCAGAAGAGGAAAAGGAACTTTGATACCTGTAGCCTGAAGGTTTGGCTTTTATTCAAAACAAAACCAAGCAAAACAAGCACTAACAAAAAAAAAAAAAAAAAAAAAAAAAAACAACACAAAACAACTCAAAACAACTACTCAATCAAACGCCCTATGATGTAGATAATTAGTTGGCTTATTGTTTGCTTTTCAAAAGTATCCATGATACTTTTGAAAGTATCCCATCCACCAGGTGGGACCTGGTGTAGGCTGTGTTTAACATACCTCCATTACATTTTAGAGACAGACAGCTCTATCCAGAGAACTTTGTAAGACACTTATCTGATTTGTTGGTTTGGTTTTTATCTCACCTTTGCTATGAACAAAGTTAAGAAAAAAAAAAAGGACTGTAATGAGATTAAATTCTGTCCTTTTTTAATCAGTTTAAAAGATTGTATAAAAGATGTTGGTATATTTGAATGGCATTTAATATGTATGCAAACATTTAAACACAAAAAATAATAGATTTGTCTTTTGGTAAAGTAGCACTTAGTTATCAGTTGACATGTCTCTTGTCAATGCATAATCGTTGGTTTTTTTATTAGTCTGGTTCTTTTTTTAAAGATCCCTTAAAAATCCTTTTTGATTATCCTTCCTTAATCAGTTGACTGCTAAATTAATGACTTTCCCCATTGACCTTGGCCCTTCTAGCTTTTCCATAGGTGAAGATTCATAAATCCATAATTTTGAATTGTCTGTATCATAGTTAAACTGTGTATGAAAATGTCATAATTCTGCATTACTCACCCTTCTTTCTGGGGAATGAAATATCTATCAGACACTTTAGGAGCTCTCTGTCCTTTTTCTATTTTAAGCACAGGAGGCCTTACTTCAAACCTGAAACTGGAGATTATTAATTAAAACCTTCTCAGAAAAACTGATTCTTCTTAGGAAATTCCCATGCCAGTAATTTACTCTGTTTGTATCTTTCTTGAGACCCACCCCACTTGATGCAGCAGGAGAAAAATGCCCTTTCTCTTTAGTTAAACAAAGTAGTTTTTATCCATCCTTATATTTATCTTGCTCATTGAAAAATCCAGCTAGTATTTTTTTTCCAGCTTTCCTATTATAAACATAATTGACTTATTTTAATTGAATTTAAAAGTCTAAGTTATCATTACTATTATCATATTTTTCTTTTTGCCAGAAAAAGTGTAATTCTTGCAAGCTTCACTGGCTGCAATACTGGACTATAAGCTCTGGGTTTAGCTGAACTTCCTCTGTTTTCAGGCAGACTTTGTTCTTGTTGTTCCTTGCAATCATTGTTAATAGCACAGAAAAACTTCTGATTGACAAATGGTAGAGCCTTTGGTCACAAATTAAATATTTTTGGGGCAGTGAAATGCCACTGAAATGTCAACTTGTAACAAAAATTACTGTAAACGATGTTGAAAGTCAGATAGGCTGGAAGAGTATAGAGGACAGGTAGATAAAAAGGTGACTGTATCTTTTCTCTCTCTCTTTCCTTCCCATGGGATACCTACAGCAGCCTCTTGAATTGTTGAAAAGCAACAATTCATCGCTTAAAGAACAGCAAGAAAAAGGCAAGAAATTAACCCAGAAACAAAGAACAATAACCCCATTATGGGATCAGCAAATATAGTATGTCTTTATATTAGTTTGTGACTGTCTCAATTATTGACTGCTCTCTGTTAGCACAGAAGAGTTTAATTTCTGGATAGTTATGGATGCCAAATTTCTGGACACCTCTCTGAGATACAGAGCTATACAAAAGGAAAAATCAGTGCTCCTTCTGGTGTGTGTTATAAACTACTTCCTTCAGTAGTAGGTCATACAAATGTGTAGAGGGATATAAATCTAATAACATGGAATAATTATTAATACCCTTTAAAAAATTTTAAATATATATTTGAGATTATTATCTAGCAAAAATTCTAGGAGACAGAAATTAAATTTTAGCAGATAATTACTTTTTATGCATAACAGTTATGCTGTATTTCTTACAGGAACCACAGGCTTAATTCTAAAAAAACAAAAAAAAAAATTTTAAAGAAAGATCTCTCTCTTGAAATGCACAGATATTTGTGCCCACACACATATATCTATATCTATATTATGTACTACATTTTTTGACTTTTGCTTTCAATGATCAAACTAAAAGAATCTGCATGTCTAGTAACGCTTTATAAAGATGTTCATAATTGTGGCAAAACACTGGTTATGACATTGTTTTTCCCCCCTTAGGTGTTACTTTGTTGTATGCTTGGTGCTTATTGAAATGAAATCAAAATCAAAACAAAAATGTAAATTAAATCACTTTAAATAAGAGTCATGCCCGTTCTTTTAGCTGGAGTCAAGCTAGGACACTAACTCCTTAACAGGTGTTGTTAGTATATCCTTTGAAAGTACCTAACCCTGATGCAGCACATAGGAATATGTAATCACAGCCAGGGGATTGGGATGGAATTAAGTCAGGAGCTGAGCAGCCCTGCCAGCGCCATGTGCCGCTGCATGGTTCACAAGCTGCACAAATTAAGTTTCAGGCCCAGCACAAAGGCCTCTCATTTAGCCTGCACTGTGTAATATCATCAGGGAAATTGTTTCTTGCCTGTGTGCGCTTAGGCTTCAGCAAAACTTGTGATACGAAACATGTAATACATTTTGTGGTTACTGAAGAAAGGGAAAAAAAAAGAAGGGGAGGCAGGTAAGTGAACTGTCAGTCAAAGGGAGGCAGCAAGATCTGGCTGGTGTTACTTTTGTCACTGATACTGTTACATCTGCCCTGTCGCTCCTATTCTTTGTGCTCACTCAGGGGTGAGGACACTTGAAATATGAAAATAGGAATCTGCACTGCCTATTAAAAGCTGCATATTTATGTGCCTGTTTGTGGTTTTCTTCTGTCCCTTGCTGCTCTTACTTCCTTGCAAATATTTTTTCTGCATATTTTAATAGCAAGTTTTGGTGAAAGCATTGACAGAGTTTATTATTGTCCTGCTTCTGAAAAGAAATCATTATAGCTTGGAGCTAAGTAATTTTCATTGCATCCTGTTGAAGATGTTTAATTAACATAAATCAAAATAAACAGAAAAGGAAATATATGATGTTTTATCTGCTCAGATATGTGCATGCGCTGTAAGTTTTTCAGCATAATAGAAGACAGTCTTACTAAAATAACTATAATATTGAAAAAGTAGAGTTACCTACTTGTGGTATAGTTATTTTTCCCTGAAAAGGATCACATAATAGGAAAAACATATAATAAATTATTTCTGTCACTTGCATAATACTGGTGCCAGCCATTTGTTCTTACTTTTGAACCAGAATGCTTTTATTTCAATGAAAGTGGCACAATGCTCCTTATTTAGTGTGCTGATGTGGTCAAATTAGTATTACCCTGAAGGATGTGGGGCAGCTGAAAGGGAGTGGAAGCAATCTGGAAGTTGAAACATGGAGTTCCTGGGAGTAACTTAGTCCAGGAGAGCTTCCCGTCTGCCTCATCTGGGTTGCTTCTGGTAGCTTAGTTAGGCTGAGTGCAGCAGATAAGCGAACTTGAGAGAAACATGCTTTGTTTTTTTTTTCCGTGTGAATCTACTGGACCCTGTCATTTCAGGCTATTGAGTGTTTCTGTTATTGCCGTTTTGTAATATTGCTGTATCATATTAAAACATGAGTGGTTTTTTTTTTTTCCAATTTCTTGTTCATACCTGCTTGTTTATTCTTACACGTGATTCTGTCTGCGGCAGGAGTTGATCTATAATCATCAATATTGTGTAGAAATATGAAGGTGTCTTTATGCTAGCACAGTAGTTCCTTACAGATTTTTTTTGAGGTTTTGCTTGTGTAATGAATGAATGAATACTTATTATGCTGTATCTTGTAGGTCTTCATGCTGAAGATTTATGCTAATTTACAGGTAAACTCTGTTAAACAATTTTCTTGTGGGCTTACCTCTGTTATCAGTGATGTTAGAGATGATACTGTTGATGAGGTTCAGGTGGTTGCTGTGCTTTTCCAAGTAATCTATGCTTCCAGCATGGAGTTTGAGGACCGATCAGGGTGTGCATCCCCATAGTTTTGATAATTTCCAAACTGGGAGTGGTTTGGAGGCGTTTGGGGTAAGTCGGTGCCGTAGGAAGGCACTGGTGCATGGAAGAGCACTAGAGTTGCTCTTGGCCTGAGAAAGTGGAGGATCTTCCAGTGCAAAGAGGTTTAGTTAATATGCATTAAAATAACCTTTGGAGTCCCATTTCAAAATTTACTCACTGTTTTCATCTGTGACTTAAGCCCAAAGCAAAACACTTGATCAACTCCCACTCATGCCATCCACTGCACTGAAAAATCTTGCTAATAAAAATGGAGGGCTTTTCTTCCACGTTGCTCTTGAAGATGCTCAGTATTTCCCATGAAAGCAAAGTCGTGATCAAACCTCTTCCAGGCAGCGAAGAATAGTACAATCTGCAAAGATCTCATTTCATGGCAGAGAAACCCTTCTAAAATTTAATCCCCCTAGAAAGTATTTTTTTACTTTAACGTCTCCAAAAGAAAGAATTAGCACTTTTTAACTTCATAGGCATAACACGTGGGTAGCTATTTTGTCTTTCTGTCTGGTTTTGTTGTTGGTGAGTTTTGTTTGCTTGGTTTCTGGTTGGGGTTTTTTGGTTTGTTTATTTTTTTGGAGGGCATTGGCTGTTTGGTTGTGGGTTTTTTGTTTGTTTATTTTTATCAACAGCAAATGTTCAAAATCAGCTTGAGTGTTTGGAAGAGACCTATTGAAACTAGAAATGCAAAATATACAAAAGCAAATATTTGTGATACTACTTGTGCATCCACTGAAATAGGTTATTCAGGAAATGCCTCAGGTTTAGGGTTTTTATGAGCTATATCTTGTGCTTTGCCTAATATTGAAATACCATCTTGGAAAATCATTGAATAGTTCTTTGTTCCTGGGGTCATGATAAACAAACTGAGTATACTGCCGAAAAAAATTGTTAGTAGATGGCTATATACATTTGTTGTCTAAACACTTGTGCTACTTCATGCTTGTTTTTGGATGCCTGGTTATAAATGGAAGCTGCAGTGCAATAGACAAATGTTAAAATGCAAATAGGACTCTATTGGAAATGCAAATGAGACGACTATTGTGGTTAGGTTGGCAAAAACCATGCTCAGATTTTTCCCTTTTCAGTTAAGATTTATAATAAAGTCAAGAGAGCAGTGTAAAGGAACCCAGAAAGCAGAAACCATTTCATCAAAATGCCTGCATTAATCCTATTGTAATTCTCAATTATGAGGAATTGTGGAAGAAAATTGGTGCATGGAAAAAAGAAGACAAATTCCAGCATGGTGTTTAGCTAGTGATTTATGCCAATTTAAATATAATAGAGATTTTATAAAAACTGAATTCTAGTTTGGCTTTTTTAGTTTTCCTGACATAATTTTGCATGTAAACATTGATTGTGAGATCCTCTGAGAAGCACTGTCTGATATTTGCAGAGCCTTTCTAAGTTGCATTAGCTACTGCTGGGGTTGCATGGCTGTTAAAGTTGAGTCATGAGTCAGTTCTGCGGCACAGTGAAAATTACATGGCAGAGTTAGGATGTCTTTTAGGTTGCTACTTCTAAGAACCACCAGTGGGGTTGTATCTATTGAAAGTGGTCTGAAAGTATGAAGCTTTTGACATAGGAATGTGTATGTGTGCATTTAACTCTGTTTTTGGTGGTAGGGAGGTGTCAAAGTTAGCTTTTCTGTTGCCATTCAGTTTTGCTTTACTGGCTGAGTGCATGTTAAATCTGCAACTGTTATAACTGGCAGTTTTGGAAGAAATAGTGAATATCTGCAAAAGGTGTTAAAACAGTAGTTGGATTTAATGTATATTTTCCACCTAAACTACCGGTTGATCTTAGAAGTGTACTCACTTGATTTAAGGCTGTTTTATTCAGTTTTATGTGGAATGTCTAACAACATTTTCTCTGTCTCTTTACATCTGAACAGATTTATTTTTATAGATGAAGAGACAATTGTATAAATACAATTTCAGTACATTTTTGTGAAATGCAAGAAGGCATATCCTCTCCTGCTGCATACTCTTATGTGTATTTCCAACACAATCTGAAGACTAGAGCCTTACGAGTTGTTACTGACTGTTGGTTTTATTGACAGCTTCATGGTAAATACAAATTACTTTTGTTTAGTCTCATGAAAATGCTGGTGGCTCAGTGTACCATGTAGAAAATACTGTCTTTAACCAGAAAGTCAAATGAATTAAAATGAAAAGAAACAAAAAGATGCATTTTATTTTTTAATGCCATGTACTTCTGTACAAGCCAGTGTGTTCCAATGAATAGCTACAGGGTTTCTATTTTTAAGGTGTTAAGATTATTTTCCGAAAAAAGTGGTATTGTAGGTTGCATGGACTGTAATATTACATAACCAATTACTCTTTATCAGCTAGATCTGTGTGAAAGACAGTGTGAAAGTACAATATAAATATTAGCTTAGAAAAAAATGAAATAAAATTATATGAAGAGAATAATAAAAGACCTAGCATACAAGAATCAGAACAAGATAATTATATTGTCATTTTTAGTAATTTAGTGTCAACAGTAAGTTATTATTTAATGTTCTTCAGAAATTGGTTTGTTCATCATGAAAGAAATATACAGTCACCAAAATAGAAAACAAGTGGAAGAAAACTGAGGAAAGCATATATACATAGGCATTCTTTATTCAGAATTAAATCATGTTGAATTTGCTTTGTGACATATAGTCATATAAGCTAAATTTATTGTCTACCTTAATGAAAAGGAAAGAATAGTTCCAGGCAAAAGGAAATATCTCTGAAATTTTTGCTTAAACAAAAAATTGTCATCTTCTTGGCCAGAATAAAATTGCATAAACCTTTGTGCAAGCATCAGCAAAAAAATTGAGATGGTGTTCCTGCAATCAGTCTCAATTTTTTTTGGTGTGTGTTTTAATACATTATGCTTTAACTTTATTTGTGTTTTAATATATTGTAGTTTAGATTTCCTATTTTGCTGGTGAAAGAGAGATCTCACACATTTTTTAAAACACAAAGGTATAAAATTTCTGTGTCCAGGTCAGAAACTTCCCTTTAGCAGGAAACAGACATATTGAAAGGTGACACCATGAAATATAAGAGCGGTGTATAATTTTTTATTTGCATTCTTTCCATCTGACAGTTGCACAATTTAAATAAAAATTGTACATCACAAAATCACATTAGAAAGTAGACTTCAAGGATTTTGGTCAATCCTTTAGTGTAGGCCTGACTTAAAGAGTTTTAGTTTCAAACCAAAATAATTGTCCAAGAACCAAAGAACTGGTGAAGCTGGAAAAGAAATGCAGCAGGATAAAGTGGTCTTGCTGATTTGTGTTTAGTCCAACACAAAAATGTATTTATAATTGTATTCCAGAGATTCACATACAAGGAATTAAGTGCAACAATGTTTTCACTGATGGATGCAGTAGTTAAAAAATTAATTATTTTAAATATAGTATGTCATGCAAATCAAAATCAAACATTATCTTTCATGTTTCACCTCTGAAAAAGAAGCAAACTGTAATATTTAAAAAATGTTATTAATAAAATATTCAAAAATTTATTTTAATTATTTTAAAAGTATTTTTTACTGAAAGAATGCATATTGTTAATTAAAAATTTGTGGGCTTTTTGTTTTATCATGGATTTTCTTTAAATAAATAAACTTCTCTTCCCTCCAAAGGAACTTTTAGGAGCAGAAATTGATACATTTTGAAGTCTCATTTTTCACAGTAAAATATTTTATGTGACATACTGCAGCAAGAAACACCTAAAACATTGTAGGTGACATATTGCAGCAAATATTCCCAGCTGCGACACTCTTTAACATACAGCCATGCTTTCTGCTAAATGAAGTTTGGGATTGGCATACAGAGAACAGGGAGGGCTATGATCAGTAATGTCTTCTGTTTACACTGTACACTATCCTCTTCTTATTTTAAAGTCTGATGGATTTTCAGTAGTCTCATACACAAGATATTTTAAAATATATATTTTCTTCATTTTAACGTATTCCAAACTGCGCATTCAATTACATTGAAGGAAATTATGTCAAAGCTGCTAATAAAAACTAAAAAAATATTGAGTTAGAGCTGTTCACATTTAGGTGGCGCATGTATAAACAGAAGAATCCTATCTGCTCTCTCTGAATGTTCATATATCTTTTGTTCATCTGCAGGCCACAGTGAATACTAAGCTTCAAATCAGTAATTTTCTTTCAAATACATTTTTCATGGTTCTGCAGAGGTAAGAATTTTCTAAAAGAGTAGATTTCTGTCAGCTATATGTACCTCCAAATTCATGAAATCCATTAAAACCACACATTGCATATAAATGAATATATTTAAAAGAATCTTCAGTTTTGTATATAGATTTCTTTTTTGTTTTATACTGCATGTGAAGAGATTAAAAATAATGAGGTAATATGGTAATATTTTCATGCATCCAAGCAAAGCTAGTTTTTAGTTATTTTAAAAGTGACAAAGGTCTCAGTCATTAAATTCTGAATATGTGATTTATATAGGTAGGTATTCAGAGGTATTTAGGCATTTAGCATTTGACAAAACATCTTTACATGACTGGCATTTATAATTACTTATTTCTTGTTTATTTGCTGTGTAAATGTGTCATGCAATATAATAATGGGATAAGTTCAGGTAATGATGAAATAATAAGCTTGGGTAATGAAGTCAGAACAGTATAGACTTGAATGTGTGGTTTTAGACCTAGAGGAAATTTTCTTTTCTCAGGTGCTGCATTGTTAATATCCTTATTATTTTCTTAGTATTTTAGCAGCTTATTTAGCTAAGGCAGAGGACTGTCCCCAGGAAGATCATTTTACTTCCTTCTGCTGCAAAGACGGCAAAGACTCTACAGGTGTGTGGGCTCTGGTGCCCCACAGAGCAGGTGAGAGATGAGCTCATATACCAGAAATCTGGATTATGCTCCTTGGGAGGGCCCCATGGTGCCAGCACCTGTGGCCTGAGGTCGTGGTGCCTGGTGGCAGAGGCTTTACAGACCAGCATTTTTCATCCAGGCACTTGGCCATTATGGACTGTAATTTTTTTTTTTTTTTTTTAAGAAGTGTTCTTCTTAAAAAAATAGTTGCTAGGTCTCTTCTGTGGGAGTCCAGATTCCGTGTTACATTTTCTTGTATCGTTGTGAGTAGTATATTATTAGATAATAAAAATGAAAGGTGAATAGTCTGTCAGTTCACCACATGTAGGGAAAAATACACTGATGGCATAACACAAAACCCTCTTTTCACTTTCTATTACTCTAGTTTATAAACACAGTGAATTATTCAGTGAGACTTAATCTCCATCTACTGCACACATTTGAAAATTGCCAGTTGCATCTTTGAATATCAGAAGTCAATTTTTCACACTTAAATGGATTGAAACACATGGACAACTATGCATAGTTTTTGTTTGTTTGTTTGCTTGTTTGCATTTGGTTTTTGGGATTCTTTTTAATATTCCTGCATGGATAAATAACTTGCAGAGTAAAAAACAATTCTCAGTAACACTGAACTTCAGGCTTGCCAATTCATTTTGGTGTCCCTGGGGAATATTCTAATATCTTTCAAACTAAGCTTTTGTAATAAAGCTCTTTGTCAGCCAGCATGTTGACAACAGACTGTGCACATCTTATTGTGCACAGACCCTGTATTTGCTGACTCTGCTAGTGATATGAATTTTATATTGGGATTTAACACAAAACTGATATTGAAATACAATGTATGTCATACTGTGGTACATGAAAGCTTAGTCAGAGACCAGGACCATGTGCTAAAGAGAGCTTCATGTATGCATATCCAAATAGCCTGCAGTGCCTTTGAAGCTTATGACTAGCTGCTTTCTAGTGGCACAAGAGAGGAAATAATGGTGGTGGTTTGGTTTTCCAGCTCCTACTTCTGTTGATGTAGGAAGTCTTAGAGCATTGTAACTTTTTCATGTAGGGAGTTCTCCATCCAAACTGATGAGATTTCAATCTGAGATGCCACAGTCCATTAGTGATGAGCCCCTGGCAGGGAGGAACCCGTGTCATGTTAGTAGAATATTGTCTATCTTTCTGTCAGCTGTTTGCCACAGTCCTTACTATAGTCATGCTTTCAGTTCTGGGCAGTTCCGCATCGTACAATGATTTTCTGTCTCCCTGAAACATTCTTCTGCATAAAGATCATGTCATTACCTGCCCTTCGAAGAACAACAATATTAAATTCCATCTACAACAATCACACATTGTTTAAATTTATAGAATCTTGGAATATCCTGAGTTGGAAGGAGCCCACAAGGACCACTGAGTCCAACTCTCGGCCCTGCACAGAATACCTCAAGAATTCCATCACGTACCTGAGAGTGTTTTCCCTCTTCTTGGACTCTTCCAGGCTTGGTGCTGTGACCACTTGCCTGGCAAGCCTGTTCCACCACCCAATCACCCTCTGGGTGAAGAATCTTTTCCTGATTTCCAACCTAAAGCTTCCCTAAAACAACTTCAGCCCTTCTAGTCTTGTCAGTAGTCACCAAAGTGCAGAGATCAGTGCCTGCCCCTCCTTTCTCTCTTTTGAAGAAGAGGGGCAGTGATGAGCCTTAATCTCATCTTCTCCAGGCTGAACAGAACAAGTGACTTCAGCCACTTCATCTAGTTAGGATTTTTTTTCTCAAGGTTTTATTTTTTTCACTGTCTCTATATGAGAGTCCAAGTATGTCCAATATCCAGTTCAAAAGCAAAGTAAGAGCTGTAGCTATTTGGTTTCCCTTTGTTCAAGCCAAAGTTCAATGCAAAACCTGTTGGTTTATTTTCTGCTAAGATTCACACCATATAGAATGCAAACCCAGGATTATTTTATCTCTACTTTCTCCCGTAATACATCTCTCTAAAATGAATCAATTTTATGGAAGAGATTTTAAATTTTTTTTCTGATTGTTATACATTACTATCACTAATTGCATAAATGGCTATACTACTTTGGCGTATAACTATTTGCTGAGAACTGGTTGTCTTCTGATGGCAAATATTTTTCATCCATTTTGTGTTCTGGTATGATCATAATCCAATATTTCTGTAGTTACTGGGACCAGCAGATGACTTGATGTTAAGACTCCTACTCATAATTTGGCATCTGTTTTCTCTTTCTACCTGCCCCATCTCTTTTTATATCCTTTAAGACAATGCATTTTATTGACTGTTTTGGCAGACCTCAGAGTATTTATTGCTGTGTTGTTTGTTTATGCAACCTAACAATTATTTATATATGGGATCTTGGTGGTGCTCATCCATTCTTTAAATCCATGCTTATCTTAAAATCTGGCCTGGCCAGTGTCTCATGTTGATGGTTTTGATACTTGCAATTTCTCCTATGCTTCTAATACCTGTTCACCATTTCTCGGGTCACAATTCCTAATTTCCTATTTCACAATTCCTAATTCTAGTCTGAGATTCAACCTGGATCAGGCTCAAATGCATTAAACTTTGTGAGACAACATGTGCCTACATTGTGTGCTAAATTGAACAATTTTAGCTCCCTCTGTAGTTGTTTGAAAGACTTACAGTTCTCTAGACCAAATTTGTGTTTTCCTAAATGTGGTTTTCTTAATCTGTCTTCATTGGCTATTATATAATTTTGAACACTTGGACAATCTTGCTTTTGTGCCCTAAATATAGGTATCAAGCTGGGCACAATGGATTTCACCCTTAACATATGCTTCACATTTTTCTATCTCTATTTGTCACCACTGATAGCTACTGGAGTCCCCTCCTCCCAAAAATTATGTTTGTCCAAATATTGTTTTCCAGTGATTTAATCTTTGCTTTGTTTAACATTTTTGTAGTTGTTATTGTTGTTGTTGTTACTGTTGTTGTTGTCATTTAGTTTTTCTTGGTTTGGTTTGGTTTGGCTTTTTGTTCCTTACTTTGGTTTCCTTTCAGTCTTCTTGAAATTACTTTGTTCCATTGCTTGTTTGTTGAAGGCCTCTGGTAATTTTGCACTGTGTTTTGAATTGCTTTCTTAAATATTATTTATCTGCTCTGCAGTAAAACCTCTTTTATCATAAAATGAAGTGTTGAAGTGTTTTCCAGTCAAAAACAAATGGGTCTTCTAGCATATCAAAATTAAATTTGGCTTTGTTTGGGGCAGAGAAAAGAAAAAACTATCAAAGTTTTCTTGATATATTAATTAACTTTTTTTGCATAGGTAATTTCAGCCACTGCTGCAGTTATTTCAAATTTCAGCAGTTAACCATGTATAACTTTTAGCACAAGTAAATATGTTATGATGGCCATGACACATTTATTTTTTTTATTTCTTTGTGTGATAACTGAATCAGGCACCACTATTTCAGAAGGAGTCTCCCACAGATCTCATTCTATTTGCAGCAATCTTTTTTAGACTGTGCAGATAGTGCTGTTCATGTAGAAAGAGGGAAAAAGAAGAAGGGATATTTTTTTTTCCTCTTCTATTTTCTGGCCTAAATAGCTGCCTCAAACACAAGGGGGTTGGCGGGGGGGGGAAGTCCCATAACCCTTCTGGGCTTATATTTCATTTATCTTGGATGAACTTTATACAAGATTTTATGCTGCTGAATCGCACATTTTAAATTCTCATCATTTGTACATTTTCAGCTGAATATATTGATACTTGCTGGAAAAGAGCCCAGATGATTGAAGTGAGCAAATTAGGATGTTATTTGCTATTACCTAACTTACTTTCATTTCTATCTCAGTTAAAAGCATTATATTACAGTTCCATGTTAAAGTTCTAAATTTTAGATCAAGTCATGGGAATGCATGAATTATATTCACATACATGGTTGAAAAATACACCAGAATTGTTGTTTTAAGCATTGAAAGCCTATCTTTATTAGAGTTTACATATGCTAGAAATTACAACAAAGATAATTTTTTCAGACACACTCCTGACAGAATATTACTCAAATGTTCTCCATCCAGTCCAATTCAGAAATAAGTAATTTCACACACATAAATAGATGTAGTTACTTGTATTTCAAAATACTTTTGAATGCCCAAAAGTTGATGGAACAGGGAATTTATGGAGGGGGGAGGGGAAGGAAAAAAAAAGAAAGACATCAAAATAAGCATTTTAAAATCATAAAGAGGAAGGTATTCAATTTTCCAAATTCACTGTATTTATTAATTTAATTTGGTTCAGGAAATTTGCCCACGGAGAGCAGATAAAATCTCACAGTATCTCTGCTAGACACAAGAAGCAGGAACTATGTGTCTCTGCTATTAATTTCACTGAAGTCATTTTGCACATGCAATATATCTGACCAAATGTTTTCTCAGGCACAGCCCCTTTCTGATGCAGTCCATTTGAAGCACTGTGCTATCAAACCTTCGCATTTACTTTAGAAAGTCCTTAGGAAAAAAAGCAATTCATGACATAGCTATTATTTTATGATACTTCCTGTACTGTCTGAAGTAATAATGTGATTCAATTTCAAAGCATTTTATACATGAGCTGATGATTGCAGAAAATGTAATTTCTTTTTGATTTGTGAGCACAAAAGTATACATTTTTCTTATAGTCTTTCACACTGTTCTTTAGAGATGTGATAATTTCACTAAATTTTAGTTAATAATGCTTGGTTGGATATGGCCCTTCCATTTTCAAAATAACTTGGAAACATGCACATTTATGGATAGGTAATCTGCAAAGGGAACACTGCTGCATTTTGTGAGCAACAGACCCCGGGGGACAGATCACCTGTGTTCTTCCTGGAGAACATTAACACAAGTCAAACTTGTCAAGGATTATTACCACTGAATATATTCCTACTTACTGGGAGAGAGTCCATGGTGCTGAAAACCATAATGTGCCTATTATTTGTTAATAGCTGATGTTTTTAAATTAAAGAAACAAGAGGGGCCATTTTTGAGTTTGGGACATGGACATTTATGTCTGTATTTTGTCCGTATACAAGTGGCTGTGAATATATTGGAATGGACACAAAGATATTTTGGAATGGGATACCCAGGAGATGGCGGAGTCATAATTCCTGATGCAGTTGAAGGAATGACTGGACATGAAACTCAGTGCCATGCTCTGGTTGACAAGGTTCAACTTGATGATGCTGGAGGACTTTTCCAACCTAAATTATGCCATTACTCAATGTTATGAGTAAGTTGCACCTGTATACTTTTACCTTCTAAGCCCTTTCTGATGAAGAGACTTTAAGAGAAAGAATTTCACTGAAGCCCAAGTTATTTGACATCTTACAGTGGGGACTTAAAACAGGTTCTCGTAAAAGTAAATCCATGGCTGTTGCATCCCAGGTTTGGGTTCACATTATGGGTTTTTTCTTTGTTAGTTTTCCAGTTCTCTGTACCCTCGTGCATCCCCCGAGTTTTGCCCTACTCCTGTGGTTTCCGTGCCCGTCTCCCCGTTCTCGCGGTCCCACTCACCTCAAAGTCTCGTGTCTGCCCCTGCCGTGTTCCCATTGGTCGCTGTAGTACACGTCATCACCACGATGTCTGTACCCATTGGGCGGGAGGGCTCCCTGTCCGCCCTGTCCCTTCCCTATTTGATCCCACTCCTCGGCATGCTCGAGGCCATTTGCATCCGTACGAAGCTGGGAGCGGCTGCAGCTTTTCCATCGCAGCTCTCGCAGCCAATAAAGCATCCAGCCACCACGCGGACGGATTTGGACGAATTCCCTGCCTCTTTGTTTCTTCCCTCGCGCTAACGGCAAAGCGTGGCCAACAGCCCACCCCGGAGCACGACAGCAAAAGCGCCCGGAAACTGCGGCAAGCCCCGGCCCCGACGAAAAGCTGAGACGCCCAAGCCGGGCATTCGGGAGCTGATCGGGGCAGACAAAAGTAAAGAGCAGCCGCGCATGGCACCAAATTTAGATTCATATCCTGCCCATAACTTTGCAAAAACAATAATTATGAAATATTGTAGTCACTTCTGAAGAACTCTTGTACAAAAAATAACAATTCATAATAGGTGCTTGAATTACTAAATTATTATGTGATCAAGAGTCAATTACATAATAAAATGGATGATTAATAAAATGAATTACAGTTTAATTACTGGGAAAACTTCTAACTCTAAGAGTTTTGGATTGAAGACTATATGAAATTGTATTCACAATCACATCAGTATACATTGTATTTAGAATTTTTGATGCCCTAATTGCTACATATATTTTTATTATGTATATCTATAATAAATATATAAAAATTATATCAATTATAGAAAATTGGTAAAACATATATTTATTTGGTTTAGCAAGTGTTAAACTGATGCAAGATTTTAGGAGAAACTAATTTTGTTTTTCTCTTAAAATACCTAAATTGCAGTAGTAGTGGCTAAACAGAGCATGACTTCAGACACCAGATGATTCAAAAGAGCTGAAAGCATCAGTAGGTGTAGGTCTCACTGGTGGGTCTCACAGACAGCAAAATGTTCTTATCTCATCTTCATTGTACATATCTTACTCTTGCAAATGAATCTGCAAGCACTTTAGTGTTCAGATATTCTTAGGCATTCAGAGATGACACAAAATATCTTGGCATACTGTCAACTCTCCACCCTCTCCTTCCAACTGAATCTGCGGACACTTTGGCTTCCTTTCCTCTTCTTTGGCTATGGGGATGGAGTAGCTCCTGGGTAGCTGGCAGGGGCTGTGCTGCATAGAGGCCTATCAGCCTTATTTTCTCTTGTTTTTTGGTCTGCCCAGCTGCCAGTTTTCCAAAATACTCAGAAATGTAATAAAATTTTAAATTTAAGTTCCACGGAGAGAAAACCATCAGTGAGTAAATAAACCAGGATATGAAATTGATGAGTAGAAATGCACAACATTTTGGTTCAGAGGTATTCCTCGGTAGGGAATTCAAACAGAGGCTACAAGGAGGGGTCTCTACACTCCTGAATAAAAAGGAAAGCTTACACAAACCAAGTGTAGAAACATGAGGCTATGGAGGTGTAGTAGCTGGAGATCACTTAAAAAGAATTATTCTCCCAAAGTAGCCAGGGCTGTGCAACACAGACCGCACTAATGGGAAAATTTCCATTCACTGTTTGCTGAATGAAGAAATGAGATGGAGATCTGATTTTTTTCTCTTTGTCTCTGTAATACATATTTGATTGTGCATTTGTATATAGTCTGCTTTGTAAATGGTTATAAAGGTATTTAGTTGAGTAAAGGGTTATGAGCTACCCTCCAAAACAAGACTGAACATGGTATAATTTCACAGGATTAGTCAGAATTTACTTCAGAGAGCCTCAGCTTGATAGAGCTTTGCTCAATACTCTGGAAGAAATTGTCTCTTGCTAATGCCCCAATCAGGTGACTTCATCATCACCAAAATGAAAATGGTGCTCCTTTTTAACAGGACACAATTTAAACTTAAGCTTAAAACATGGCAGATGTTTATTACTCCTACTTATCCATTAAAGGAGTTGTTGTATTTCTTCACTTACAGATTTTAAACAAAAAGCAAACAAAAATGCTGACTTTGCTTTAACAACTGCTGTTTTGCTGCATACATGAGAACTCAGAAACCTCAGTTGTCCTCCCTAAATTGCCAAATCTGCACATGCTTTATATTTTGCTAAAATTCTTGTGTTGATAGTGTCTCTTAAGAATTCTCTTAGCCGTATTTTCAGGTGAAATTTCTTATTTCTGTTGCCAAAAAACCTTTGCAAGGACTGGAATCAGTACTTCTGATTAAATTAGACTATATAGCTAAGTTGGTAGCCACCTTCTTTAGTCATCTTTTATATGGATGTGTTGTTGCCATGTGGTTTTCCTGGAAGATGGCAGCAGTGCTGTAAGAGGTACGACACCACTCTTCCAGAAGTGAGGAGCTGTGGTTGAAAATGGGAATAAATACTGTGTTCAGAAAGGAAAGTCACATTGGGTTTGCCTCAAATCAGAATTTCTGATTCCCGCCTTTGTGCAGCACAAAGTGGTTTTGTGGACGATTGATCTGTTTAGGAGATATCTGTCTGGAGTCATGAGAGTGTTTCCAAATGAAAGGAGAATTATCAGCTCCTGCATGCAAAGAGTGGACTAAACCTGCAATCCAGCAAGAAGCTCTGAGCTACTACTCAGCTTTACAGAAGCCTCCCTTTCAGTGACATGTTGAAATATCACATATTATAAGAACTTTTGTTTAACCAGTTGATAGGATAAAAAATTTATTGAACCAAAGTGATGAAGAAACAGTCTTAACTTCTTGAGGGGAAATAATTGAAACTGTTTTGAGGGGAAAAGTACACACTGTATACAGATATTTGACTGGTGAGGTGGACATATCTCTTGTACTTTTCAGAGTGAATTGTCTTTAGCAGTATTTGCTGCAGGGTAAGCTGGCAGTTACTTAAACAAAATGAACTGTATGAATCTTGGAGGTAAGAGGGTAGATAGCAATGCTATCTCAGATATTTTTCCATAGCCATAGGTTACTGCAACTTAACTGCTAAGTTATTATGATATTACAGTCCACTAAAGTATTTTCCATGAGTAATAAAAGAGATGTTATCAAAAGTAAAATATTTAGCAGGAGCATAATGTATCTAATTGTTACAAACTGTTTTAAACAGAGAAGAGTGAAGAAAACAAAGTGTTTGTGAATAAAACGCATCTAACCCAGAAATGTTCGAAATATACCATAAAACTTGTTAAAACCAAGTGAGGTTAGATGCTGATGCCAATAAAAAGTGGTAGAGTTTATTTAATAGTAAAAGAGGTAAAGAGAACGGGAAGGTGAAGCAAGGTGAGGTGGGGGAAGGAAGGAAGGAAGGAAGGAAGGAAGGAAGGAAGGAAGGAAGGAAGGAAGGAAGGAAGGAAGGAAGGAAGGAAGGAAGGAAGGAAGGAAGGAAGGAAGGAAGGAAGGAAGGAAGGAAGGAAGGAAGGAAGGAAGGAAGGAAGGAAGGAAGGAAGGAAGGAAGGAAGGAAGGAAGGAAGGAAGGAAGGAAGGAAGGAAGGAAGGAAGGAAGGAAGGAAGGAAGGAAGGAAGGAAGGAAGGAAGGAAGGAAGGAAGGAAGGAAGGAAGGAAGGAAGGAAGGAAGGAAGGAATAGAAAAAGGGGGATGGGGAGGGGAGGTGTTACAGGCAGAGAGTGGCTGGGTTTAGGTAGAAACATATCACCCTTCTGAGGGTCCCAATGATGTCTCTGGCCTTCTTAGTGGTGAGGGTCCCTGCTGCCAAAAAGTATAGAATCCCATGGAATAATATATGTTTGGGCCAGATGGAAATACCCATGTGCCTCCCCTAAGGGGGCTAGGTTTGACACTGTCCCTTGCAACACTGTGGATCTGTTGCAGTGCTCTGGTGCAGAGTCTGGGCCCCCTTTGGGTGGGCCTTTCATGGGCCATGACACCCCCTCAGCTGTCCTTCACATGGATGCAGCTTTTCCTGGATTGAAGGGGCCCAGAGCTGAGCTGGTCTGCACAGTGGAGGATGGGCATTCACTGTCTCAGACCGGAGGCTTTTTCACCACACACCCAAAAAGCTCTCCTCCCTCCACCCTCCACAGGTGTGAGGGTCTGTGGAAGCCTGGCAGCAGATAAGCCTGGGGCTGCACTCTCCACCCCAAAGGTGCTTTTTCTTTTTCCCCCAGCCCAGACCTGAGTAACTTTATCTTATCTCCATCAATGAGCAGTCCAGGGCCTTAGGGTGCGGTAGTCTTCTCTGCAGCTTTTATACAGTTTTGCTATAATAGGCAAGAGTCCTTCATGAAGATGTTTAAACCATAAATTAAAACATTTCAGTCTCTGGCATGAGTATACCTTTAAAAGCTTCTATAAGTGTTGGGGAGACTTTCCTAAAGGGTCTTAAGTTTTGGGAATTGCAGTAATAAGAAAAAATTTTACTGGAATAAATTTAAAATTTCTAAGAAAAAAGTGCAACTTAACTGGAAAGCATTATTTAATCTAAACATATAGATTATTTAGAAATACTAAATTTTTCCATTCCTATCTTTGTAGTGTGTGCCTCAAATATTTACTTAAATTTTAATAAATACTTAGTTTTATTCACAGAGCAAAAGTGCAACATTACTCCTTTATCTCTCCAAAGTATATAATTTGCTCTGAATATATTTATTATCTGTTTCTGTGTTTTGAAAACATGGTAATATCATTTAAATTAACTGTTGAGTTTGGAAATGCAGGAGGGCATATTTTAAACCTCTTGGAGAGGTTTAAAATACTTTGAAAAAATGTTATGATTTTTTTTTTGTTAAGCTCTGAAGTGAAGAAAAGTGCTGAAACAGGAACATGTGTAAGAACAAAGAGCTTGTTTTAGGGTGCATTAAAAGAAACCTCCATATTAAAATAAATAAATACATAAAATTAAAAAGAGCAAGGAAAAGGCCAAGCATTCTTTTAAGTGAACTTTGAACTCAGTACATAGTTTGATTTTTACTGGATGGAAAAAAAATTGCTAATATGTTTAATATCCTTTGCAGTTCCATTTCATACAGTCTAGACAGAAGACTATATTGGATTCAAGTCCACCAGATCAAAATCCAGGTAGTCACCAACTGGCCATTCATGGAAACAACCCTTTCAGCAAAATCTGAAAGTTTAGATCTCTTGTGTCTCTAAACATTTCTCTGTCATAATAGGTAGAAGGCCTTTTGAGAAGACTTTGCTCAGATCCACATTAACCTCAAACCTTAGGAAATGTATGTTATGAATGGCCTATTTATCTAAATAATTCAGACTATTTTAAAATACTTGATGTGCTGGTGTAAGTTTAGGCCCTGCTTAGCCCTGTGCCAACCAGCATTGTGACCTCTATAGCACACCAGCAATATAAATACAGAACTGGTGGTGTCCTGTTATCTTCTTGGCAAAACCCAAATTTATTCTTCTGCCCTGGAGACTTCACAGGGATTGGAGGGAATGGCTGAGGGGAGATGGTCTCGGGTTTGAGTTGTCATCTCCTGTGGCTTTGGTTGTACTTGAAGAGGCAAATAGCCTTTTAAAATGGTTAACCAAGGTCCTAAGAAATAAACATGAGATTTTGTCAGAATTTTATAGGTCTGTGTGCACTTGCAATGGAGTGTAAGCAAATAGTTACCTGAGTTCAAGGGCTGCATAATAAATCCGGTGTCAGACTTCCCCTTCCTCCACAGAGTTACAGAAATTGCAGCCTGTCAGGTCCTTTCAAATAATTTTACAGCATAACATTTCAGTCAACATTTGGCTGCAGACAAGTTGTTAAAATAAAGCAATAAAGCATAGCAATCATAAAACAAGAAAGCTTGATTAAAAAAAAAAAAAAAAAAAAAAAAACAACCAAAGAAAACAGAGTTAGGATAGCTGAGGTGCAAAATGCCACGTTCTAATGTAAAGGATTTTTAGGGTGGCACTTCAAATTTATCCACAGTCCCTGTTCGGTATTTATTCCTTTCCTAAGTGCTCTGTTTTCCATCACTCTCCTACCACAAACCCTAGCAATAAAAAGAGGGGGAAAAAAGGCAGGAAAAAAGAGATTTCTCTTCAGTGGAAATGTACACATCATTTTCATGCAAATGTACCTTCTCTGGGCATATTGGATGAGCTATTTCTCTCACAAAAGATTTTTTCCACTAATTGTTGTATCTGCCACTTATAAAATCTGTTTGCTAAATTATAAAGTCAGCCTTCACTGTGGGTGTGCGTCCAGCCTAAAAGATCTTTAGTCTAATTGTTTTATCTGCTACTTGCTAAATCTGCTTGCTAAATTATGCCTCACTGAACCTCCACCTCCTTTCACAGACCTTTTCAGGAAGCCATTAGTAGTTACTAATACACAGAATAGATTACATATCTTGGATTATGTGATGGAATCTGAAAGATAGGAGGACAAGCAGTGGATCAGGCAGAAAGACTGCATCATAAACAGCTGTGGGATTTTATATGGAAAATGTTGTATTTGGTTGAATATTGTTTTAGAAAAATATGCTTTGTGTTCCCTAAGAATAATATAGGACCTTACTTTGCATGAAATGGTCAGCAAGAGGTCATTCTGCCACTCTTCTCTGACCTCATGAGACCCCACCTTGGTTCTGCATCCAGCTCTGGGACCCACAACATAAGAAGAATGAGAACCTGTTGGAGCAAGTCCAGAGCAGGGACGTGAAGGTAATCAGAGGGACGGAGCCCCTTTCCTATGTGAGAGCCTGAGAGAATTGGGGTTTTTCAGGATGGAGAAGCAAAGGCTTCAAGGAGACTTTCTAGAAGCCTTCCAGTACAAAAAAAGAGCCCAAAAGAAAGATGGTGAGGGACTATTACAAGGACGTGTAATGATAGGACAAGGGGGAATGTCTTTAAATGGAAAGAGGATAGGTTTAGATTATATATGAGGAAGAAATTCTTTACTGTGAGGGTTATGAGGCACTAGAAGAGGTTTCCCAGAGAAGCTATGGATGCTCCCTCCCTGGAGATGTTCCAGGCCAGGTTGAATGCAGCTTTGAGGAACCTGGTCCAGTGGAAGGTATCTGCAGATGCCCAGGTCCTACTCTAAAGCTGTACCACATGTTTGAATCATCTGACCTACTCTTAAAAAATATTCAGCAGATAAATCCTGCACATCTAGGCTTTTGTCTTTCCTCATTTTCTAAGCTAAATGCACTCATAGCAAATAATAACTCTTTATAGTTAGAGTGCTTACCCGGCCGGCACATCTCCCTTCATTTACATTCTCACATCAAAGCTGGGCTGTGCATTAATATTCCTTTCTGAATAGATTTTTTTCAAATTAGAAAAGGCAACTCTTTAGGCTGTCAATACTGCAATAATGCTAATAAAATGCTGCAGTGGTCAGGTTTCAGAAGAGCATCCTGAAAATGAATATTAAGCTGACATTTCTGTTCCTTTCAGGGGCAGCTTTAATACATCAATGAAGAAAATATTTATATGCAAGCACATGTGTATAAATCGATGAAGGTGCGTTACCAGACACTAGTTAGTTGATCAGACCAGCTCAAATAGCTGTTAAGACTTTTTGTTTGTTTGCTTCAATGGGAAGTGGAACATATCTTTCATGTAGTACCATAAAATAGAAAAATATGTTGAGGAGATAGAGATGAATCATGGAACTACAACCACTGTCAGTGGTATAGTTTAATCATTTTTGTACATGTTCACGTTATTCATTATGGGCATGTCTTACACTTTCATCTTGTTGTACAGGATTCTGTTTGCAAATCTAGATTACTGAATATCTGATTCTAAAATATTTCACCACTGAAGAACTTGTGAAATTAATAATTGCTTGAGGGAGAAAATTTTTTGTTCAATTAGCCTAGAGGTGCATGGAAAGAGCAAAATGGATTACTTAAATAGCTAGGATTACAGAAATGTTGCATCAGTAGAAGATTATGTTTTCTGGTACACCTAAAAATGCATTTCTTCCTGTATAAATATTGCTGTCTAAATCTACATTTAAGAAAAAAAAAAAAAAAAAAAAGCAAAAAACACCTACTGTAACACACACAGTATATCAACTACTCTGAATACTTAGAGCACTGATTTAAGCTCAGGCTTCTTAAAGTGATTCGACTAAGTTGACTGTATTCCTTTAGTGAAATTTCTTTTGCAGTATTTTATTCTAGTGCTCTGTTTATTTTAACATTTGGGGGTTTTTGGTCATTTTCGCTCTTCATTGTGTGAGAACTCTTGTGAATGACAGAGCATTCCTTGTATGCAAATGTTGACATTGCTTCTTTTGACTTCACTTAATATTCAACTTTGATTTGACAGTCATTATTTGACAGTATTACTTTTCAACATTTCATGAGAACAGGAGTATGTTTCCTTGTTCAAGATTTATAATTATGCAGTAAAAAGAGTGGTTCAGCTTCTGGAGTTGTGACCCTGATAAAAATAATGGTAGCCTTATATTTCAATGATTTTGGACCTAAGTTTTCAACTAAAGCCACACACACACACACACACACAAAGAAAAAAAAATTAAAGAAACTCAGATTAAATTGTTTTAAAGTGCAAACTGTGTGGTTTATGATGAGTTAATCACAGGTTTGGGATTAGGACTGTCATAGAATAATTGAGTAATTTATTTGTTGGAAAGAACTATAATATAACCAGATTTGCAAGTTAACCTATTAAAATATCCTGACATTCTCTTTACTTATTGTCTACAATTGATGGCTAATGAAGCAGCTGTGGTTTTAGACTGGGGGAGATGCAGGAGGAAGAACTAAACATAGCTGTGTCTTGAGTAGCTCTGCAGTACTGAAGAGGCACCATCTGTAATACAGGATTTAAGAGATCCTGGATCCTGTGCTTTCTTGGTTTTATTTGCTTAAACTACATGGATCTGGGCTCCTCTGTTCCAGGCACTGTAAAAGTGAAGGACCTAGGTAATTCTGGGATACATGATAAATTTGATACTTTTATATTAAATGTTTAAGTCATTATAATGTCCTGTAACTTCTGTGATAACAAGATGCTATCCTTTTGAAGAAAGAAGATAGCAGATATTGTTTTTAACATTTACTAAGTAATGCATGAAATTAAATTTCATGCTAATAAAATTTAATTTTTCACTATCAGTGGACCACAAGCAAGAACATTTTAAACATGAAACTAAGTATTGAGACTGAACAAATTTGAAAATAAATAGAAGTAAGGAGGCCTATTCTTTGCTGCAGTCTCAACAGATCTGTTTAGACAATTTAGCCTGTTTAAAGAAAAAACACCACCAAACATGCGTTGCTTGTGAAGCAGTCTTTTACAGAAGAATGAATTAAGAATTGAAATTTTCATTTATTTATTTATTTGTTTGTTTGTTTTCCTTCATAGACATGAGCTTGGTTTATGATTTATGTATTTTTTGCTTTGATATTAAATATGACTGTAAAAACATAGTGAAATTTATATACAGCTTCTTCCACATGGTTTAATTTAATCATCCTTCCAATTGCTACTTACATGAATAATTCAAACACTGGAGATTGTAGTGCATATATTTTCTATAGACTGTAAAAAGGGACTGTTACTATCCTATATAGCAGTTTAAATTAAATATACAGCAATCACATTCTGTGTTAAGGATGCTCTTAAACTTTGTTCTGATGAGATAAGAGATCACAGTGGCTAAAATCTTCCTTCACCTTGGAAGCTGCCCTTAGCTTTAAGTCTGTGCTCTGACCTTGGGCAAGTTGAGTACAAGGGTGCTTCATTTTCTAAGTAAAGGCATGCAGCTCTCAATATCTGAGCACAGATTTTGCCAGTAAAATTGCAAAGTTACTTAACATTTTGTGTCTGATCTTGCCATTTTTGTCTTGTTCATGGCTGAATAGCACAGTGCCTACTTTACATTTAAACCATATTGAAAGCCATAAATTCTGACCCAAAATAAATCTGCTACCTTATGCTTGGAGAAATCCAATCTGATACCTCTGCACTTGGTACATAAGTTAGCACACCTTTCCTGCAGTGGGTATTATTCTGCTTCAGAAATGCAGCTGAAGCATGTGAAGACCATTTTCGCTTCAGATCATTTCCCAATGCTTTCAACACACAGTTATGAGGTAAGTCACCTTAATTTTCTTCTTACCATGTTTCACATTTTCAGAGAAGAAGAATCCAGGGAATGATTCTAAAGGCTCTTTATGTATTTTATCTATTGTAAAGTATGCTCAAAATCTTTAAAATAGGTGCTGAAATGCAGGGTCTACTCCCAAAGATATAGAGTCATATTGTCTTCTGCTTTTATCTTAAGAAAACTGAACTCAAGATTTTTGTGGTTTTGTTGACATTTGTGATTCCACAGTAAATTCCACAAGATTTGCTATTTTAAAGAAGTACCAGCTGCTACAGTTGTGATTGCATCACCTACATATAAACATATATCATTTCTATGTAAAAAAGCATTATAGCATGTGCATGAAGGCCTTCAGTTTTATCTCCTAGACTCTAGTGGTTGCATGGTAATTGCCAGGGACAGACACTTGGGAAATATTCTTTAATCAAGGAGTTTTGATTAGTCTAATCACTCCTCTACAATGACTATGCAAATGATAATTCTGGTGGTGATGTTTAATTTGAAACCATAGTTTTCCTTATTAAGTTACACAAAAAAAGTTAGTAGTGTTAATAGCACTGTTGTGGCTGCAGCATGAAATCTATAAAACTAAAATGAGGGGAAAATAAAATAGCAAAATACTTCCAGAATAAAAACATTATTTCAGCATTTGGCCAGAGATAAAATATGTTTTCCACTGCTAGCAGATGCCTGAACAAAGCTGTTCTTGGTTTGATTGTCTATTCTAGGAGAAATTAATCTTTGTATAGACTAATCACTTACAGTTGTTTTAGGGGAAAAAGCATTTTCTGTGTGCAGCCATTCCAATTTTAGATGCTTTTAATAGAAATCTGTGTCAGCAAAATTACTGTTCTTAATGATTTTTTCTATTATATTTCTGCTTGAATTGCTGTTGATTAGGCAAGTTGGAAGTTACAACTTAATTTTTAAAAGTATTTGTACAGCCGTAGATGTACATTCAGGGCTCATAGTAAGGCCTTAAGACATATCCTTGCACCAGAAAAAATCCACTTTTCTTTTTCATAGGACTACTCCTGAGAGCAGAGACTTTCAGCCTCAGGGTTTTTCTTTGACATGTGAGATTTTGGGGCTGGGTTTTTTTTCTAAGAGATACTGTCATTGAAAAGAGATTGAAAAGCAAGTGAAACTAAAGCATCCAGCTACCTCTGAAATGGAGACATTTTTACCATTCCCTCAGCATAAACAAACAATCAAAAAATATTACAGTGTAGAAAAGGGACAGGGTATTCCTACGGAATATACCTGAATCAATTAAGAATACCAATATGTTTCCCAGTATCAACAGTTTGCAAACAATCATGGTTTTATGTGAGGGTATATTTGCAGATTTTCTTGACTTACTAAGTAGGGGAAGGACGTTTGTGCACACGGTTGGCAGGAGGAGAGTTTCTTTTGTAGTTTAGTTATGATAGATGCTACTACATTATTCAACTAACCCAAATAATTGGTTGTATGTATTGATGCTGTACAAATTATATTATAGAAGAGATGAAACAAATGAGTTTTATTTTGGCATATCTGTAATTTGATAATGTCAGCATAATTTAATATTTGTCTTCTAATTTTTAAAAGTTGAATATTTTTTCTAACATGTGATGTGTATTCTGTAATTTTTAAAAATTATTGAAGTCTTGTATTTGGACATGCTGTTGCATCCAAGTGTTGTGCATAATGCTTTGCTGTAGCTGAAATTCAGGTATCCTGTACCCTGACTCACATTTAGAAGACACTGGAAGTGGAATCTTGCTGCTTTTTTATCACTTCTTGCCAATTTATAACAATTTACTCTCACTTATAACTTTCTTCCAACTTTTTTTCTAATATCTTGCCATTTTTATTTAGTATCTAAATATCTTACAGATATTTAAGCACCTAAAAATAAAAAATACTTTAAAAATATTTTTAATTTAAAATATTTTTATTTAATAATTTAATTTAAAATATTTTAAATTACTTTAATTTAAAAATATTTTAATTTTTTTAGAGAACGAGCTTCTGAAAAATCAATGAGTTCACTGAATCTTTGAGTACTTTGTGATCTTAGTTTTTTACATGTGTTTGACAAGGTTTTGGACTTTTTCTTCCATAATGCATTTTCTTCGTGAATTTAGAGATATGTCTTCTTTCCCTTTAAAATTAATATTCTTCAATGTTTGTATATATGGCCAAACACCAGGCACCCATGAAAGTCTATCACTCAACCTCCCCTGCCTCAGCTGGGCAAAGGAGAGAAAAGAATTAACAAAGGGTTCATAAGTTGAGATAAGGACTGGGAGAAAACACTCCAAACAAACACTAGGGCAAAACAGGCTCAACTAAGAGTTTCAAAGTGAATTTATCATTAACAAAAGCAGAGGAGGATACTAAGAAGTAAAATAAACCTTTAAGAACACCTCTTCTTCCCCCAATTCCTCCCTCCTTCCCACTAACCATGCAGGGACAGGGGAGGGTGAGGGTTTGCTCAGTTTGCCACCCAAGATGATTTTCCACTGCCCAGGGAGTTAAGTCTTTCCCCTGTGAGACTGTGGGGTCCCTTCCCATGGGAGACAGCTCTCTGTGAATTTCTCCTGTGTGGCTCCAATCTCATGAGCTGCAGTCCACCCAAAACTGCTGCAATATTAATTCCTCCCATGGGCAAATAGTCCTCCCAAAACAGGTATGGCATGAGTCACTCTTCCACAGGGTGCAGTCCTCCAAGGACAGGCTACTCCAGCCTGGAAGCAGAGGCCCCCTCTCTTCACCAGGTCTCCCACTGGATCAGAGCCTCCTCCAGGCATCCACCTGCTCCGGTGTTGTCACATCTCCCCCAACAGCTGCAGGTGGATCTCTGCATCCCTCGTGGATCCCCATGGTCTGCAGGGGAACAGCTGCTTCACCATGGCCTCACCACAGCCTGCAGAGGAATCTCGGCTCCAGTGCCCGGAGCACCCCCTCCTTCTCCACTGATCTTGGTGTTTCCCTCACATATTCTCACCTCCTCCTCTTCTCTGACTAGAAAAAATCTGTGACTTTGTTTTGATTTTCTTCTTAAATATGTTATCACAGAGGCATTACCACCCTCTCTCATTGACCCAGTTTTGGACAGTGGCATGTCCATCTTCAGAGCTATCAGGGATTGGCTCTGCTGGACATGGTGGAAGCTTCCAGCAGCTTCTCACACAAGCCACCTCTGTGACTCTCCTGCTACCAAATGCCAGGCAGTTCAAAACCAGCACAGTATGTTATATGGGATTTGAGGGATTCTGTGGTTATTTTTTTCAGTAAGACAGCAAGACAAAAATTCTGATACTATTTCAAGTGAAAATAATTTTTGCTAAAAATATTTAGCGGTTTTTACTTACAAGAGCAGCTCCAAAGATAAGCAGTTATACTTTCACTGTCCAAAAGACTGAAATCCAGACTTCTTTAGAGTTAATGCTTTACAAAACACTCTGTGTAGTTTCAAGTACCAATATTTTGCGTCCTCAAAGGAATCCAAAGACCAATGACTGAATCTTATTCTGTGTATTCCAGGACAATTACAGAAAGTTATTGCTTTTATATTCTTACAGACTTTGATCTGGTATCTTTCTCATGCCTTCTTTTTCCTAGAAATCAAAGCTAGGGTATTAGGTGACCAAATCTTACAGGGATTGCATGACACAGACATATCAGAGACAATGAGTAAGAGATCTCTAAGCTGGTTGTCCTGGTATAAAAATGCAGACAGCTCTCATGATCCATGGGTAGCTTATCTGGGTTGAAAGTTACCAGAGCTGCGGATGCAGATACAGGGAGGTGGTTCCATGGCGACCCTTGAGTGAGGTAAGATTTATTATTAACACAACTGCAGCACCATGCATGCATAATTACATTTCTCCCAAGAGCCACTCTTTAACTGGAGCCATAAGCTGATAAGCTCTGAGCTCATTTCAAGTTTTCCCCAGACCAACATCATCCAAACACTTTATAAACTTACTTTCTATAGTACAAATTGATAATATTAGAACAAAAAAACATTCTCTTGTAATGACAATATGAGAAAAAAAAAATCCTCTCAAGCACTTTAAACTAAGATTTTTTTATCACCTCTGGCTGAGTAGTAGGCCTCCCAGGATGGTGGGATTCATTACATAAATAGGTAAGTCTAAGCTAGCAATTATTGGATGTCTTTTTAGTAGCAGTGAGGAGGAGTAGAAAGTTCTGGTAGAAGTACCAGACTGGCATATAGACAGCACCCACTGGTCTGTGCAAACCAGCTGTGATGACACAGGAAACTTGCAGTGACTGAGCTTCGGAGGATCAGGATCATGCTAGAGACTTTTAAGACTAAAAAAAAAGCAAGGGAGAAGCTCAAGTTGTTGACTTGCCTCTGCCTGAAACTAAGCTCAAAACAGACAAAAATAGTTCGGTGGGGAATTATTGCATGGTACCAGATCCTAAAGAGCTTGAACTAGTTCAGCTAGATTTAGGACTTGTACTGACAGTACTTTTCCACACATTTGGAGTCCCCAGCACAGGAAGGACATGGACCTCTTGGAGTCCAGACAATACCACCAAGATGATCAGAGGCATGGAGCACCCCTTCTATGAGGAAAGTCTGAGAGAATTGGGGTTGTTTAGCCTGGACAAGAGAAGATGCAGGGGTGACCCAATTCTGGCCTTCCAGTACCAGAAGGGAGGTCACAAGAAAGATGGAGAGAAACAAGAGTAGGTAGTGACAGGACAAGGAGGAATGGGCTTCAAACTTCAAAATAGTAGGTTTATATTAAATATTGGGAAAAAAATATTTCCTGAGAGAGTGGTGAGACACTGGAACAGGTTTTCCAAAGAAGTTCCGAATGCCCAATCCTTGGAAGTGTTCAAGGAAAGGTCGGATGGAGTTCAGCAGCCTGGTCTAATGGAAAGTGTCCCTGCCCATGGCAAAGGGGTTATGACTGGATGATCTCGTTCAACACAAACCAGTCTATGGTCTGTGATTCCTCTGTGTGCTAATTAGGGAGGCATTAGGCACAAAGCCACTTCAACACAGAGAAGTCATCAGCAGGTGTGATAAAGCCCTATATTCTCTGGTCTGGAGTCCTCAGGAGCAGAGCAAGATATGTTTATGCAACACTGTGAGAAGGCTCATCCTGATGACAGGATTCACCATCTCTGTCACCATTGAGAGGAGAAAGTATCAAAATGGAAATGTCTGCTATAAAATGGGGTTAAATAGATTCCCCACATGCTGTTGCAAGTAGGTATGACCTCATATTTTATGTAATTAGTGGTAGCTTTTTTTCCACTTGTGTGTTATATGATGCATGCAAGTAAGCTGAAAATTTGCATCTGTACAAAGGTATTAGCTGCACTGAACTCAGCAGTTCTGTAAAGAACAGATGCTAAGACAATAAAGAAGCCTTAGGCAAAAGAAGTGAATGACAGGAGCAATACTGAAATGTATTGAATTGCTCTTTTCTTGCAAGTGAAGTTAAAAAAGGAACAAAAGAAAACTATTTTCCTCAATTCTTCTTGTATAAAAGTATATTCTTCCTGAAGAAATGTGTACCAGCCTCAAATTTAAGAGAAACATTGAATAATCAGACCAGAATAAATGCTATCCACTAGAACTGAATTCCGTGCTGGAGAGGTTGCTGGTAGGGCAAGGTGAAGTGTTTCTAGACACCATCTGAAAGTTACTAATGTGGAAATTTCATAGTGGATGGGTTAAGGAAGGAATTGGTTTCTAGAAGTAGGGGTCTGATACTGATTTCATTTATACTGGTGTAAATTTGGACTAGTTTGTTGAAGCTAGTTGAGTTATATCAGGGTGAGTATTTAGTTTAAGGTGTTCAGCAAGGTCTTTGCTCCTTTTAACATCGTCACACATTCAGGCTTATACTGAAGTGAATTATAGGACCTTTGAGAATCAGAATCAGATCCACTGTATTAAATGACTGCTGGGAACTTGCTTGTGAAAATTAATTTACAATATTATGCAGAAAAACCATAAGCAGTACATATTAATTATGACTCATGCATGAAGATTTGGCTGAATAACTCCCATTAACAATAATAAGAGTTGCAGAATTAATTTCCTTCTAGGTCCTGCTAAAAATTCATCCAAGGAAATTGTGTTCTGTACCTTCAGATTTAGATACCTTTTATATTAGCAAATAAAAATCTCCTTATGCAATCATTCCTGGAAGAGTCAATCCTCAATAGCAGTTTTACAAAGAATTAAAATTACTATTATTAAATTACAGCTATATTGGCAGGTTTTGGTTTATTGCTTAATTGTTTTCAAATTTCCATTTGATTTTTATTGCAGTAACTAAAAATTATTTGTGTGAATTAAGTGAGATAAGCAATTAAATATTTACATATATTACCATCAAATAGATATTTCTTTGTTGTTAAATGGTATTAGCAGAAGATTGGAAAAAGAAAAAGATTTTAAAAATCTTAAAATTACTTTTGTGCAGAGGACAATCGTAACCTGGGACCTTGAGCCATTCTGATTACAATATAAATAATGAGGATTAAAGTGCCTTTCTTTTACAAACTGTATTTGTCAAACAACATCCCACTCCCACTTGCCTTATTCTACCATGTTAATTCTAGAAAACAATAGTATTTTTATCTTAATTTTGAGATCAGACTGCATAGGCCTGCAAAACAACTGCATTTTGTTAATGTAGAGTAAGTTATATCTAATTTTGGATCAGATGAATGGCTTTAAAGTAGCTATTATTGTGGCAAAACATTTGATTGAATGGTTGGTCATTTCAAAGGGTTTCTCAAACCATACCTAAAGAGAGTCATGTTGCAATAAAAATGCAGAGATGAAGGGGAAATTTTGATTGAAAATTAAAGAAATCAGGGTAGTCTGAAATGTGTAGAACAACAAGCAGTTTTTACACATCCATAGGTGATGGGGTGTTGCACGGTTATTTGCCATTTTGTGCTCATCAGCTAATCAGCTAATTCACTGATTGAAATTCCAAAGCTAATCCTCTGGGACCCTGTGAATCACTTCCTAAAGCACACTGGGTTCAAAAACCTATTGGCAGATTATTAAAATAACAAGAATGTCTTCTCTCTTGAAAGAAAATCACTTGTTCCAGTGTTGAACATTTTCCATATGTGGAAAATGTAACAAATTTTAAAAGACCCCAGCATGTTGACATTTCAAAATATGCAGTCTTTAAGCATGAAAAAGTGTAGTAGTATTAATGAAGTGAAAACTGATGCTTACATAACTTCTGGAGTAACATAACAGTCTGGAGCAAGTTTAATGGACAGTAATTTTCCAATTAATTTATAAGGTATGATAATGGGAACTGCTTGTGGGAAGAGTGAGATGAAATTGCAAAAGGTTCCTGGTGTATATTGGGATGAAATTAAAAAATGAAACATTTTAAGACCAGAGATGTATCAAGAGGAGGTTGTAACTCTTAGCAACAACTCACCACTGATTTCACACATGAGCACAAGCATACGCCTATATGACTGCAGCTATGTTTGCCCTCACATGAGGTCTTTTTTATACTCTAAAGTAGCCCTCACAAAAGCCCTATGCATTTTGCCCTCCCTAGCTATTGTTTCCTATTTTTTGAAAGTCTTTTTTTTCCTCTTATAAGAGCCCACATTCATTAGTTTTCACAAGGGATTGAACTTCAGATTGCAGTTGAGGAATTGAAGTAGGTGGGTGTTGTGTTGCACCAAGTGGTTTGTTCCATATCTCCCCTCTCCTCCCATAGCTTTGTGGTGGTGGTCTTAGCCCAGGTTACTGCCTCCCCTCACCCCTCCAATCAGTTGTGCCTCTGTCCCCTTCCCCCTGGGTTTAAAATCTCCCGTCATCCGCATTCGCTCTCTTTTCCCCCTGGGATGTCTCCTATCTCCAGGTGGCTCCTATCCAAAATAAAGTGGGACTCTGGTCCTGAGAGGAAAGAGCACCTCCTGTCTTTTATTTTTGTTCTTGTGAGATTGAGAGGAGCTGGGGGTCCAGAGCTAGCCATATTGGAGCCCAAAGCCCCCGGGATCAATCTTAGAGGTGTGGGGCTTTTGTTGCCCTATACTTCCTTAGAAGTGCAAAACTATTCAACCTGTGCCAAAATAGGATTTTCTGTTGGATATCAAAACAGAAGAGAGATTTTTGAATGCACATTTTGAATGCAGATTTTTGTTGTCCCAACCATTCAATAGCTTTGCTTTTCATTTGGATATTAAAAAAGCATGAACAGCCTTGCAGCCTAAACTGCTCTCTAAAGTTGAATCTTCTTACGTCATTTTCACTTTAGAATTTCTAAAGGCTGCTGCAACCTTTGTAGCAAGATGTTTATGGAATGTATCTATGGAAGAGAATCTTGAGACAGGACAGGATGAACAAATACATGTATATATGCACTTCATGTATCACCAAATTTATCTGCAGTGTCTTTTGCTTATCAATTAAGAAAACACGGACCTTTCTGGATGCTACTGAGAGAAGTACTTTCTTTCTGTGTGTCAAGATATCCTATTCATCCATCCCACAGCTGAAAGAAAATTCATATATCCCCTGCCAAATTCAGCTTCAGCATAAATTTATGTGAATTAGATTTACTTAAGGTGTAGAGAGAAAAGTCTTGGCAAGTTTTCTTAAACTTTCAGTCTCTGTTTCAGTTTCAAATAAATAAAAAATGTGTTTAAAATGTCCAATTTGCTTGCAAACTTGTTACTTCAGAAAGTGCTAGAAGACTTCTCATTGAAACAGGAACCACACTTATGGCATGGCTACCTCAGTTCACATGTGCTCTTTTCAATAAGCATTTAAACATCATAGTACACCACCAGTGAATGATGCTGTTTGTGGATTTCCTTGCTACAATTTGACATTGGTTTTGCTAAATCTTATTAAATTGAAATGTCTCATGAAACTATCTAAAATAGAGAATATAGTAAAGCTGACATTGTGACCACAGCCCAGGTAATAAGTAAGTGGTGAAATACCTGCATTTAGTGAAGGATCTACTTATTTGGTGCAGTTTGGGAATGAAAAGAGAAGCAGAAATTAGCCTTATTTACCTACAAGCTTGGCTCTGTTTCACCACTTAATTATATTTTAGAGCACCTCAAAGTGATTTTTCAGCAAACACTTCGAAGATAATCCCAGTGCTACATCAGTCAACATCCCAGTCCAGTTTACACAGCTGCTTGGTGAGGGTGAGAGCTCAGATCAAAGGGGTGCTTACTGCTTACAACTTTTCCCACCACTTCCTCTTTCCAAAACACAAGGCATCTGAGTGGAACATAATTTTCTTTAAAGTTGCTGCTGAGAGTTAGTCAATATCCAAGAAGGAAAGTTGTCTTTTACAATCCAAGCATGAAATAACAAGGATAAATTTAAAGTGAAATGAGTATAAGCTTCTGCAATTACAGTATGTTTCAAAGCATAGGAGGAATATATTTGTTTAGAAGAAGTTGCTTTGATTCCTTCTTAAATGCTGTGTGTGGACTTTGGTAAAAAGTTACTGCCAAATGTGTTTTCAACTCAAGTATTAGCAAAATTGAAAAACAGCATGCCAGAAGCCTACAGATTTAGTCTGTGGTTCAGCACACTAATTTTCAAAAAGAGCATGGCAAATTGATTGGTTATGCTGTCACACCATTTGATACACTCTTTTTTTCAAAATAAAATACCTCCTCTGCTGTTTGGGTGATGTCTAACCCAGAAACATCAAGTGAAGCTGTGTTCACTCCCCTTTTCATTGCTCCTCACTATTCAGGGGAAAGAACTTACCACTTGCCTAACTGGGGGTTAAATTCTTGTGTTGTGATTTTTCATGGTAGAAGGTATTTTAATTTCTCAACTCTTTCTTATGAGGGACATTTTAATTATTTTTTTTTACTGGTATGGACTTCCTATTTTACTTATTTTGCTTCTTATTTGGTCTCTCCTCTATGAAGAGGTACACTGATGACTCAGTGACCCCTGAACCATTTTACGGTGTTTCTTAAGAATTCATTATCTCTGAAGATGTATGGACATCCTAGCATACAGGGCTACCTTCCTACCTGTACCTAAGATAATCAGGTGCAAATTACTTGATTAAACACCGGATGTGTAAATACAGATAATTGTTTTTAAAGACCTACAAAAAGCTCAGTTGCACTGATCAGAGGCCTGATCAAAAAGCTTTGAAGAAATCACATCTATTCTAATTATTCTTCTAACACAGGTTTTTTCATGTCTACATGGTATTAAGCTGCAGGAAAATTTCATCTGCAGATATGTTTTTATTAATACTTTATTATTAATATTTTATTTTTAGCAAATAGCAAGTTTCCTGTGAGGATTCTGTGGAGGGATTTTTTGTTTGTTTTGTTGCTGTTGTTGTGTTGGGGGTTTTTTGCCATCTATTTGGAGCCTGGGCCTACCATACCTGTGTTTTTTTTCTATTCCAGTACAAATTTATTTAATATTTCTGCATTTAAATTTTATTAGCATTGGAATAGGCCTATGTTCTCTATTTTATAGAAAACATTTGCAAACATCAGTTCTAGGATGCACTTTTTGTTTATTCTTCTAAAAAACAGTGGAAGAAATAGCTGAGTATAAGAGACCATCTGCTGAAGTGTGAAATTGAAGGTACAAGTATAGCAAAGATGGCATGTTTAGGAAGATTTGAATTCTGTTAAGAGAAATATGCCTTATTGTCTCTATCACAGCAATATAATACTTCCTAACATATACTTAAATGGATCAATACCTGTAAATTAATTAGTTTCCATAAAAAGAATTATTATTTTTTTGGAATGATGGACATTTCAGTAACAGCTCCTCTCTTGCGGATTTCATCCTAGTGAAATATTAGGCAATAGACCTGGATAGACATCAATGAATACAGCCATTGCAACAAATAAAGCAACAAGATTTTATGTTTCTTCTTGTGCATGAGCAATCATCATTTCAGATACATTTGAGTGTCATGGAGTAAAAACATCATTGGTACAAGGAGAAGCAAAGTAAAAAATGGGGAATTTGCTGTATTTGCAGCTAAATATATAAACCTATTTTCTAAATAGCTTTCCTGAAGAACACTCATGACAATAGTCGTTCTCCATTCCTTTTCTCTACAGTAATTTCTTAATCCATTTTAGAAATGGATCTTGGTGCCCAGAGATTCAGAGACCATATTTTAGCTGATGTTCATCTTCAGGCTGAGGAAATTATTGTGTGCTGTGGTCCAAATATGCCGTGGTATTTTTTCTTATAGTGAAATACAAACTACATGTAGTGGTGTCTTCTAAAACATGAGTAGTTCTATATGAGAACTTACTATATAGCATGTATGTCAGAAATTTTCCATTTGCTTTCCCAGAGGAAGAAATCCCTTTCTTATTTTTTATCAGGAATTTATTTATTAGGGATCAAGAAGTTTCTACAAACAGAAATGTTCTGTGGTGATAGCTTCATTCTTCTTTTTGGATAGGAACAGAGACAAAAGGCATTCCCATGTACCTCTTTGACAGCATGGTGGCCATACAGGTGTAGCCAGTGAGCTCACATCATAAGTTCAGATTCAGCTCTGTATAAACATAAATGTTGATTAGCTAAAAATAGATGATCTAAGCAGTGTTGATAGTTGCTCAGATACTTCCTTGTATTGGGAGACCTAAATTCAAAGTCCATAGCTACTTGGCTCTCTCATCTCCTCCATGAGGTCAGCTGTTTTTGGCTGATCTCTTCTGTTAAAAGTTCCATTTGTGAGCTCAGAAGACTGTTTGATAGTAGTTTAGTTGAATAGATTCATCTCCTGAAAGGGTTTCTCTTGGGTAAATTGATATTTTCTCTATCTATTGAACATACAAGACTAATCCAAAGTATGCTAAAGCATTTTTGGAAATTAATAAAGGATTTATGTCAAGATAACTTCTTTTGCTTATGCAGCTTGAATTGTCTCAGTAGCATTCTCTCCATATTCACAATAGGTTACCATAAACTTAATTTCCTTACTTACAGGGCTTCATTAAACTGATTTTATTATTTTCAGTATTTTGACAGTTGATTATTTCTATTTGCTGCACTAATGGAAGTTGATATCTCTCCTTTTTAATGTAGAACTAAGCCCAATGGGATAGTTATAAGTTTATCTGTTTTCTCAACGAATACTTAAAATATTAATTCTATTTTCATGACTGCTAAAGGCTTTAGGGATACTGTCTGTTCTTCCTATGGAGAGCACAAGCATATGCAGCTATCACTCTGCAACTTCAAGTAACTTTTGTATTTGCCTGGGGCTTGCCTGTATCTTCTTTTAACAGGATACTTGTGACAATGACTTTCATTTGCATTTTTTAATGCTACTTGAACTTTTCTTACTGCTCACTTTTGAAATGGTTTGCAGTTTTCACTGCAGAAGTGAACAAAGTGGCCACTTTGGGGTGATTACACTGAAGTATTTTCCTCAGTCTGTCGTTGTGATGGAAGAATTCTGATGGTTTGGGGTTTTCTTAGTTTTCTAGTTTTGAGTACACACTGGTCTTGTAGAATTGCTCTGAGTGACAACCAGTCAAAATGACCTGAAATCAGCCATCTGTCAAACTGTCCATGACAGAACAGTGAGTAACGTGGTGTATGCTGCGTGGGTGTAGTAAAACTTTAGGTTCTGTTGCATTGCATCAAATCTCCTGTCCCTTATAGCAGATGGGGGAGGGTATTTTGGAGATGTTTACTTACCTTGACTGGAAATGGAGACACAGTTGTACCTTTCTGCTGGAGTCTCTACCATCCCTTACCACATGCCTCTGTTCACAGCTGATTCCAGTAATTCCTGTCCCAATGGTTTTCAATAAAAGCCACCAGAGAAGAGAGAAGGGACTGCTTCAGAGCAGAGTTACTGCCAGGAATTCGGCCACTTAGGCAGCACCCCAGCAGGTGTAGGAAGATGGAGGTGAGAAACTGTATTTTAAAAATTACTCTTTTTTAAATCTTCTTTGATATGAATTTGCTTTTATGAGTGAAACCCGATGCTGTGTTCAAGGCAAAATGACAGGACCATGTCCCCAGCTTTGCCTGGCCTGCCGATGGCAGTGAGTGAGTGCCTGTCAGATCATTCAGGCAAATGGATGTGGCTCTGCTCTTCTCCCTCTCCTGATGTCCTGACTGTCTGCACTCTGGTGGTGGTTGTGGTGGTGTTGTTTTTGTTTTCTGTCATAGTATCACAAAATAGTTTAGGTTGGAAAAGACCTTTAAAATCATCAAACCCAGCACTACAAGGTCTACCAGTAGACCACGTCCCCAGGTGCCACATCTATAGAGCTTTTAAACCCCTCCAGGTATGGTCACTATACTACTTCACTGGGCAGCCTGTTCCAGTGTTTGACTACTCTTTCAGTGAAGAAATTTCTCATAATTACCAACTTAAATGCCCCCTGGTGCAACTTGAGGCCTTTCCCTCTCTGCTATCACTTGCTACCTGGAAGACAAGACTGACCCCCACCTCTCGATGACCTCCTCTCAAGTAATTTTACAGACTGATCAGGAATATCTTTGCCTTAATTCAACGCATGACTTTGAAAGAACTTTCATTTATCACAAAAATACAATTGAACAGCATGCATTCGGGTGCTCATCTATCTTTTTCTTGACTAATTCAGAGATAAGCATTTCTTTATGGTATGGGTGACACTCAACAATAAATTCATTATGAGAAAAGTAAGAAAAGGGTGTCAAATTAAAAAGAAAGACAAGTAATATCCATACAGTCTGGAGCAACTTGCTGTAGACAAAGGTGTGATGATTCATGGGCATTAATTTGGAGCTGTTTCTGGAGGAAAGGTTGGAGACAGATTTGTAGACATTATCATTATTCCATAGTCAGGATCTTAATGAGGTTAAGTTGGGGGAAAAGTGGAAAAAGTACTACTCAGCTAGAAAATAGAGATTTAATGGCAGCATTATCCTATAGTTATTGTCACTCTCTATGAAGGAAGGGAGTTGTATGTTTGTTTTTTCATTGTCCTGGTACAGTAGCTATTTTCTCCATGGGTTCTGCCTGTTTTGTTAGGCCATTTCCAAACTTTCTGAAAAATTGCCATGATTTTCCCCATTCCTTGTTCCTTTACAGGTAACTCTTAGCAAATAACTAAAGCAGGATATACTGCAACTCCCAGTGTCTTCTCTGTTGAAGCCTTCATGAAAGACTGTTTACAAATGCCATTTTCCAAATTCTTTTGTAACTTTATGTCACAACAATATAAAGAAGCCATCTAGAAATTTTGCTTTTCACTGTCTCAAAACAGACACTTTAAAGTAGCCTTTAAGGGTTTTTTACTTATTATTAAATTAATATTATAGTTTAGAAACTTTAATTGATTGCTAGATATTCTCCAGGTTTAAATGATGACTGGAGCTCTTTGGCTGAAATGCTCTCCAAGAGAAGGTTGGGGGTTTTTGGTTGGTTGTTTGTTTTTTTTGCAGTTTTTTACCTTTTTTTTCCTTAATTTATTGATTTTACCTATTGACATTTTAGACACCTTTGGCCCAATGCATAATTTCTGGGAAGTGAAATTGGAGAAATATTACTTGTGGAAATGGAAAATGTCTTCTTAAACTGTTTGCATTTTCCAATTTCAACATTTTAGTTCCCCAGGAAAAGGTTTTATTCAGGCAGCAAAGAAATGGGAAGTGCAGTTTTCCAAAGGAACAGAAGGCACAGACTTATATCAATAACATCAGCAAAGGATTCTGGGGGGAAATGGAGAGAGTCACATCTAGTAGTAGAATAATCTCCCCATCTGTGATCTATTTTACAAGTTAAGGCTTTATTATCTGCTGTCATTTTGATGTAGAATTTTCTTTGGAAGTATACCTGTAGAAGTTAGCAAGGGGACAGTTCCTAACAAATACTAAAATTATAACAATTACTTTATGATATCCTGAAAAAAAAAAAAAAGAAAAAAAAAAAAGCTGTGATAAATCTATGCTAATTTCATAGGACCATGGAATCAGAGATTTTGCCACACTAAAAATCACAGTGACTGAATGACTGAAACATGAACTGCTACACAAAATTGTTTTCATTAGCTTGTTTTTCTACTAAAGTGATTTTCTTGTGAAGACTGCAGAATAAACTGTATTTTTTGTCTTCCGGACACGCCCACATATCCAGAAAAACTTTTTATGTGACTTTAAAGTGTCTTTTTGCTGTGAATAAGTCCCTTCTAAAACATCAAAGTGAAAATAAAATTACATAAACTTTTCTTCAACCCATATAGATTCATTTATTTCAAAATGGAACAGATGTTCAGAGTTTACGGTAAGGTCCTTCGGTGGCTCAAGGAGGTCATGTATTACTAAGAACTGGAAAAAGAATGATTTGATTAATCCTGTTTGAAGGAAATTCCAGTAGGCATTACTTATCCAACATTTACTTTGTCAGAAGTCATCCTTGCTTTTAATTGTGAAGTGGGATTCTATTTTAAGAAATTTATATATATTTATATCTAGAGTGTATGAAACATCTTACTTGGAAAACATTATTTTGTGGATAATCAGTGGATAGCTGACTTAGTGTAAAAGCTTGTTGAGCACCATAAATATGCTTTAAATGTCCTGAAATTATTTTTAAGGATGACCTTTTTCTTCAAAGGAGTACTCAGAAGCTGTTTCCATTGTATATGTGGCATCAAGAGAGATAAACAATTTGATGTTCTTCTGGTCTTCAGTGGATTCCCACTGGATTATTTGGTAAATTAATTAAATGACTGTAGACATTAAAGTTTAACTTCTTCAGTAATCTTTCTTCTGTTCTTCTGAGGCAGTGAGAGGTTGATCATATGCAAATCTCTTCAGACAAGTTTATAAGAAGAAAAAGCCATATTTGGAGGATATCTTGAATGTATTTAATAGAATTTATCTTCAGATTTTGAAGGTTCTACGGGATGAATATGTGCTCTGAATCTGTCTATGCTTCTCTATTAATGTATGGCTTTTTGCATGAGTCTTTCTGAGAAACCTTGTTGGGCATACTTGATGCTGGGGTTGTGTCTGCTCTCTTCTATGCAGTACAGCCAAGTATGTTGGGATATAACCCAGGAAAATCATGGTTTTGGAGGCTTTGATGTATTCAGGGATTGTAGGCAGACTTTGTGCAGTCATGGGAGGGATGCAGTTGGGAATATGCTCTCAGTACCTGGGTGAATAAGCAGGAGATTGAAGGAGGGCAACATCCCACCAAGGCAGAGCTGGGAGATGGAGGGAAATGGCAACAATCCAAGTGACAGTTGTCTATCTGTGCCTGTTATTGCAGGATTTGTAGGTAGAAGGTTTGACTCAAAAGAATAGCATCAAATAGGGCCCTTAAAGACTATGGAGTCAAAACAGACTTTGGTCTGTTCAGGGTTGAAGGAAATACAGAGTCTCTGAAGATGAAGCTTCACAGATGATGGGTCTTCAGATTCGTGGAGAAATTTCTTGTAGGAATTTCTGCTGTGATGTTTTTGAGGGAGATAAACTATATTGTGGGTTCAACAATAGGGAATACTTTTCATAATAACATTGAATCTGAAGGATACAAAGTAAGTGAGAATACAGGTATTGGCAGAAATTCTATCCCTGGGGAAAACAGTTTTCTGGGTTTTGTTGCATTTTTTTTTCTGTGTGGGGTTTGCTTTCTGTTTTGTTTTTTTTTTGTTTGTTTGTTTTTTGATTGTTTCTTTTGTTTTGTTTTGTTGTTGTTGTTGTTGGGTGGCTTTTTTTTCCTTCTCTTTTTTTAAATTTTTTTTAATGCAACAAAGAAATAAAGCCCCAAACAAAACGGATATGTTCTTAGGGAGAAAAATAAAATATATATACATCTATATATTGAAAAGTTTTAAATTCACAGCAAAAGGGTAATAATTTGCTCTATTCTCACAGAAAAAGTGGACAGGGTATAGGGGCAGATAAATAGCTGAAGAAGTAGGCTTTAAATGTAATCTGTGACACACAGTGACTTTAATTTAAGGCAGTAATGCCAAGTAAATCTATTCCATTAATTTTTTGGAGGCCCCTGTAAGGAACTCTGATAGACATAAGATGAATATTATTCTTCCTGGCAATGAGTAATTATGCCAAGCATTTCATATTCGTTTATTTGAAATTCTGCAAAAGACTTGTATATCAACCTAATAAAACTTCAGGTCTAAAAATGAGGGCAAAAGCTACCAACAACATTTTCAGGCCTTCATTCAATGTAGTGCACATCCATGTTCACACATGCATATATGTCTTCAGTTTCCATCCTTCTGTAAAATAATTGCCCCATTTAACATTTTTATTGAACATTGAAACAAAGGAACACTTCCAGTCTTTATGCAATGCTGCCTTGGAATCTGTTTTCATATTTCCAGTTCTGTCCAATGCTTACATTAGTTTTGAAAAATAATTTCAAATATATTTCCATTTGAAAATAAAAGCAAGTTCAACTGTTATTGTTAAAGAATAAAAATATTAGCCTATATTTCTTCTAGCTCAGTTGCAAGTACACCAAATCCATCTACACTTAAAAATTTAACTTGTCTCCTGCCATTTACTCCCTTATATGTTGAATGTTTCCAATTAATTAAAGAATCATAGAACTGTATTTATTTTTAAAATGAGTTTTAAAAATATTTATTTCCCAAAATGATTGATGTTTCTGACTAAAATTAACACAGGAAGGAGAAATAATGACCTCTATCTTGTGAACATGAGTGAACATGTGCAATCTAATGTCCCCTTTTGGATGAATGTGATTTATATTCCTCCTAGGAATATATTCCTAAATATATTCCCTTTTTGTGGGTTTGGATTGAGTCTGATTGTTGTTTTTTCTTTCTTTCAGAAAAATTAAAATTGCATTCAGTTTTTATACATTCATAAAACATAATTATTTTGAAACAGTTTGTCAAGGAGTTACCCTTCATTGTAAGTTTTTTAGATATCTCCAAACATTGTGGAATTATTTTATCAGACTGCAAATGAGTAGGCTGCAGGAACTTAAAAGCATCAGAAGTTAACACATACTTTTTCAGAGGAAAAAATCTTATGCTTGAATTTAAGAAATGGAAATTAAAGTCTTCAAAATTCTGTATTCAAAACAAAATGGAACAGAGAGGCAGAACACAGGGTGCAGGGTGCAAGGGTGAATGGAAAGCATTGTGCAAGGGACTGTTGCAAAGGGTGGATATACAAGAAGATTGGAGTATAATTAAAGGCTGGCATGAGCATTTTGGTAGGAGGACGTTAGAAATAATTTCAGTCCTATTACAGAAACAGTAGTGGATGCAAAGCTTTGTTATTGGCTGGGAAACAGCAGTGAACTCCTGAAGATTTGAAGCTGATGTGGGTGTATAAAAAATTGGTTGAATAATAGTAACTCAATAATGGCTATTGTGAATTTCATTTTGCTACAGCATTTAAAAAAAATGACCTGGGGAGAAAGAAAGAGGAAAGAATAAATGCAAAGTGGCTTGAAACAATAGCAAACCTTAGTATTTGTAAATATTTAATGTATGAACTTAGTAAGCGTGGCTGTTTTCTATATATTATAATTGGCAATACTGAAAAAAAAAGGCTGAATAATTTCTGCACACGGAGGCATGTTCTTGGGTGTGAGGTAAGCTGAACCTTAACTGCCTTTGTGATGCATTTGTGCTGAGTTTGCAGGCTGCTCCAGGTCTTCTCTCTAAGCCTTTCTCTAAACTAGATAGATCTGAAGCCTTTAGGTACGGTTCTTGGCATTGATGTAATTCATTATAGGCCCTCAGGTGAAATTAGCACAAGAATGCACCACAGATCCTAATTTCAGACAGGTTTTCACTATCTGTTTAAGGGCAAACCCCTCAGTTTAGCTATTGCCTAAAGCTTGAATTTTGGAGGGAAAATTGTTTTGTGTCTTTGACAGGTATTGCTGTGTCAGCAAAAGATACTAACTCTGTCCCCCTGTCCATGGGGAGAGAAAAGCTTTTTCTGTGGGAAGTCTAGATATTGTGAAACTTGTTTCAGTCTCCTAGTGTTCCACAGACCTACTTCAACAGATTCTTTATCCTTTGTGTTACTATTTCTTCCATTTGAACAAGACACACTATGTTTTTCTTACTACCAGAGGACAAAACAGATACCTGTGGGTTATGGGATGGCAGATGTGTGAGGACCATCTAATAGAATGAAGTCATAGTATATTTTTTTAATGTATTTTGTAGCCTATCTGCTCTGGAGATTTTCCTACAATAACAGATAGAGATATAACATTGTCACACAGCTGCTTTCTCACTTTCCACACGCCCCTGTCCTTGATGACAACCAGGAAAAAAGAAATTAAAACCTATGGGTTGAGATAGGAAGAGTTTTAATAATTGAAAGAAATAACAGCATTAATAATAATAACAATGATAAAAAGAATTTTAATGAAAAGGAGAAACAGAGCAATAAAGTCCATGGAAGAGAAGTGATGCACAGTAGAGTTGCTCACCCAGAACTGACCAATGCCCAGATAGTCCTGGATTGGCCCCTCCTGGCCAACTTTCCCAGTTTATATACAGTGCATGAAATTTTATGATATGGAATATTCCTTTGGCCAGTTCAAGTCAGATGCCCTGACTGTGTTCCCTCCCAGCTCCTTGTGGATCTCCTCACTGCCAAAGCATGAGAAGCTGAAAATCTGTGACAAGCACTACTTAGCAATAGCTACCTCAATAGCAATAGCTACGTGTGTTATCAACATTGTTCTAATACCAAATGCAAACCAGCTACTAGGAACAAAAAGATATCATTGTTCCAGCTAATAGGAACAAAAAGATCTCTATCCCAGATGAAACCAGATACCAGCACTTTGTCCTAAAGCTGTTAGCAGGGCAAGAGCAGTTTTCAGAAGTAATTATGCCTGCTTGTCCCTCATTACAGAAATATTGAAGTTTGGGGTTTTTTTCAGTTGTTCTAGTCTTTAAGCAGAAATCAAAGCAAAACCCATCTACGCAATGACACTGCTTCCAGCTGTATTGCCATCAACATTGGCATCTTCATTACTAGTGCACAGTTCAGTTTGTGGATATAGATTTTTTTTCCTGCTTTAAGTTACAGGAACATTGCTATTGATATCAATAGTTCTTGTTCTGCCTCTGGTTTAGTCCCTTTAGCACTTATAAGCTTAACATGTTGTCTATTGTCTAAGGAAGCAACAAATGGAATTATAACAGATGACTTAAATAAGAAACAAAGACTATGAAGCACAGCCTGTAGGAACAAAAATGTTGAGCTGTTTTACTGGACTGAATGTTTTGTCCTATTTCTGAAGGAGAATTTGCTACAGGCAATAGTTTACAGTAAAAGCAATGCTTCTGACTGTATTATTGCTCTCTAGCATTATTTTTTCTGGGTTTGAGTAGTGACTAGACCTATATCCATAAAAAGGAGAAATTATTCTCTGTGGTAATGATCCAGCCTATCCTACTCTCCATATGCCTTGAAACATGAGAATTTCCAGTATTTGGCCAGTGCCTAGCAGCAGTTAGTATCATTTCTATCCTTTTCCGTTGGCTAGTCCTTTCTGTGTAGAAAGAAAAGGCTTTTCTGACTGTGACAGAAACTTTCACAAACATATTTTAAGGTTTCTATGTAGTTCTGGTCCTCACTGGAAATGATGTGAAATGGAAAGTGTAAGGCATGTGAAGAGTTGGTGTTATACATTTCAGAGGGGAACTATGATTTTGCTGCAGTGAGATATGTAAACATGTGTATAACAATAAATACTTGACTTGTCCTTTTGGTATCTTTAAATTGCAGTTGTGGCTCTTGTCCTACACATTTTATGAGTTTCCAGCATACTTTGAAGACTGCTTCTTTTATGAAGTTTTTTTTTATTTAGTTCTCTATGAATGTCACTTGGAGGAGGAGTAAAAATATTTCAAGAGCCTCTTGTATTTTTCTGCTGTAACATTAAGCATATAAGATGCTCATAAATACGCAATCTACTATCAAGAGCATAGACTCAGCAAATGTCAACCGCTTGTACTGATCACTTTAAAAAGAACTAGAATTTTGCCTTGGTATTAATCACTATAATAATTCTGTTGACAGGAAGTATTTACCCATATTAGCTAAAGAACAGAGGAATATTCAGCAGTGCTGTGAAAGATGAAAGAGAGAGAAATTCTGGGGTTATTAGAAATATTGACATTGCATACTGAAAATAGTCTTGGCCCTTTGGTGCTCATAGTATATGCCCTTAGGTTCTTGCTTAGCTCCTACCTATGTTGTTATCATTTCTCCTAGCTTTAAATATTCCACGTTCTCATGTAGCATATTTAGTTTTATATTTCACTTAGTGGAGAGCACATTTATTTAAACAACAACTATTTGAACAGATCCACTGGTGTTGTCAGTCATAATTTTCAATATCTGGTACAGCTTTGCTGCAAGCAACATAATTACATGTAAGAACATATAATGGTCTTTCACAGTTGCATGGAATGGTTTGGGTTAGAAGGGCCTTAAGGATCATCTAGTTCCAAACCCCTGAAATAGGCAGGGTTGCCACCCAATAGATCAGTTTTTTTAAAGCCCCATTCCACCGGGCCTTGAACATTTCCACAGATGAGGCATCCACAACTTCTCTAGAAAACCTATTCCAGTGTCTCACAACTCTTAAAGAATTTCTTTCTCACATATTATCTCAATCTCTGCTCTTTCAGTCTATGGAAATGTCTTTGGCTTTAAATTCAAATGTTTTTTCTTACTAGAAAGTTGAGGAAAACATCAATGAAGAAAAAGCTGTTTAGATTTTATGTAGAAAAATAGTTCTGATGGTAGCTTTTTGCAAAAGTTCTATTTCAATGTTTTCATTATATCACATAAAATCATGTAGCTTGATACTACCATGAATGAAAACTTTAAGAAACTTCATTTTGTACAATCTGTTTGATTGATTTGATTGCTCTCATATTTGATTGGCATGTTTTTCAATATAAGTGGAAAACTTAATGAATAATCATATTCTATGATACAAGAACTACTGCCCCAAACTAATGGGAGTAGAGGAAAAACATCTTTGTATATGCTTTAACACACTGCCAAGAGGAAAGACTGCATTGTGCCTGACCCTTTTGACTAAAGACTCACAGTCTGAGCAAAGGTCATCAGACAAAACATATTATTCCATTATTTTCTTTTAAGGAAGATTATTATAACATGAATATTTCTTTTCATATGCATTTTAAATGCAACATCATATTCCCCAGTGCTTGAAATTTGAAGATGAATTACAGACAAATTTGTGCTATTTTGATATATTTTATTTCACTTAGAACAATATATAGTTCACATATTGAGCATTTTATTTCAATGGATGTTCATGGATAATTCTCACCAGTGCCAAGGGGAAAGTAAAAAACATCAAAGCCTTCTATAATATAATTTTAAAGTACCAGTGTGAAACAACTCTGTTTGTGTCATGATGCAAATGTTCCTATCTCTATTCTATGTTCGCATAGCCTTTCTAGTGCTGACACAAAGTGCTGACACAAGGTAGAATTGATCTACTCATATACAATCATTTCCAGACAGTTTTCCACTAAGATTTAAGCACTTTTCCTTTTCTCCCTTCAGCATTGCAGTTCATGTTGTGACCACATGTGAAAGAAACAGTGATGCCAAAGATGGGGCATGGGACAGTGTGCCCTGCTCAGTGGATGCTGCAGGTGAATTTCTCCCAGGGCACAGAGGCTGCCCGAAGTCACCCAAGCAACACGCGCCCATAGGGAGCTGCTCGCCAGAATTTCTGCTAAGTTCTTGCATCAATTAGATGACCTCATAAAATTAATGAGATATGTTTTTACAACCTTCTACCAGACAAGGCAATAGTAATTGCTGTATTTTATATGACAGAGTGTTTAAACCATCAGCGTGATAAAAAAAATCATACAAATCCAGTGTAAATACTTCAAGTTGCTCAAAGTAATTACTAATCTCAAAAAAGCATCAAATATGCAGAGTTAGCTAATAAATGAAAAATAAATAATTCATTGAACATAAAAGAGAATGAAAGAGAGGTATTAACATTTTACTCACAATTACTCTTTGACAAGCTATTACTGAACTTCTAGATTTTTAGTTTTGCCATGTTTATTCAAAACCTTGCAGCAATAGAGATGTAAGGATTAACTTGTAATGATTTTGAAGGACCATTGTAGGAGTGCCTTTTTCTATGAGTGTCTCAGATTATAAATTTATAAAGACTTTTTGTACTATTTGTTTTCAATCATTCACAATAGTAGTAGCTGGAGGAAGTAGCTGAGCTGTAAACTAACACCTACATACCTTAAATAATATTTATTGAACTACTGAATTTTTCTTATCTCAAATTTCCACAACCTTCCTGCCCTGTAAAAGTTCACTTGTGAAATAAGCAATTTAATTTATATTTCTAAAAACATATTTAACAAAGTTGAAAATATCTAGATGTCATTCCTCAAATAATGTGGCACATTTGTAGCTCAGTTATCTCACTTCACATTAAATCATGACCCCCTAGAATTACCTATGATATAACAAGGCAATTGGGAGAATGTATGCTAAGCAACCATGACTATTTATCTGTCCATATCCCAAAGTTACTAACACCCAGATTTCAAGATTCATGCATTAGTCCTAAAAAAGAAAAAAAAACCCAAAGGGTTCAAATTAGATAAAATTGCTTCATAACAATAAATTTTAGGTTCTTTGTACCTTCCTTCTGGTTTTTAGTCTTTAGCTTTAAAACTTTTCTTTATTATCCAAAGGAATAAAAAATAATTAAATCTAAAATTCTTATATTGCCATAATACCTCAGGGAACTGATCTTTTAAGAAAAATACAAATTATAAAGAGTATTGTAGTAAATACTATGGAAGCTACAATGCATTGCATGTTTTGCACGTCTAAGTTCTCAAAATATTTTCCCTTCAATATTTTCTCCTCACTTATTGGTGCTTTTTAAATATTATGTTTAACATCATGTGTCCCTTAGCTAGGCATTCATTGGGAAGCACACTCATGTTAATTTTGAGTTCTCTTAAATATATACTTCTAAAATCACCACTGTTTAAAAAATTATCTCCTAAGCAGGTCAATTCATTCCACAATTCCCTTGGGATTAGTGGATTTTCAGGTTATTTTAAATTGAAAGATATGGTTGGAATCTTTATGACATAGGAAAATTCCCCTTATTCTTTGTATATAAATAAAATGTCAGCTTTCACCTGTCTGAAGAATAATTGTCTTTTTTCTCTGCCTCTCCCTTCAGGCAGCTGATAGAATGCATGAGGTGATTAAAGACACAAAAAGAGTTTGTTAGGACTAGAAATGCTGAATATTTTTTTTCATATCTAGGCTAACATATGGGAGGAGAAAATAAAAAAATATAGGAAGGAACTGAGGTAAGATACATAATTTCTTTGATCCTTTTTATTCAAGGAGGAAATGCAAGTACTTCTGAGATCAGCTTGGAGACAGCAGGTGACCCCATACTCAAAAAGATGCCATTTACTGAAAAAGCTCTTCCAATGGAAAAAAAAAAAAAAGATCCAAAAGAAGGCACCCTGTTATCATCTTCTTCAACCTAGCTTCATTTTAAATAAAATTAGAAACTAACATGATGCCTTTATCCTTTATGGTCTCTATCTGAACTTTGCTGTAACTTTTAAACATTTAGGAAAACAATTCTGTTTCTGTTTTGCTTGAGTTTTTTGATGCTTGAAGCTTTGAATTTATTTCAATATTTCTTTCAGGAAAGGACATGAGCATCAAGCAGAGGCTGACTGCCTAGAGATCAAATAGAACACTATTGGGATAATCCAAATTTGTCAGCTATTCTGCTGATTATTTCTGGGAGAAATTTAAAAAAGCAATGAGGTAAGGTCTTGCTAAAGAAAAATGTTGTGCACTGTATTTTCAGAATCAGAACTTCCACAGAAAATGAGAAAGCCAATACATTATTGTATAGCCCTCTTACTGATGTAACTTAATGTCCTTTTTGTGTCTGAAGAACTGAAAACTTTAAAGGATTTCAAGGTCTTCAAAGTAGAAACCGTCGATGAACATCTACCCAGCCTTTGGGTGTTACTGGGATTCTAAATACCGGTAATAGGAAGGAAGTATTTGAAATAAATAAAAATCTCAGTCAGCACTTCCATTTTATTCCAAAATGGCAAATTTACACAGGTTAATATACTGAGAGATTTTCCTGCTAGAATAATGGGAGAATGTCTACAGATATTTTAGTGATATGAGCTCTATTAAAGTTTTCTAAGGACAGTGTAGAAAAAGCTGCAGTCACTCAAGGCATTGGTTTGGACAACAGCAAGACATGTAAGCCATATACTTTATTTGTGTTCATGATATTGAATAGTATTATATATTAATTGATATTGTAATATCAAAATACTGTTTGCATATCTCTAAAAGCATTGTAAACTTTTCAGATAGATATTTCAGTTTTAATAGACTTAGATGATGAAGGGATACAGTAGTCAAAGATCAGGAACACAGACGTCAGCACACTTTCAGAGGAATTGACAGGTTCAAAAACTTCAGGCAAAACCAGATAGCATTTAATATCGCCATCACTCTTCAGAATTATATTTGTTGCTCAAATCCAGTTTGTGTTTCTCATCACCTCTATCTACACCAGTGCTTTATCTTCTGAGTGGGCTTTGTGACCTGAAGCTTGTTGAAACAAGTCAAATCTTCAATTAAAATCTGCTTTTTAGGCACTGGCAGAGATGGATTAAAAATTATTAAAAAATGTTTCCACACCTTTTACCACTGATAACTGAGCAATGGTTTGGTATCCTGTGCAGAAGTGACTTACAGACTGAAAGTTTGGATTAACTGTCTCTCAATATCATTGGTAAGTCCACAAGGTGCTATCGATACTATTCAGACCAAATGTGTGACTACAGAATGGAATAAATATGCACTTAGGAACAAAAGTTGAATTAATGACAGCCTGTGTATTCCAAAATGTGATAAATTGTAGCTTGCTGCTGGCAGCAGGAACTATTCAAACAAATATTTCTGCATTATGTCAATTTCTTAAGGTTTCTATAGAATTCATGCATAATAGGAGAACTGCCTACAGGGAAGATTATTAAGAAACTTAGAAAAAGATTTTCATTTTGTGATTTGAGCTATGTCTGTAATTATCAACACAGCCTATCATTTACTAAATGGTTAGTTGCATGTGTGAGACCTTTATCTTGTACTGTAATTACAGTATATAGAAACAATATACTTGTCACAGGTGACTGCACATAAGTAGGTGGTTAAATGTCATTAAAGCTGTTATGGAAAATATCTATTTATGAATAAATATTTTCAGTTTTCCTTTCAGCAAACATTGTTGAATGACCCTTAAAAACAGATGCCAAATAAGAAAACTTCTCTGCAACAGCAATATTAGTTTAAAGCATGTCTTGCTAAGCCTATTAGAAGCCCTGTGGATGAGATTTGAAACTTGGCCAAGGATGAAACTTATTACAACTACATTTACAACTACATTTTATATCATGTCTCTTCAAAAGCTGCTTTGTGCTCACTTAATTTTTATTTTGTATTGCCTTCATATTTTCTTTTAGCTAGTTTGAATTTGGGGGGGGGGCTGGTTTTTTTTACACTAATTGCTTTTTGTCAGGAAAGCACTACAAATATTGTTCTAACATGAATGTGGACAATCTTAGGACTTTAACTGCATACTTATCAACTCTATATTTTGATGTAGCAAGAACATCAAGATTGTCTTTTAGAACTCAGTAAGAAAGACCAGGAAATCTGAAATGAAGATTTGATTTGATTGGGACCTTGAATCACCAGAAAATTATGCAAGCAGGCTAAATCCAAAAAAAGAGAGCATTTAATTGTGGCCACTCTTAACCAATACCTGCTGATCCCATTTGTTGCAATCAAGCAAGAAAAAATATGACAATTAATAGATGATACCATTGATAAGAGTAACTTCTGTAAATTAATGTACTTGATATAAATATATTTTACCCACATATGTAATATTTAGCTGCTTTGTGTATTTTTCTATTGTGTTAGAGATAACATATAATTTTCTATTATTTTACTATTTTATCCTTTTTACTGATGGAGGATTTTAATGGAGGGAATTCATGGTCTGTCCCTGTTTTCTTTTATCCAGGGCATCCTTTATATGTGGTATGGGAAATGGAAAAGCCACTACCAGGCAGTGCCTCCTTTGCCCCTACCAGCTTTATGCCTGGAATTGTTTATCAGCTGAAAGGGCAGACTGGTTCTGTGATGGACAGCTGTGACTAAGGTATAAATATTTAAAGTGTTTCATGTTGTCTCAGTTATGATAAGTGACCAGAGTAAATTGATGAACCCAATCAGTTCTTTTACTCAATGAGCTAATAATGAGGAGGTTTCTCTTTCTCAAATAAGGATTTATTTTCTTGATCTAGTGTAATACTCCAGGTTTGCTGTAGACCATGTCTGATATCCTTCCCCACATGATTAATGAAATGTTCCAGCAGTGATCAATGGTACACGGAGAAAAGGATCATTGGTGCAAGTGAAATGGCCAAATCCAGATTTCTGTTTCCGGAGTGATCTGCAAGAGGAAATGAAATTCAGTAAGACAGTAAGAGATTGATCAAATAAACAACAAAACCAGGAAAAATCCAAAAGTTTATCCTGTGGATTTCTTTTTTTTTTTTTTTTTTTCTATAGAAAGTTTATTTAAACTTGGCTACCCCCAGCACTGAATTTCACTCCAATTCAACCAGCCATTCACCAGGAGTGTCAGCTCCAGTATTTACTGACAGACTGTGAAGCACGGGGAAGGTTCATTCTCCTACTCAGCTATCGACATCTATCTGCAAAAGTACAGATGTGTGCATTTCTGAGTCCATATATCTGTGCATGTGGACGTGTGAATGCATAAAAATGGTGAAAGTGGATATATGTATATAATGGAAAAATAGCAGTTTGCTATAAAATGAACAGCTGTTCTCACCTTCCCTGCATGTCAGAATGCAATGCTGAGAGATAATTACACAAGGACAAAAACAAGAACTTCATAAACATTCAGTGTATATAAATGTCACTTTTATTCAAGCTTTGTGTTTGGCAGGCATAATCTGTGACAGAAAATACCACTTGTTTTATTTTTAAATTATATTCATACATTTCCTGAAAGAACAATCTGGAAAAGTTCCACAGATGCCATGTAAAACTAGCTGTCTACCCAACTTGCATTCTTAGCCAATTTTCATGGTTAATTTCCCCAGAAAAATTGATTTACATGTTTTTAACATCATTCATACAAATAGCCAAAAGGTGCATACTATGGCTGTTAGTTACATGTGCTCTGATGATATTGAAAGGATACTTTGAATCTTGTCTACAATAAAATAATAGGTATTGGAGGAATCAGTAATAAATGGTGCATGAGGGGCTGGATGTGCCCCAGCTGGGAGCCCAGAACCCCCCGTGTGCTGGGCTTCATCCAAAGCCCTGTGGGCAGCAGGGCAGGGAAGGGATTCTGCCCCTCTGCCCCGCTCTGCTGAGACCCCACCTTCAGGGCTGCATCCAGCTCTGGGCTCCCAGCACAGGAAGGACAGGGACCTGCTGGAGCCAGGCCAGAGGAGGCACCAAGGTGATCAGAGGGATGGAGCAGCTCTGCTGTGAGGAAAGGCTGAGAGAATTTGGGTTGTTCATCCTGGAAAAGAGAAGGCTTTGGGGTGACCTAACTGTGGCCTTCCAGTACCTGAAAGTAGCCCACAGGAAAGATGGAGAGAGACTACTTAAAAGGGCCTGGAGTCACAGGATAAGGGGCAATGTCTTCAGGCTGACATGGGGTAGGGTTGGACTAGATATGAAGAAGAAATTCTTCCTGTGAGAGTGATGAAACACTGGAACAGGTTGCCTGGAGAAGCTGTGGATGCTTAATCCCTGGAAGTGTTCAAAGCCAGGTTGGATGGAGTTTTGAGTAACCTGGTCTAGGAGGTGTTCTGCCCATGGCAGGGGCATTGAAATGAGATGATTTTTAAGATCTCTATAATTCCCTGATTCTCTGACATGCCCGTGCAGTTTGAGTTTTGCTTGCTTTCTAAAAGCAATACAGTTCTTCGCAAAAGCAGATAACCTCTTCTTACCTGGCAGACAGATGAACTGTGTGTGCAGGACTTCATGGATACAGATATGACCTCCTGCAGCATATTACAGGCACCTGGGGTATCACCGCGTTTTGTAGCTGCTAATATAACTACTCTGAATAACTTTGTAAGGCAAAAACTATGGAGTGAAACACATGCTACATAATTATTTAATGGGAGGTAGCAATAATACTATTTCTTAGAGATTTGCAGGGTAATTCATTATTTACCCATTGGTGGCAATAACCAATGAAAATCTCACCTAAGTCCAGGGTTCGTAGACAAGTTCCAGCCTACTTAACTTATACATTTTAGTGGTCTCAAGATGAGAGTTTTGAGTTTTTAAATTTAATTTTATGAAATATATATTAAATCACTACAGTACCTTAAAAAAACCCTTCCTAAATTCCAAAGAGATTATCTGCAGTACACTATTTTTTTACAATAGCAAGTTAAAAGTTAGATGGGAAAAAAAGGGTTATTACTATATTAAATTTTCAAGCATGATTCAGGTATTTAATTAACTTGATTTTTTTTTTCTCAGAAATGAGATTTATGAGAGCTGTACTTTTAGCTCATGCTGCTATGTAGAGTGGGAGCATCTGTTCAGAGCTGAAAACTGTCACTCTAAGTCAGGGGGTGTTAAGCATGGATGAATTTGCATTGTTTTGCTGAAACTGTGCTTCTTCAACAGCACTATGCTTGTCCTTGTGAGTAGCTGAAGAATGGGAAAAAAAATGCAGACTCAAATCCTTGCTGCAATTAAAATGCAATTTGCCATGAGAGAGGGCTCCACTGTGAAGAAATATCAATTTTATGAGAAAGTTATCAGAAGATGCCAACACTCTAGATAATTTTAGTCTTTCGATTAGTGAAGAATAAGAGATTTATAAAAGAATTAATTTATATTTTATGCTTGCCATTTTGCAGATGAATAACCATCCTCAAGCAAAATTTTTTATTTTCCAAGAGTCTTCCTGTAGCTATTCAGATGTCCACTATGAACCTTGTTGTTTCTTCCCTTCCAAACAAGAAAGTTTCCCCCAGGATACCCAGCTACTCACAGATTTGACTGGGCTATTCACTCTGGACTGCAGGGACCAGAGAACAGGATGGAAAGGACAAACTCCAAACTATCCTCATAGGGCAGGTAATGCCCCAAGCTGTGTGTGAAGCTCCACTCTAATCCGTGATGAGGACATGGGTCCCCTCTTCCCTGATCTTGCCTTTCAGTGCCCATCTCCTGAAGCCTAGGAAACAAGACGTGGAAGGAACTGACATGTAGTCATCCTTTTCCTGATTATTTTCTCAGTTTCAGACAACCAGCAGACCAATAAAATTCTTTAACAAGTGGAAAACGATCGTTACAAGCTTGTAGGTTATTTCTCAGTGGGATGAATGGTTTTAGTCTTACTTAAAGGATAACACAATCATTTAGGTTTGAAAAGACTTCAAAGATCATCAGGTCTAACCTGTGACCAATTACCACCTTGTCAAAATGGACATGCACTCAGTGCCTTGTTCAGTTCTTGAACACCTCCAGGGATTTTGACCTTTTATCTTTCAGCTTTAATATTTTGTGGTTTGGCTTGTTGGCCAGTACCTTTTTCCACACAATTTAGTGAGGTTCTAAACTGCATCGAAAGGAAAGGCATAGTAACCAACACTCAGAATATTGAAAAGGTTGAGGTAATAAAACACCTGTCACAGATTGTAAGAGATATTAAAAATCTGATACTTAATTTCAGTAACCGTGGTTTCGAAGGACAGAAGACAATGCTACAGCATAAACTTCATCTCCTGGAAAATATTTCAGTGGAAATTGATTGAATGATGCTTACTGCAATTTTAAATTTGTAATTTCATGTGGTTCTGAGGGGGTTTAGTGCTATATAAAGAAAATATGGACAAACAATGCAAAACTAAGCCCACTAAAATATATATGGATTAAGACAAGACTGTTATAGCTTTCTTAATACATAAAGATATATTTTAGTCTTTCCTTGCTTCCAAGAAAGAAATTACATGAAAAAAGTAGCTCACACCACCCGGGAGAAGGAAGTTTTATTGCCTCAGTTTTTTCCAAATTTTGTGAGTTCTGAATAAATACTTGTCTGGGATCGAACCACTTATAGTGTTCTTTTTCTTAAAGATTCTCTAAACTCTAATAATACTTGAGCTTGTTATTCAGCACCATGCTCATTGTGACTTCCTTGCCATTCCTGACTTTCTTTTATCACAACCTTTGTAGAAACATAACAAAACTTTATCTTTCAACTCGGCTAATTTTAGGTAGCAAGTTGAAAATGCTATGGTGTGTATAGGCACAGAAATGTTTTGCAGGTATCCTGCTAGAGGAGAAGACAGCAGAAAGACAGAATGATGGAAACTTCAGGGAGAAGAGAGGAGGGCCATAATTAGGGGAAAGGATAGAGACAAATGAGTGTTTATCAAGGTAATGAGTCTAATAGTGTTTGAAGTACCAGAAAAAAAGGAAAGGAAGATTCTTAAATTCAACAATCTTTTGTGTGCATACATTTTTGAATTTTCAAGTAATTTCACACTTTTCTCTGGATGTTTACACTCTGTCATCTATCTAATCTATCTGTCTATCTATCAATCTGTCATCTCTTATGAGGGAAGGGTACAACATTTCCAGTTCCTAGAATGACCAAAAGCTTGGGTTCAATAGCAGTCTTAAGCATATAAAACAGGAAGGAGACAGAACTAAGGAACTTGAATTCAGCTATGAGGAAAGGCTGTGAGAACTGGGACTGTCCAGTCTTGAAAAAGGAAGTTTGGGGTGACCAAATTGTAGCCTCCAGTACTTGAAGGGAGTACATAGGAAAGATGGAGAGAGACTACTTACAAGGGCCTGGAGTGACAGAACAAGAGGCAATGGCTTCAAACTGACAAAGAGTAGATTTAGATTAGGTGTCATGAAGAAATACCTTACCATGAGAATAGTGAGACACTGGCACCTGTTACCCAGAGAACCTGTGGCTGCCCCATCCCTGGAAGTGTTCAAGGCCAGGCTGGATGGAGCTCGGAGCAACCTGGTGTATTGGAAGGTGACCCTGCCCATCCATGGCAGGGAGCTGGATCTGGATGGTCTTTATGATCCTTTCCAACTGAGACCATTCTATGATTATATGATTGATTCTATGACTTTTATTTATATTTGTTTTTTGTTTTTTATGGAATGATATCCTTTGGACTGAGCATACCCAGAAATATACAAAGAAGGCAAAACATACAGACATAATTTACAAAGATATGAGGAAGAGACCTCAGTACCATCACAAGTGTCCCAGTAAGACCTGGGGACAATGGTGACTCATTATGGCACCCCCAGATTCTCATTCTGACACCCAGAGAGGCTTAGGGGGCATAGAAAAAACATCTAACAGGAAAGAGGCAAGTTGTTCTAAGTTTTTTTTGCATTAAATTTCAAAGTTATTACTATGTTCTTGTACTCCTTTGAACCATTGCAATTCAATTAATTATAAGTCTAGTTAAATTATATGTATTGTTATGATTTTAAATAGGTCACAAAGAAATCCTTAGCTCCATGTCTTTAATGAGTTTCCTTTTTCTCTCAAAAAGATACCAAAAGAAACTGTATGAAAATAAGGGCTTGAAACCACAACCTATGACCCAGGAAAGGATGTCTGTCTTTTGGCTTTTCTGTATTTCTGCATGAAGTTAGTAAGAGTGTTTCTCTTGTATACTTGGATTAGGAAGTCAAACGAGACCAGAGGCTGAACTTGCATACTTTCCTTCTATATATTTTTCTCCCCATCACTATTTACATTGAATAATTTACTTAAAAACAGCTTAAAAAGGATAGATTAGTAAATGGCCTAATAGATGGGACTTTGTCTTCATACCCAAGTATATGTCTGTAAGTTATTTTGGTACCATTTCAGTTCATTTCTCCAGTTTCTAAGGAGTACTGGGATAGTGGATTTTGTGTACTTAAGGATGGGTTCCCCCATTCCATGGCAAGTAGCCAAGTGATGATAACAGCCTCAGTCCAGGAGCATTTTTGCTCGAGAAGAAATCCCAGTAGGAGTGCAAAAATCTGTATTTGCCCTCTGTGTTACCTTGTTCATCTGGGCTTTAGCACTATAATTTCCTTTGGGATTGTTTTCATCTTCCATCCATGAGCTTTTTCACTTGTGCATCTTGTCTGTTCTGACAGGTTTTTTAGCCCCAAGCTGTTCTTTCTCATACTGTACCTCTGACCAACTTCTGAGCCATTCCTTCTTTTCCCTGAGTCAATCTGGCATCCTTCTGGTGAGAAGCTTTCTGATCAGCACTCTTCATCAACTCAAACTCTCCTGTTTAGCAGCAAAACTGAAAACCCTTGTGATTACCAGATTAGATGTTGTAATTCTCAGCATTGTTAACTCATATGTTTTACCCCTCCTATTTATTTCACTTTTTCTTGTTTGTGTTTGCTTGGTTGATTTTGTCTCTGAGTTTGTTTGGGTTTTTTATCTTTTGGAGGGGGTGTTCTTTCTTCAATTTGTATTTCTTAATTTTTAGTTTATAACAGATTTCACTTACATTCTGATGCACTGCCAACGGCAAGAAGAGGGAGAAGGAAAAAAATGCTTTATTGGATTTACATTTTTCCTCCCTGGGTAAGTACTTAGCCAACACAGCTGTTCCCTTTGAACGCCAGCGTTCATAGTGATGTGCTAAGAACAGTTGTATTAAAAGGCAGACTACATTTTCAAAAAATTTTGTCCCTTTTTTATATTTTTGTCCTTCATTTGTTGAACCCACAAATAAGATACTTCATAAATAATAATTGTTCAATAAATATAGAGTAAATTTCTTCTTAATAAATGCCAACTGTGGAAAGATTCCATGGCACCTCATCCATCAGTGCACTTGTCACTATATTCTGTACATTATGTCATCAACTGTCCTTAAAAAGAAGTGTAGTCTGGTGATGTGGCTTGGGGAAATGGAAGGACTAGAATTTATCTCAGTGATGTCCTTGAATTGTGTTGTGTCTGTAACAATTTGTATCACTACAGTTTGTCTCTTTGCTTGCAAAAATGAGGATACTGCCTCCTGCAGACCACTCTGGTTCTCTGATAGAATGTGCAAAGTTAAAATTCCAACTCCAATAAGTCTTTATTCAAAGACTTATGTGTTTTGGCTCAACAAGTTAAAAAAGTATTCATATTTTTTCTTGTTAAACACATAGGGCTCAAAGTGCACAGCAGTATTCTCCACACTCCCATACCAATTTAAATTATATATTCAAAATGGTCTTGTCTTACTTTACCAAGGACTCCAACCACTTCTTTTGTCATCCTGATAATGCAAAATGCCTTACTTATAATACAGATTTTTGTAGCTGGATAGGATGGCTGTACTGGGAAGTCTCCACGAGGCTGCTTTTACTTACATTAACTTGCTCCCAAATTTAATGAACATAAGTGTTAATACTCTGGTGTGACTAGGAAAGACTTTTTGTTCTTCAACCTGTATTTTCCTCAGGGAAGGACAGTAGTCAAGGAGCTACTAAACAGTATTCCAATAGTATCACTTTTTGTTCTCTGCTTAGAATTACTGCCTGTCCTATCACCTTAGGAATCTCATTCAGTTGTAGATAGTGTCAAAGGGGGTCTTTTGAAGGCCATCAACAACCATTTACAAATTTTCATTTTACATTAAAAATGTCATTTTATTCATCCTCTGTTGATCCACAGCATTCATAGCATAATACACTTTAAGGAATTCTGTGTATTTTTAACCTTTTTAAAAATATATGGTTTGGCCATATCATAAAAACACTCAGTTATTTTTGATTGTATGTATCTATCCAATTTCTAACGATTTTGCTTCTTCTTTACCTTTGTAATTCTCTTTAATTTGCGAAACTCTGTCTTCCATCAGTTTTCCTTGCTGAAATCAGGAAAGACTTCTTCCCATCCCTAACTAGCTTCTTTTACAATATGAGTACCTTCCAGTCTCAGTAATAAAAATCAATTTTTTTCCCATCAGTTTATGTACTTGAGAATAAAGAAGATACATGTCACTGAAGTTTTTATGGTGCTTTGAGAAGCAGAGAATGAAATTAATTTAGATAAAGGTTTACGTTTAATAACCCATTCAGGATATTTTATCTCAGTGAAATAACAGTATGAGTCTTAGAGAATAAATTTAATCAAATTGTTGGTATCTGATTCACAGTTATTTGTAAAGAATATTGATTGCCAGCTTTTGTCTTCATTCCTGCTACCTAAAATGCCTAAAATACTCTGTAATCTAGTGACAATGAATGGTCCAGTTACACTGATGTGGAGTTTAAACTTGAATGCCCAAAATTCTTTCCACAAATAAAATGTTTTCTTTTTGATTTCCTGGGTATATATTATGAAGATTCTTATGTACATTCTTTAAGTAGTCATTCTCATTTGGTCTTAAGGGAGAGGTATATTTCAAGTAACTAAGTAACTAAGCTTGTGTTTATTTGAAGTAATCTTTCATTCAGTGCAAATGCTGTGGAGCAGCAAGCACAGTATCACTGGCAATTTTTTATGCTTCTATGTTTTAGCTCAACTTTTACCTTTTTATAAGGTGAAGATCAAAGTTTCTCTTAACTTCAGTTAAACGAGAATGTCATATTTTATGCTTACTACAGGAGCAGCCTTTAAGTCAAGAACAAAATATATCTAGAAAAGATCAGCAAGTAAAGATATTTTTAAAATTACATTGTCCTTTGCTGAAATTGCTGAGTAAATAAAATCTATAGATTTTTGAGGAAAATACTGAGGGATTTTTTTGCTTGACACACAGCTGCTCTTCAGGATTGTGAGAGATGGTTTTCAACATGGCGGTTTTTGATTCTTATCTTAAGAGTGTTATTTGTAATGGACAGTACCTTAGGGAATCTATGAAATCACTCATTCATTACAGAATTTTATCTGAACTCTCTCATTGTATTTGCCCTCATCATTTGTTGTACCTAAGTGCTTAAAAAGAAAACTGATCTTTACAAGCAGCTCAACAGAATGCTTTGATGACTCTCTAGGTAGAGATTACACAATATTGAACATTCTGTCATTTTAGTATTCACACATTATTTTTATGTAACGTTCTATTACACAGATTTTCAGCTAGAAAACCTCCCATGAATGATAGGGCAGTAATTTGTATTAGGGGCTCCTTTTGCCCATTCTTCTGAAGCAGCAGCACTTCTCTAGTTGAAAGTGTGGCTTGCCATGACAGTTACATGTGGTGGGAAATCTTGGGTTTTTGCAATGTCCCAGAGCATCACACCACTCAAGCATTTAAACTAGCAATTTAGCTAGCATTGTGCATGTGGAAATCCATGTATCTTTTGAACATAACTTTCTTTGTTAGCCATCTGAGAGATGGGAAAGCAAGACTGATTGTGCCTCGAGGACAGACAGAATGGAAATTGTATTTCATCATACAATTTGGATTACTTGGTTTACTACAGTCCCAGTAAGAAAAACATTCAGGGTCTGTGAAGGGAAATTTTAAATGCTGCTTATTAGATTTCCTGGTCAGGATCACTGTATTCTCTTGCCCATGGGCATTATGCAGCTCTCCTGTTTGCTAAGCTCTGGTCCATAGCAGCAGTGTGACAAGTCCAGGAGGTACCACTGAAGGGCAAATGTGTGGGTCTAGGAGGCTTCAAATTATGAGGAACAAGTGCATCTTAAAATACAGGTCCTACCTAGGCTTACACTCCAGCATCTACCACAGTCAAAATCCTTATTTTTTGACAGAGTAAAGTTGCAGAAAAACAGCTGTTATTCAGACTCAATTTTCTTTCAAATCATATTTCTCATTTTGCAGTGGTACGACAAACACCTGAGAACCGTCAGCATAAAATTTGGTTTCATATCAGATTTGTTGATCTTTGGTTTTACAGCTTGTCTTTCTCTACTAAATTTTTATGCAAATTGAAAGTGTTTGACATGCTGTGTGCTCTCACCAGCAAGCGACCACATCTCAGTCCAACTTAGAGCTTTCTCTGCAACAACAGAAGCCACTTCTGTGTTAACAACAGAACGTGACATAATCTTTTTGACATCTTCTGCATTAGGGAACTCAGTACTTCAGAAGAGGTTTATTGGAAAGCCTCTAGCTTGCATTGCTTTTGATTGTTTTGAGTTTCAGAGAAAGCATAAGGTCTGATTTGCACAGGCAGGGGGAACAGACAAAAGATATGCTCAAGCACACCAGTTTCTTCATGGATTTCTCTTGGCTGGTGTTTTAAGATATCCCGATCTAAGTCAACTTTGTTCCAGTTCATGCAACCTAAAATAAGACACCAAATGAAGCATTCTTTCACCTGGGATTAAGAATACTTGCACAGTCTTTTTTAATAGAGGCCAAATTCTTATCCTAGGAACTTAAGGTGCTTGCTTTATGAAAGTTTGTTGGATCACAGATTAGGCGACTACAATAATTCAATATAATAAGTATTCTAAGGAAATATTATGGAATGAAAAGGCATTCTTCAGTTTGAGTCTTCAGACTCTCTGCATCCCATGCTTGGGCATTATGAGGCACTTTTCAGAATACACCAGTCTGCTCAGACACTGTATAAAAAAAATTAAAGAAAAAAAGAAATTTAAACAAAGAAATAATTGGACACATTCATCCTCTGATATGTGTAGCTGTTTGTGGTTTGTTATTAGCCAAAGAATGATCGGGATGGTACTTGACATTTTATCTAAAATCTATACCAGTGTGATGCTCCTCTAATTACAATGTTTCAGGGTCTTCTGTACATGTCTGGGTTGTGTGGCTTGCAGTGAATAAAGTCATCAATGTGGAGCTCCTCAGTAGTAGCTCCATTTTGTCAATGTAACATTTAAGTGTTGCTCTGTCTTGCTGTTTTATATATGAGATGATTAAATAGAGAATCATAAAATGATTTGGGTTTGAAGGGACCTTAAATATCCTTTAGTTCCAACGCTCTGCCATGGGAAGGAACACCTTTCAACCTGGCCTTGAACACTTCCAGGGATGGGGCATCCACAGCATTTCTGGGAAAACTGCTCCAGATCATCACCGTTCTCACAAGAAAGATTTTTTCCAATTTTTAATTTAAACATACTCTCTTTCAGTTTGAAGCCATTTCCCCTTATTCTGTCAGTCCAGACCCTTGTAAACAGCCTCTGTTCATCTTCCTTGTGGGCTCCCTTGAGGTACTGAAAGGCCACAATTAGGTCATCTCAAAGCCTTTTCTTCTCCAGGCTGAAAAAAAATCCCAATTCTCTCAGCCTTTCCTCATAGCAGAGCTGCTCCACCCCTCTGATAAACTTGGTGGTCTTTTCTGGCCTGGCATCAACTGGTCCCTGTCCTTTCTGTGCTGGGATGGGACCCCAGAGCTGGATGCAGCCCTGCAGGTGGGGTCTCAGCAGAGCAGAGCAGAAGGGCAGAATCCCCAATTCTCTGTCCAGTGTGTCTACATAGTTTTTTTAGAGGGGCTAGAGGCAATTCAGAAAGTGTCTGGATTATTAGAGCATTAATTGTAATCTACTGTGTGTAGTGGTAAGTCCACATAATTTCTCATATTTTTTTTTCTTGTCAATATAAAGTATGTGGTTATTTAATCTTCATTTCTTTCTCTTCTGTAACATGATAATAGCTACTTGTCAGTTATTCTTCCATGCATCACTTGCACGGAATAAAGGTATACCCTGCCTGTGTTTTCATTTCCCCTCCAGTATCTTCTATTACAGCTGTTCAGTGGTTTGTATTTCTGAATTTATTATTGCTTTTTAAGTCCCAAAAATGGTTTAAAAGCAATATTTATGGTACAGTAATTAATATCAGCATTCTCATTGTCAGTTTTAAATTTACATCTTTAAAACAATATTAAAATATTTCAATTCAAATTCTTTTGAGGTTTCTCTTCTAAACCTACACCTGCATGTAGTCCCGTAACATAAGGACAATCAATGACCATGGCAATATTATGTAAAAAAATAATTCTCATTCTGGACTGTGTCTTCATTGCATGCATGACTTTAACATTCAGACTTTGGCATTCTCACGTGGTAAGACGAAAAATGTTTAAAATCTTATTCACCATATTTATTCAGACAAAACTTCTATAACTTTCGGTTGCGAGTGTCTGTATTAAATCAGACTATTCAGATTTCCTGTGAACTGCTATACAAGAGTCCCTGTCCGGGTAAGTAAACTGAGCCAATTCTCAACAGAAGCCATTCGACTAACAAACTTCCAGGGTAGTATCTGACGTGTTAAAAGATAAAATCTGTTCATGGTAACTTAGAAACGTGCAACCCCTTTCTACTATGTACAAAAAAAGTCACGTCTCTTTGATCAGATTTTTTTAATTTAGATAAATTAAGAAGGCAATCTTAATGAATCCTAATGAAGGGATTGTTTCTCAGTTGGGTGCATAAATGCAAATCTACACTGTAAAAAAGGATGTGGTTGCATCACTTTCAGACAACAGCCCTGTGATCAAGTATATAAAATAAACTTGTGAGGACATGAAAGAAAAGTAGCAAGAAAAAAATCAGATTTTCCATTGTGTCTTTTAGATTTTGTTGTTGAGAGAAGCACATGATGCAGTTAAAAATTAAAAGACATTTCAAGCACTTGCAAGCCTTATTTATGTTCAGGATACCTTCTTTCAGAAGAGTTATGCATCTCTTGAAGAGATGAAAGAAATTTAAATCCTTGCAGGCAAAACCCACTGAAATAGAAAGCACTGCTACATAAATGAAATATCCCCTCTGAATGAAAACTTGTGGCTCCAAGGGTATGGTTTTCTTGCTACAGGTATAAAAAGTCTTTGTTCTACAACCATCCTATGCTATCTCAATTAATGTTTGTTTTTAATGTATAGTGATAAAAACTTGCTGGTGAAACACGAAACCTCTCAAAACATGGCTGACAAATAATAATAGCTAAATAATGGGTTTTACTGTCCCATGTCCTTCTCAGACTGGTCCTGGATGAATAGCGTTTGTTAGATTAGTAATTTAAAGGCCTGAGTGCTATCAGCCTTGATGGTGGGAAGGATGACCCTGGGCTGGGAGGAAAAGACATACTGTGATCCTTAGTAACAGCTTACTTTCAAGTGGGCTCCATTTCCCACCCCTTCTCACTGGAGAGGGTAGTGTTTTGAATGGAGAAAAATGTGACATCCACCTAAGTCCCTATATCAGGTGTGGTGTATCTTTATTCAAACTTAGAGATTCATGGCTAAATAACTGATAAGTAGGTAAAGAAATGAGGTTTAAGTAGCCACATAAAAGAATTCCAGACTCAAAAGGCTTGACATTGTTGAAACAGCCATGATATTTTTTGCCTACCACCCTTACACAGGGGGAAGATACAAACTTCAGGTTATAGTGTCAGATTATGCCCTTTTCTTACCCAGAGATGGGGGAACTGAGAGGTGTTTTGAAAACTTTTATTCCATTTTCAGTCTCATGTGAAGGGTGTGACAACACAGATGTTATAATTCACGCCATCACAATTGGAAGCCAGTAATCTCCTAATTGCAATACACCATAAGCGTTTCTTGGCCTATCAGCTTTTGCTGCACCATGCTGTAGATGCCTTAAAGCCAATCATCTAAAACTACCCTTCATGGGTCCTACTGCAATGCATTCTTCATAGTTCTATTTCTCCAAAGTATCCAGGTTTATTGGAAAGGCTATCTTTTGAAACTTTTTTCTTGCTCCATTTCTCTCTCAATAATATTTGTCCTATTCCATGGCATTTCTAAGTCAGCATTTCTTATCTCAAGGTTTGCATACAGATGCATGCTGTGTGGGCCTTCTGTCAGGCCCTGAGAACTCTCTACAAATCCATTTGCCACATTTCCCCCTTTCTCTTGAACTGAAAAAAACTGCTTTGATGGTCTTTGTTGTTTGTCGTGCACAAGTCATTTGAAGTACACAAGGCACTATCACTAACATCGTCACTATAAAAATCAATGCATATAAACTTATTTTGCAAAGCTCCTTTAACCAAGGTGCAAAACTCCATCCTTCAAAATCGTGTAACCATGATCTATTGTCTGTTTTAGTTTGATTTGTCAAATCTCCCAGATTTTGAAGTTGTTTGTGGATGGAGGAGTATTTAATTGCTGATAACATGGCAAATCTAAAATAGAGGAGAAACTATTTGTAAGTAGTTCCCTTGATGCTTTTGCTTTAAGTCACCTTACTGGTGTCTTGTCTTGTTTTACTCCTTGCACATAAATCTCATTCATCTAAACATTAACATTTAAGGTCAAATTCAACAAATTGCCACAGCTGCAATTCGCCACACTGAATTCAACTCATAAGTTCCATAAGTTTTATGTATCAACTGCTCTCTTTGTCCCTTTTCTGTCAGAAGATTTCAAGTGAAATTCATTAAACAGGATTAAAATTTAATTTCTTTCTTCTCCTTTTGGAAAGTGGACAAATATTACACAGTTAGTTTGTTTTCATATTTACCATCATGTAGACATTGTTTGTTGTCTTCACTTGTGTCCTTTAAAAAGTTGTTTCAGCCCAAACCAGAAAAAAACTAACAGATGTGGTATAACGTGGAAATAAGCTCTTTACCAGCAATACCTGTCGACACTTTAAATGACAGATATTACCTACAGGTTCTTTTCTCAGAAAGCAGGTACTGCTGTTCAGATAAACTGTCTATTTAGTCTCAGTGAAAAATACAGGTTGCGTTGGGTGCCTCATCAAAGGACATGCAATACAGGGGCTCCTCAGCCTATCAGGACTCTTTCTTAATGCCTCCTTGAATCCGCTTCTCTCTTTATTAATCAGAAGAAAGGCTTTTGACGACTTTATTCTCTATAACTACTAGGGGCAAAAAACAGTTTCAGGAAGAAGAGATTTGCTTTTGAACAACAGTTAGTCTATCCTTGAGAACGAGTGTAGCTATCAAATATTTCTGTGCAACGACATGTTGCATATATACCAAAAGTACTTTGTCTTTTGTATCTTTATCTCTTCAGTAAGACAGAGAGAACACGTATATTCTCACACCACAGAATCACAGAATCCCAAAATGGTTGAGGCTGGAATCAGTGGTCACAGTGGGTCATCTGGTCCAACCCCTGCTTAAGCAGGTTCATCCCAGAGCATATGGCACAGGATTGCATCCAGATGGTTCTGAAATATCTCCAGTGAGGGAGATTTCACACCCTATCTGTGTGATCTGTTCCAGTGCCTGGTCAATGAAAAATTTCTTCCTCATGTTCAGGTGGAATTTCCTGTGCATCCGTTTCTGCCCCTTGCTTCTTGCCCCATTGCTGGGCACCACCAAGCAGAGTCTGGTCCCTGCTCTGACCCCTCCCTGCAGGTACTGACAGACACTGATGAGGTCCCCTCTCAGTCGATTCTTCTTGAGACTGAACAGTCCTAGCTCCCTCAGCCTTTCCTCGTAAGAGAGATGCTCCAGTCCCTTAATACAGAAATATAGAAAAATATAGAAATAAGAACTTATTTTAAACCACAAGATACTGATCCCATTCTTGTATGTGTAGGAGCTTTTTTGGAAATAGTCATACTAAAGTCATTAGTATCTTTTGGAAGACAACATTATTCAGCATGAGAAAGGACAACAGAAACAAGGCTGCAATGTAAGTAACAAGATTCAGAATTTCATCTAAAATGTTTACATCTAAATGTTTACATCTAAAATCATCCATTAAGCCTTCTGGTAGCTTGGTAATTAATTCAAAATCAAAACAGATTCTACTTCAAAGAGCTGAAAGGGAGATAAGAGTGCTAAAGCATGAGGGAATAGAGTTATGCAAGGTGGCCTATTGGAAATATATTCTAAATGCAGAAAATATAATCTATATTTTTTAAAATATGTTCAGAGTAGGCAATTTAGATAACTAAGTATATATAATTTCATAGGCAGTTATTTCATTTCTATCTCTATAATAGAAAGAAATGCTTTCCTTGAAGCTGAAGTATAATAGTACATGAGCATATCTGTCTTCATGACAATGTTAAAAAATAAAGCATAGCTTGCCACAAGTTTTCATATTTAGAGCATAAGGAGTATAAAAATACTCTAGCAAGATGTAACAAGAATGCAAAACCAGACCAAATTAAAAACTACCAAGTAATAAAACTTATCATAAAAGATGATAACTTCTTCCTTAAAGGATAAATTTGTTTATTATCCAAGCTCTGGATTTACTTGCATGCATCAATTACATATTCTATATTTATAATAAAGGCATGAGAAAATTGCAGGAAACTGAAGCTTCCATCCATTATTCTGATTAAAATAATACTTTTAAATATTTAATAAAAGTTATAAGAGAAATAAAATCACACAATGTATCACTTCCTATTCATTATAAATTCTACCTGGTAATGGTAAGTGGAAATACTCTAATTCTAGCAAAGGAAATTTGTTCTCATCTTGTACATTTAGAAGATATGAGTCATCACTATTCCTTTTTCACCTGTCAATGTCAGTTTGCTTTCTTCCTTGTGTACAAGAGTAGCCAGACTTTGTAAGGAGCAAAGCAACATCAGGAAAATGCAATTATGAAACCATAAGTAGTAGCGTAACAAAATAATATTTTTGGATGTAAACCACAAATGAACGTAAAAGCAGAATGACTGAGATTCAAAATCAATTTAGTGCCTTTATTTTTTAACATTTTGTTTTAAATGAAACTGTTTGTAGTTTGAACATTCTATTAATCCAAAAGAGCTGTCTGCTTGCTCACTCTGTTTAGCAAAATGGGTGCATATTTTTGGCTGTGTTGCTCAAGGCAACAACATCTGGCACTAAAACTTGTCCTCAGTACTGATCTAATGTTAAACCCTCCCCCAAAAACTTAATATTCCATGTCATTCATATGAAAGTTAGATACATTTCATTGCTCAAACTAGACTTGGATACACAGTGTAAAAGCGCAGTACATCATATAACTCTGATAGTTTCTGTGTAGTAACAATTCCACGTACTTCTATTTTTTATAAAATCCATGCCAGAAGAATCTGACTTCTTTTCCGGCTAGCTGAGAAAGATCTGTGGAGTGGATCTGTGGAGTGAACTGAAAAAATGAATATATTTTACAAGTCAGGTCTTCAGTAATGTTCTGAGCTATCTGTGTGCTCCAGGAGAACCTTTATTCTTTGACAATATATGGTTTATCTGGTCTCTTCTTTTGGGAATCCCTGTAACAGAGGTGATTACTTGTAAAAAGACTTTATAAGTATTACGTTCCGTTATTTTTTTTTGATGCACTGTTCTCTGAGTAACACCACATTCAGAAGGTAGGGAAAAACCCCAAAAAATACTAGATCACCCAAAAGGATGTTAAAAATTAGGTTAACAATGCTGATTTATAATTGAAGGTACTATTGGCCAGCAAAATTAAATAAAATTTGTTTCTAAAGTTATGGGCTTGTATTGTGTTTTCATGAAGGAAGAATGAACCACAGTGGCAAAAGAAGCTGGTAGTAAATCAGGAACAGCAGTTCATTTCTGTGCCAGTAAGTCATTGTGTACTTTAGGGAGAAACAGAGGCAGTTAGATTTAAAAAAGCAACTGTTTTTTTCCAGAAGGAGCTGTGAATCCCTGAGAAAGTCTGTAAAACCTTGCCTTTGACTCAGCAGGAGACTACAAGCTGGCAAATTACTAACAAACATGAACACACGCGCACACCCCCTGTTCCCATTTCAACTCCAAAGACCTCGGTGTTTGTTTCCAAACCAACTTTTTCATTGGTTTCACTTAGTGAGTCAGTGCTGTATTTAGCCAAGGCTTTGTATGAGTGAAGAAGTGGTGCTGATGTGACTCGTTCACTGGTGTTTGGTCATCATCCCCTAACTTTGAAGGAAATACTCAAGAGGTCAAGATTGCTGTGTTAGGAGCTACTGGCTCTTCTACAAGATTGTTGCAGCAAACATCTAAGTATGAGTAACTGAATAAATGTACAAGCCTGAGGGCAACATCCTTTTAGGTGCAACATAGGAGAGGACCTAAACTCCTACTTGTTCAGTGTTAGGTAGTTGACCTATGGTCAGTGCTACTTCCACACAAACAACTTAGAACTCTGTCTAGGGGCAGAGGACTTCATGTTTTTCCCTCTTCTCAACTCAGATGTTAAGAAATGCTTTAAAAATTATTTTTTAATTCTACTGAAATGTCATATAATATTACTTAGTCATTACTAGAGAAGCTGGATTGCTGTCCTTGCATTTAAATTTGCAGTTATAAGTGCAGAAGCATGGCAATATGATAATGGATTTTTTTAAACTTTGAAAAGAAGTTAAACTGTCAGCTTAAATCTTACAGCAATGATCACCACAGTACTGCAGAAATTAAAAGCACATCATTATCTATGAAAGTGTAGAACATCATTGCAAATCTGTCTTTCTTCTTCCAAAATAGATGGCAAACAAAATGGTTGATCACCCATTTCTCATGCAGTCTAGCAGAAATATCACAGCTATGTATTTTGGAGGCCTCTCACGCTTTGACATCTACTTAAATTCAAATAATTGTTGCTATAACCAGTTTTGAAGTCATGGAAACAAGATTGCTGTTAATACCAGAAATAATGAAAAATATAAGCGCATGTGGTTTAACTACAGACTTTTTTTTTCCTTTTCTTTTTTTCCTTTTCTTTTTTCCTAAAGAGTAATACCCTTTTTAGGTTATATTCACCTAGGATATAAATCTTTGCAAAGAAACTTTATTGGTCTAGCAGGAAAGACAGTTTTAATGGGAATTTCATTTTCTTTCCAGGAAGCATTTGAGGCTATATAAGGTAGAGCCTGCAGCTGTCTTTCTGTGTATGCAGAGTATTTCTAGCCTGCAGTGACTTTCTGTGCATACAACTTTGACAGCTTTAAAAGCCTTTACAGAGTTCCTCTTCCTGAGGAAGCAGAAGTGTCTAGACTATTATAAGATTTTAAAACAGAACTTTGACGATTTAGGTTAGCATTTTTGCAGAGATGTTGTATGTGAGACTCATTGAAGCAGTCTCTTAAACCATAGAATCATATTAAACTAAATTTCAACAAATGCATTTTCTCTCTCCAGCTAGTAGTATGATGTCAGACAGTAGTGTAATTTAAAAAATGATGACTGAGAAAACTCTGGTTTCTGTAACATAGAAAATACATTTATCTGATATTTAAAAGTGGGTGACCTTTGGATACATAAAAACATTTATTCTCAAGTAAAGCTTATGGATGACTACAAAAGTCTAGAGAAGATAAAAAATATTTTAAAATTTTTCCCCTTCCTGGTATTTCAGTGATTGAAGGCTGAAAAGAAAGGCCTTCTTGTCTTTTTAGAAGCCAAGGAAAAAAAGATTACAAGAAGAAATTGAAAAGATGATTGCTAAATTGCATGAAAAAACATGCTTCCTAAAATAAGTAAGTTGTGAAACATGGTTCATTCCTAAGTGAAACAATACATCCCAGGTTCTATTAAAAGCTGTGTCATATATATATATATATATATATATATATATATATATATATTTAGTATCTCTCCTCTGTTCAGACATCTGTGAAGTTTTGAAATGCAACTCTAAGCATCAACTAATGAGAAAATTCTGCTCTAAAAGAGCTACACCCATACCCCTAAATTTTCAAGAAAATTCTCCTTAATTCATTGCTGTCATTTTTTCCTGATGTAATACTGCTTTGATTTTCATCTTTTATAACAGCTTATGTAGAATGGTTTCCAAGTGAACAATCATAGAATTAAAGTCAGAATTGAACAATAGAAAAAAATTGAGAGAGGTTTAAAAAGATACTGTTTTCCTCAGAGATTTCAATTGAGATTGAGCACTGAAGAAGTGAATAGTCATTGAAAACCTTTGCATATGAAGAGCTACAAATAAGAAGAGATTACCATACTATTACTAATTCAGTCATAGAATAAAACAAAGGAATAAGCATTTGCTTTGGATTGCCATGGAAAGTAAAGGATGTAAGACCAAGGGACAGCCCAAAACTGTTAAACCCCCCCCCAAAAAAAAACAAAAGTCCAAAACTCCAACAAACCTTGTGAACAAAACCAACAAAAACAACTGAAGAAGTCTTATTTTTTCCCTTCCTTCCATTTTGAGGACTAGTTTATTTGTTGCTTTGGACTTTGTGAGTTCTTCAAGTCTCAGTGGTGATTGTGTGAGAAGTTAGGGAGGAGCACACTTGCAGAGGTTAAGTTCTCAGAGGAGAAGACAGAAGATAACACATCAGAATTATTGCACAGATAATGTCTTGGAAGGATGGCCTCTTGCAAGGCCATCTTCCGCACATGCATGAGACAGGGAAGAAAGTATGAAAGAAATTAAAATCAGGAATACATTGAAATAAATGAGGTTTCTAATTCAGAATCCTGCTTTCCTCCTCTGAAAGTGTCTAGAATCTCACAATGCTAAGTTTCTTCTTTGACTTATGAAGGTCCAGCAGTCTCAAGAGACACTGGTTCAGGAGAGGGGAGGACTGTAACAAATGAGATGTGGTATCAGCCTCCACTGAAACTGGGTTCTGAGGCCTTAAGCTACCCCTGTTCACCATGTTCTGTCCCCTGAAAGTGGATGGTGTCCTTCACTGAAACTAGGACACTACTGTTTGTGGTGGCAAACCAGATATATTATTTAGAGCACTTAATTTCAGCCGCAGCTGTAGGCTGACAAAAGTGCTGAAATCCACTCCTTGAATATGAAACTTCACTTTTTTTGTGCTTTCTCAGAGCATGTCTGTTTGCATTTCATCAGTTCTGCACATATCATACTGAGATGGAAAAAAGAGAATAAAATAATTATGAGAACTATTCATGTGAGTTATTCATTATGCAAACATTTTTACTGCATTTACTGATAAATAAGCAGTACTGTGGCAACTTTGGTTTTAATTTTGCATTTTTACTTTATATAAGTTTACAACTTATATCAGGACCAAAGTCCTTGTTTTGCATGTAGCCAGGAAAAAATAGGTGGGTTTTTTTGTATGAATGTCCTGCTAATTAAAAAAAAAATTATAAGCTATTTGTATTTTTGGATTAATATCCAAAGGAAAGACCCCTTAGTATGTGTAGTTTTTCCTGTAATTAGTTTTTTAAAAATAAAAACACTACCTTTGAAGGAAAATAAATGACAGAAAACCAGAATAATTAAGTAAGAAGAGACCTTTTTATGATTCTAGTCAAACATCCTGCTCTAATTAATGTCAGGTATGGGATCAGACCAGGACTTTTCTCTTGTATACAGTGGAAAAGACATTTGCCTGATTCAATGTGACCATTTGCAGCTTTGGCAAATTATTTAAATTGGAAGCAATAAAAAGTGAAAACAGGTCCTTAGATGGGAACACATCCATGACCAAATAGCTCCATGTAGAAAGCTGGGCTCACGGTAGAACCACTATGTGTAAATTCTGGGCTGCCAGACAGGATAGGACACCTTGTCCAGCACAACTGAGTGTCCTCTTCCTCTGCATCAAGACATGGAAGCCTTCAAGGAGGGGGGGAAAGTGGTGACAGGAAACAGAATAGGAACTGGGGATTCCTTGCCCTACCTATCTCAGGACCAAGTATATGTGTTGAAGGGAAAAGTGTACTAAATACATTTGCAGATAACTCAGCAGGAAGGAAGAAAACAGGATCAGTCAAGAGATCAGAAGAATGAAAATGTTGCCTTGACCTCTCCAAATACCTATGAGAACTTTTACTTAAGGAACCAGAGAAGTTAGTGTATTTAATTCAGTTTATTGTGTTCTACTGTTCCTCTATAAGCTGTTTTATGAAACTTCCAAATGGGTTGAGGTGGAAAAGCAGAGAACATGTCAAGTCTGTATTAATACAAAATTTGTAATTTCTTGATCATAGCTGAAAATTTTTACTTCTAAAGGTAATGCATGTTTATTTTTCCAGTATGAGTTCACTGTGACATTCAATGGCAAGTAAAGTGCAAAGGGGCATGAAAGCAGGAAGGCTATAACACTGATTGATTCTGTTATGGGATTAAAATTAATGCAAGAGAAAATAAACTTGCAAAATTATAGTACAGAACAATCATTATTCTCATGAAAAGAATATGGCAAGGTTTATAAAGTACTCAAAGTAAATCAAATAGGCGTATAAATAAGGTACTAGATAGGGGAGTAAAATTGAGTAAAGATTATACTTCTAAATGTCTCTTAAGTAGTTCAATTTTTCCAAATATCTTCAAGGGAACAGCTAATCTCCATTAAACTCATTTCAAACATATTTTCCTTGAAAGTTTTCTTCCCCAGCAAGCTGAACATGCGTCACAAATACTGAAGATTTTTCAAGCTTAATACAGAACATAAGGATAAGAAATCCAAGGATAAATGCAAGGAATTAGGTTTTAAAACATAAAAGCTTCTGTGGCTTTGCATCCCTTAACAGACCAGATCAGTTGGATGCGTCCTTTAGGAAATACAATAATTCATTCACAGAATCATAGAATCTCAGAATTTTTGGGGACCTCTAGAGATCATCTACTCCAGCCTGCTGCTTCTCTCAGCAGGCTGTTTCTCTCAGCAGCCTGTTCCAAAATTCTGTCACCACGCTGGATGACCCAATCAGTAACTAGTTTTGAAGGATGATACCCAGTTAAACCACTTAAAAAAGTTAAATACACCTCTGTAAAACACATTTTAAAGACGGGCAAGCCTGGAAATCGCTCTCTTGCTTCTGGCCTTCAACCGGTAACTAGATGTGGGCTGGGCCAGGACCGCTCCACCGCGGCCCGCGTGGCCTGGCAGGGCCAGGCCAGGCCCCAGCAGCTGCTAGGCAGGGAGGGGAGGCCATTGGCTCTGCCATGCTGCAGCTGAACCCTGTCCTGGCTGCTGAAATTCCTAGCCATTCCCCCACACACCACTTCCCCTCAGCGTGGCTGCTGAAGAAACCTCCATCCTAAACAGTTCCGGCTGCAAGCTACCGAGGGGCTGTCCTGGCACCGCAGGAGACCATGAGGCTGAGACCAGGGCCGAGAGTGGCCCCGCAGCTGGAATTGAATGCAGCAGAGGCCGGAGACCAGCCATGCGGCCAGAGTCGCTACCACTGTTCTATCCTGGGCCCCTGAGATACTGGCACAGTCCCCCAGCATGGCCTGAAATTCATCACCATGAGTGCTCCAGCCTCAGCCCGGTGGAAATCACATGACCACCCGCAGGCCTGGGCAAGATAGTAACTTTTAACACACAGATGAGACTGGCAGACCTTCAATCCTCTCTCGAGTGAGATAAAAGGACAGTGTGAAGACATGTAGAAGACAACATGAAGACACCAACGTCAGTCAAAAAGGAGTCAAATCCCAGATGGAGGAGAATGAGAAAATGCCTTGGTCTTGGGCTGAAAATCTTTTTTGAGGCCATGGTGATGGATTATGATATACTAGAATATCCCTGTAATTAATGTAAAAGCATGGTGGGAGGGAGTGTTCAAACTGTAGACATGAGCAAAGGCATCCATGCTGAAGTAAAGCAGATGTTGAAGTAGCTGTGATCCAAATGAGAAGCTTGAATAGAGATATATAAAAATGATAAAGAATCTTTGCCTCTAGGGAAGGAAGAAGAAAACCTCTGTTCCCAGAGATAGCTGAAGAGGGCCTTTGCTTTTGAATAGCTCATCCTTAAAAGTGTACACCATTAGCTAAAGATTGAGCCCTTGAAAAAAGTTGTGGGGAAAGCTGGAAGTCAAGGGGAGGGACTTCCACACAGTGATCAGATTTCCATTTTCCTGGGCAGCTGATTCACTGTGACATTGAAGCCACGAGAGAACTGCTTCTTGTGGAGAAGTCTCTATAGCAAGACTGCTCTGCCTTAGTGAACTGAAAAAAAACTATTCTAGAGGTGGTAAACTGACTGAAAGTACCAAGTTTGGTCTCTTTTGTCAGTAAGAAAGAAAAGAATGTGTGGGGGAGATGTGTTCTGAAGGTTTTGTTCTGATTCTTATTATTCTTTCTTTTATTTCTGTTAATAAATTTTTCTTTATAGCCTTTAAAGTTTTGAGCCGGCTTTGCTCTTCTAATCCTAGCTTGCAGCAGAAAATGAGTAGGTATATTCTAGTGGGTGCACTGGCATTTGGCCAGCATTAAACCCACTACAGTTGCCCTCACAGTAAAGAAGTTCTTCCTCATGTGTAGCTGGAACTTCCTGTTCAGCAATTTCTACCCATTGTCCCTTGTCCCATTGTTCAGCACCACTGATGAGTCTGGCCCCATTCTCCTGACAAGCACCCTTAAAATATTGTAGGCATTGAAAAGGTCCTCCCAATCTTCTCTTCTCCAGACTAAACAGGCCCAGCTCCTGCAGTTTTTTTCCTCAAAAGAGAGATGTTCCATACCCCTCACCACCTCCATGCCCTCTGCTGGATCCTCTTCAGTAGCTCCCGGTCTTTCTTGTCCTGAGGAGGCCAAAACTGGACATAGCATTCCAGATGTGCCTCACCAGGGCACTTGAGGGGCAGGATCACATTCCTTCGCCTGTTAACAACCTCTTCAAAGCCTTAACATTGTGTGTATTCACAGTGAGCCCCAGATGCTGCATGTCTGGTCTCCTTTTTCTCCCAAGGCACAGATTCATAATTGTGACCACAAGAAACATGTCCAATGGGAGAGAAGAGAGGCCATGTTAAAATTAATCCCCTGCACTGGTAGGTAGGGATTGCATAACTAAAATACAACCAGAAAATTAAGCGTATAAAGATTCAGCGAACCACTATAAATAAATCTCTTCCTAAATAAAACAGAATAATTTGTGTTAACATATAACAACATAAAAATATAATAAAGAAGACTGAAACTCATTTAAAAGACCTTGTAATATTTAAGCAGGAAAGGCGCAGGATATAAGCAGTGGCTCTGGGCTCTGCATGTGTAAGAATGGTGTAAGTGACCAAATTAACCAAAGAAGAGTGCAGTACACTACTGGACATAAAAACAGCCAAATTACCATTCTAATTCCCACTTATATTTGCTAACCCAATAGCAAATCATATCCAGGAAGGCAAGAATAATGCCCTGGGTGACAGATGTTTTACTTCTGCCTCCAGGTTGTGTCATGTGTATTTGAACTTTGAAATGCTGTCTCGTACAATTGGTATAATATGAAAAGTGTACCTGTACCAACTCTATTTTTTCTGAAATAATTGAAATGTAAACAAAAGTAGAATAGAGCTAGCCATGGAAGATAAATAGCTAAATAAAGGTTCTAGGGGTTTAAAATATAATGAGTCTGAATTACAATGCAGACTCTGACTTTTTGTTAAGATCTGACTTGGATATCTATCTATTAAAATATTATCAGGAGATTAGTCTACCAGAGCAAGGGAAGAATAAAAGGTATGAGCACACAAAATTACAGCCTTGTAATTTATAGGTAATTTAAAGCTGATATATCTCAAATTTTCAGAAAAGTTTAAAAAATGTTTCATTTTGCCAAAAATTATTATGGTTTTCTTTAATGGAGATCTCAGGTCTTGAAATTGTGTTCTCTTCTTCTCAGCAAGAGCAATATAATTTCTTATTTAAAAATATGAGACCATTAAAGTATTCTGTCTGATATTCAGAAAATACTGCATTTACACAGATGTGCCTATCTATCTGTGCACAGACACACAAAATGTGCTGACCTTTCATTTCCATATATTGTGTTCAACACAGGTAATTTCCAACACAAGTAGTTATATACAAAATTATTATGGATGAGTAAATCTGAAAATCCCCTGTGATACATACTCTGTGGCTAAAACCAATTATGCAGCTAAATAATCCAACTTGGGGTTTATAGGGCACTAGAAAGGAGACATGAAAAAGCACAGTTCTGTTACGTATTACTCACTTTTGTTGGCCAATCTCATGACTAACTAAGCCAACATATCCATCAGTTAACAGTAAAATCTGACCTTTGTCACTTCATTATGGATAATGTTTCTTTTTATATAAACATACTGCAAGTTCTTTTAATGTTAGAGCAGTATCCTTCGAAAATTTCACACTTGGTTTTAGGGAAATAGGGTTTCTCTTCTTACTAAGATAAAGAAACTCAATACCACAACCAAGCAAATATTAAGCAAAAAAAAAAAAAAAAATAGTACGCACACATCAAGAACTTTTGCTAATGAATTTAACATTTAAACTGGAGATGTGTATTACTACAACCTGTTCCTATTGTCATAAGCCTTTGCATTTTGTAAGCTGGAAATGGCCCGAATATACAAGCATTATTCTCTTTATAAACTGTATTGTTTGTGAACCATATAAAGTAACTTCTGCAGCATTTCTTACTTATCATTTTTAAAAAATGTATTTATTTATTTGCTTGTTTGTTTTAAAGCAAAGCACATTGTCTCAGTCATTAAGTCTCTAGACAGTGTTGACCAAATATTATGAAGTATCAGTAAGAGGTTTTAAAATAAAAGTTTCATTGAATTGAAAGAAATCAAATGTAGTTTAATTTTTTTTTCAAAAGTCCTTAAAATGTTCCAGCTGCTGAAAGCTTCCAATTTCTTTTTTGTCATCATTGCTGTTGTTAATAGTTATTATTTTAAGTATTGCTAGTGAATACTTTGAAGAATTTCAGTAGAGCAGTAAGTGGGAAATTTCCAAACTCTACTTTATTTGCTGCCTGGCTAAATTTATGTCAATCTGTACAGGTTTTATTATACTCCCACCTCTGCCTCTTAATCCTGCCAAATATTTTCTTCTGTGATGTACAAAAGCACCACTAGTAAATGTAACATTTTGATAAAAATTAGATTTGATATCCAGGGAGAGGAAAAGAGTGGGAACACAGAGTGAGGGTTCTAGGGGTAAGTAAAGATAGTTTTTCTATACCAGTTTTCTCTTCAGGAATAAAAGTTCTAAGGAAAAATTTGTTGGAATTTTTTGTCACTTATTTCTGTTAATATTACAACTTGTATTACCCTAAGAGTGTCTGGAGTCTCCCTTACTGGGAATATTCCAGAACCATCTGGACACAGTTCTGTCTCTGAGCAGGGAGGTTGTACCAGATAACCCACTGTCCCTTCCAACCTGATTCATCCTTCCCATCATATGATTCTGCATGAAATGAGCATTTTGCCTGAGGCTCACCAGGATTAGAATGTTGCCAATCAGGCTATTTTTTCCTTACTATTTGGCTATTGTAAAAGAAGCATCAGTTGACCTGTTATGTCATGCCCTATGGAATTTATTTATTATATTCTTCTTTAAAATTAATGCTGATTTGATCATGGAGAATCCTATGAATGGTAGCGTTGTTGTTCTCACTGAGATGGAACTGAACTCATCAAAGGAAGAATAACTTCCAGATTGCATGGTGGGAAGGCAGTTGACAGACAGAGTGGATGGGATAGTGTAGAGAGAAGCAAGATTTTTGAGAGGCACACCAAACAACCAGCCACAAAAACAATCTAGAGATCAGAGGGCTGCTACAGTCTGCTGCAACTCCTAAAACCACTGAGCTAACAGGAATCAAGCCTGAAAGGAAATAGCTGTCTTGCAGACAAGTAACACCTATTAATATTTATGAACATTTCAACGATTTATTGTTGCCACTAACAGCATGTCTGTGATCTTTATCAGCATTACCGGTCAGAAAATCAGGAATTGGGTCAGCACAGAAAGCCATCAGATATAGAGTTAGAGCTTTTCTACTGTGGCCTCAGGAACTTCTGGGGTGTCTGGGTTTAACAAGTCTGGTTTTCAGCTGGCGGAGGGTGGGAGGTGGTTCCCTGGGGGGACTTGGTAAAGCAAATCAGCTGCCTAGCTTTGAAAAGCCAATCAACTGCCTAGCTTTGAAGATTGACGCCTGGTTAAACCACTAAAAAGTGTTGAACACAGTGCTGTGAAGATATTTGTAATAAGGAACAACCCCCGGGAATCTCTCTTTTGGCTTTTGAAGAGGTAACTGGCCCCACATGAGGCCACGCAAGCCTGGGTCAGCCAGACCCGGCCTCGCCTGGCCCAGCCACACACGGCTCAGCTGAGATTTCTGCTACTGCTGGGCCATGCCACCAGGACTATCCCAATGCCGCGAGCGAATAATATCCCATAAATTGACATGGCCCATGAAAGCAGCTTTAGGAAAGCTACTACAAGGCGTGGGACGGACTTTCACACTGCGAACAGATTTTCCTTTCCTGAGTGGCTGATTTGCTGTGACATTAAAGCCATGAGAGAACTGTTTCTTGTGGAGAAGTCTCCATGGGGTGGCAATAGAGGCTCCTCTCCCTAGGGGGACTGAAGAAAGACTATTTTAGAGGTGGTAAACTGACTGAAAGTCCCAGGTTTTGTTTCTTTATGTTGTCAGTGGGAAAGAAGGGAGGTGTGGGGGGTGGAGAAGTGTTCTGAAGGTTTATTCTGATTTTTTTATAATTTTTCTTTTATTTCTGTTAATAAAGTTTTCTTTATCCCCTTTAAAGTTTTGAGCCTATTTTTCCCTCCTCCTCTTAATCTATATCTCACAGCAGAAAATGAGTAAAAAATTTCTTCTAAGTGCATGGGCATTTAGCCAGCATTAGACCCACTCCATGAGGAATCCCTGACAGACTCTGGAGATGGGGCAAGGTCTACTGTCACGTCTTGCTAAAGACCTGAATTTTGATGGTGATGTGTTTTGCAGTACTTACTGCTGTTCTTTTTAAAGATGCCTTTATATTATTAATGCATGATACATGTGAAAACTAATAAGAAGGAGACTCATAATAGAGATGCATCTTATAGTTAGAGGGAAAAGGTCCATGATTTTTCATAAATCTTGGGACAGTATATTAGCTGATAACATTCTTGTACAGTTTATAGTGAGTGAAAGCCATGAGGAGAAAACCAGTTAAGTGACTGTTCCTCTGTCTCCATCTGCAGCTGTTAGGGAAGGGAAGAAGAGAAAGATAAAAGGGTATTTTTGTGTAATTTGTTGATTTATACTTAAAATATTTTCCTACCAATAGGACAAAAACCAAAAAACCCAAGAGCTTTTACCCATGGCCTTAGATAGCTGGCCTAGAGGAAAGTCTTTATTATTCTGAATTTAAGAAATTTTAATTATTTATTCATACAGAAATAAACTGTGGAGGTCATGCTTACTGGGTGCAGCCAAAGCCTTTTGTACTATTCTGTCATTCATTATGTATAGTCTATATTTTTGGATACTAAAAGTTCAGAGAAGTTTGAACTATGAGGGTTTTAGATGTTTTTAATCATATTTTCAAGAGATTTTCTTCACTCATGTCATATGTACAGGAACCTGATATGTTTAAGTGTTGGCCATTTTCTCTGTCCTGATTTTTGCTATGTTGAACTCCATTGGGTGCCATTGTTTTTTTCCCCTTCTTCACTAGAAAATATGTCCATTAGTACTCAACTGTTTTCACTTGTCCTCGAACCTACCTAAACTACTTATCAGTTTCCCTTTCTATAATCTAAATAATTGTGAGGGGGTTTTAAGGTTTTCACTGGAGAGTGTTATCTACAATATTTTAAAGTTTTATGTCTCTTTCAACACCATCTGATTTGTTGTCTAAAGGATTTTCTGAAATTGTTGTATTGTCAGGAAGAGCAACTTTTATTTTGGTGTGAATCATTACGTTTCATCTTTTTTCTAACTTTTCTTTTAACAGAAATAACAAGTGTGTTTGCATCCTGTGTGCTGCTGTCCAGCCTCTGTTCCCAAGCAACTCTTGCTTTGGACCTGCCACCCCTGTGTTTTATTTGCTAGAGAATAATTTCTCTCACTAACAGCAGTGTATGTGTCAGGACCAGGAGAGCCCAGGGAGTCCTGCCCCACAGTGCCTCTGGCCCCCTTGCTCAGAGCCCAAGCACCCCATGTTCATATCAGCTCATGCCTAGTCTTGGTCCCAGTAGGATGTGGACCACACCAATGACTTTCCTCCAGTCCCAGCCCCATCTCTTACTTGGAACCTCTGGCTCCAGCCCATTCCCTGACAGCCCTAGGGCTGTTGGCAGGCCCTACCATGGTTCTGCCCATCCTGCTCTGGCTGGAGATTGAGGTCAGGACCCTACAAGTGCCTGGGTCACCCTGATTTTGAGTTTTGTGTACAATTCTGGGCAACTCACTTCAGAAAAGTCTTGGAGGTGCTGGAGCATGTCCATAGAAGGGCAACAGAGCTGGGGAAAGGTCTGGAGCACAAGTCTAATGAGGAGCAGTTGAGGGAGCAGTGGGAGACTCAGTCTGGAGGAAAGGAGGGTCACGGGCACCTTCTCACTCTGTACAACTCCCTGACAGCAGGCTGGAACCAGGTGGGATCGGTTTCTTCTCACAGGCAACCAGCACCTGGACAAGAGGACACAGCCTCAAGTTGCACCATGTGAGGGTCAGGTTGGACATCAAGAGGAATTTCTTCACTGAAAGGGTTCTCAAACATTAAATGGGCTGCCCAGGGAGGTGGTAGTCATTGTACTTGGAGGTATTCAAAACACCACTGGACATTGCACTCAGTGACTCAGCTACAGATTGACAAGGTGGTGTTTGGTCAAAGGTTGGACTCAACGACCTCAGAGGTGTTTTCCAACCAGAATGATTTTGGATAGTATAACTTTCCTGCTTAGCTCCATACTGCCGGGCTCCCTGACAAGGTGGCACTTCTGTCCCTTGTTTCTAAATGTAAATTCTCTTCACTAGATCAAAACCGCAAGAAGTTTATTTTGAATTTTCAAAAGCCGAACACAGAAACTCTGGTGCTTTAAAAGGCGAACCACACAGGGCTGCAACCAATATGGTTTTGTTTGAGTTATCGTCTGTCTGAGGTTTTAATGATGTTTTTGATCTTCTGCTTAATTGCTTTCCTTTGTAAATCATTCATCAAGGGTTATATTTTTGTACAGGAGAGTAGAAAAGCTTTGTTATTCTAGTTACCTGATGGATATTATAAGTTGAAAAAATTAATAAATAAACACTACAATTTTACCAAGATTTAGCTGGCATTTGTACTTTGCTATTTTAGAGCCTTTTTTTGGGGTTACATAGACAGATATAACTGGTGTGTTGTGTAGTAATGAGATAATGAAAAGTGCTCTTTCTTCCTGTATGTCACTGAATAACAAAGGGCCAGAAAGCTGCAAAACATAAGCCTATGTGTAGCTAAATTAGGCTACTAGACACAAAGGGCAGAACTTTCTCACAAGTTTTTGGCTGCTTGTATGCAGAGTCCCCAGGCTAATGAAAAGAAAAATATGGGGAAAAAAATATTTTAATTTTTTTCTCAGTACCTTTGCTTTATTAATATTTTATTATTTTGTCCTAATTTCTCCTTTTTTATACATCATATCACAGGCAAAAGAAAGAAAGTGTAGAAAAAGGAAGAAAAAAACCAAATAAGAAAAAATCCCATAGGGTTTATAGCTGTCACTGATATAAATATCTTTCTGAAGAAGGCATATTTGAGCTACAGTTAACATAAGTGGTTCACTGCCTTTTGTAATGGATATTGTTTATTATATTGTTCTCTAAAAGAAGATATAAGCAAAGACTATTATGAAAGAACTGCTGAGTTATCAAGCCTTGTCCAGATTATGGAGTGTCAGTACTGGAATTACAGAAGTGTCTCAAATATCAAAGATATCTCTTGCTCTTGTTTTTTTTTCTTCCCACTCCTTTAAAAGTTAAAGGTGGGAAGGGAGGTTTTGTGACATTTCTTGCACCTTAAAAATAGAAATTCTGTCCCTGTAACACCTTGTGCTCATTGCCTGCAGTACAAGCAAATAATTTGATCCTTGACTGATGGGAATCCTTGTGTTACTTTGACTTTTGGTGAATGCAGTTCATACCTGCTCTTCACCATACACTTTTAAGCTTTTTTTTACTTTTTTTACTTTTTCTTTTCACTTGTCCTCTTGTTTTCATATATTTTTCTAAATTTAGGATATATTCTGCATATTATTTTCATTCAGGGGAATAGTTGGGAGTTTTCAATGCAAAAGCCCTACGAACAACTGTTCCTAAAATAGATAAGAAGAACATAAAACAATAATATTAAAAACAAACAAACAAGAAATAAACAAAACCACCAAAAACCAAAAATGCACCCCAAAATGGCAAAAACCTCAAAGCAAAAGAAACCAAAACCCCAAAAGCAGAAGATTGTTTCAGTCACATATTTTTTTATGCCACAGAAGCTGATGAAAAGCGTTGTAAAGAAACATGCTATGGAAAAATATATTAAAAAATCTTCATAAATTTCTATTCCCAGTAGTAAAATTGTAACACTTTTCCTACAATTTTGCATTTCAACCATTTCAGAGTATGGTTTGGTTCAACCATTTCATTACTATTGCTATAGTAATGAATTGGGGTTTTATTTAACTTGGACTGATGATAAGCTATGATCTACCTTGATGGTTAGAATTCATTTTACTGCAGGCTTATGGCTACCGTAGTTAATGCATTATTTTTGTTAAATACAAAACAGGACTATAAATATTCTTGTATTTAATAGTAGTAAAGCTTTCTGTTTTCAATCATACTGCAAGTGAGGTTTTGGTTACGTATTTACAATGGAGGAAGTGGTGTTTAGAGTCTTGTACTGTCACACATTTCTGGATTACAGCACAGTGTTAATAAGAAACATGTATCTGAAACTGATGCTGCACTTTAGCAGCAGTTTAGCTGTGGAAGGAAAAAAGTATTTTCTGGATGTGGCCTATTAAAATGGTACTTGTAAGACACTTCAAAAGGAAAAGGTAGATGATTGATCTGTCACTGAATGTATCCTTATCCTCTCCTATCAGCCCCACCCAGAACTGAGCCTATAGATGTTTTCTAGTTATTGAGAACCTTTTCTATTTTTTTTTTTCTGACAGGGTATCATAAATACTGTATATGTAACACTTTTATACTAAATTATAAATCAGCCTGATTGTGGAAACAAGCTCTAATCTCTACCTTTAATTGAAGTTAAATGGAGCTATACACAGAAGCAACCAGACAGCTTCATTTGCCTAATGCACAGAATAAACAACCACAGAGTCACATCAGAATTCAGATCTTGTGATCCCATTCCTCAGAAGCTGTTTTACTAAAAAGATATAATAATAATAATAATAATAATAATAATAGTAATGACAATAATAATAATGGAAGCATAAACTTCTTCATGTGTGGGTGGGGTATAAATCAATTTTTTTTTGCCATTTCAATGAAATATTTGCAGAAATAAGAATTAAATATTTGCAGAAATAATACTTCTATTTAAGCATTCAGAAAAATTCACTCACAAATAACTCTCTTAAGTATGTATATGATGAGAAAGATCCCTTTTGGAAGAAAAAATCACAGACAAGTATTATTCAACTGCCATTTTCACTTTGGGAAGAAATCTTGTTGAAAGATTGCTGTGTTGAAAATAATGTCAGTTATGAAAAAAGTCAGGAACTCTGAGCTGAAGAATCATCATCATCAGAAGGTTGTGGTATACCAGGGAGTCTTTTAGAATACACATATCATTTATTCTGAGAAACTGTCATACTTGTTATCTCTTGATATAATAAGTCATCTTCATTACTGCTACATCCACAAGCAGATTGTGGAAAAGGAAAAAAAGGTAGATTTGATATTTTTTAAATGTAACTCAAATATCAGAATGTTTTACTTGTGGCACTCAATTATCCTTTTATCAAAATTCATGTCAAAACTGGAGTATTGCTATTCTAAATCTGTGTCTCTTTTTGATCACTGTAATTGTCTCAGCTTGCCTAGTTCTAAAGATTTAAGATTAGTGAGTAAAAAAACAGCCAAATAATTCAAACTATTTTACAAATAGTTTAAAATATTGTGCAGTGGACTACAACTAATATTACATGCACTGTAATTGTGTATTACTTTTTTTATTTGATCTTTTTTACAGTAAGATATAATTCTTGAGCAGTGCTTGATCTGAAGAATGAATGTTCCTAGGCCATTTGTTTGCAAGTCAATAAAATTCATTTCCATTCATACTTAGCTGATGGCTGAGCAGTTGTTAAATGTCATCATTTAGTAAGTAGGAGAGTGAATGTTGCCAATGATCTTTGTCGGGCTTCACTTTTATATTAAAAATGCTTTTTCCAGACAACAGTATTATCTGGTTACCTGAAACCAGTGAACTTTCCTGCTTGTAAGTATTAATTCTAAACAAAATTTTGACAATATTCCCTGAAATACATTTCAGGTTTCAGTTCTTTCAGGTATTGGCATACTAGCTGTTGAGACAGTGTGTTTTGACTTACTATTTGGAATTCTGTAGGAATCAGAGCCCTCTTTGGTTTAACTAGAATCCAAGAAATCACTCAAGGATTTTACTGACTTTCATAAAATCATAGAATCATAATGGTCTGTATTGGTCTGCCAATGGGCAGGGACACCTTCCACTAGACCAGGTTGCTCAGAGCCCCATCCAACCTGGACTTGAACACTTCCAGGGATGGGGCATCCACAGCTTCTCCAAGTAACTTCCCCCAGTGTCTGATCACTTCCACAGTGAAGAATTTCTTCCAAATATCATATGCCTGCTCTCAGTCTGAAGCCATTCCCTCTTGCCCTATCACTTCAGGTCCTTGTAAAAAGTACCCTTCAGTCCTTTTTTTGTCCCTTTAAGTAGAGGAAGGTACTGGAAGGTCTCCCTGGAAGGTCAACCTCTTCTGAAGAGGCTGAACAACCCCAACTCTCCCAGTTTTTCTCTACATCAGAGGTGCTCCATCACTCATCATTTTCTGAGACCTCCGCTCAACTGGCTCCAACAGGTTCACATCCTTCTTGTGTTGGAGGATCTGAGCTGGATGCAGCACTGCAGGTGGGTAGAGGGGCAGAGTCCCCTCCCTCCCCTGCTGCCCACAAGGCTTTGGTTGCAGCCGAGGATACAATTTTTTTGTCTCTACTCCAGTAGTTTATTCTGTGTGAAAGAATATCATCATTCCATGTAGCTCATAGTTACAGTTTCTTTATGTGGAAATGTTTGCCCACTATCAATTCCATTGCATTTTTTTTCCTGACAAAATCTGATTAAATAAAATGTTCATGATCTCTAAGGCAGATTCACATTTTTTCCCCCTGAAGAATCAGAAAAGTTAATTTATAATAATACTGTGAAATGTGTCGTCTTGTACAAGCTATATTGATCTTAGAACTGTTACCAAATACATTTTACATTATCAGATCAAAGGAATCTGTAATTGGAAAGTGGAGTAGACAGAAGACTGAATGACAAAATATAGTTGTAAGAAAACTGATTTCAAGCATCATCTTTTACAACTCATTATGAAAAAAATTCCCCCAAACCCATGCTGTTCCCAGTGACTGACTGCATCTCCTTAATGATTGGAAGTACATATTGAAAAAAGATTGATTCATACATGATAATAACAACTCACCTGCAAAAATGAGTAGATAAAACAAATTAATCAAACACATTTAACATAAAAATCTTTCACCAGTAACAATTTAAATATTTAGTAAAGCCTATATTAATTAAATTCAATGAAGATGAAGATAAAATTCCTAATACCTCTAATTTTTCCATGACTGTAAATGAACACATGTTCCAAAGGAGTGATGAAGGGCATGTGTTTTGAGATTGATGAGCAGGAAACCATATTGATCTTGTAGCTGCACAGAATGATAATTTGTACACTTTTCCACATAATAACCATGTTTTACTCAACGCAGGGACGTGAGAGAGACCTCTTTCACATGCTGCAGTCTGGCTAAACAAATCTTATCTTTTTCCTCTTTTTACATACCTTTGAGGAAAGTGGTCTTGATTCCCCCACCAACCTGTATATTTCCTTATTCCTCAGGAAATTCTATCCCTTTTATGCTGCTGTACAAGAGAAATACTTTTCTATTTCTGTATTTACGAACATAATTTTAATGTAAGCATAAAGCTACTAAAGCTGATATTTAGGTCTGAGTATTCCTGGAGCTGGATGGGATCACCCTAAAAAATTGCTATTACTACTTATCTGTGGTCTCTTTCTAAGGAAGGTGTTGAACCCCAGGAAAACGTTCCGCGGCTGCACGTTACTTTTCTCGGCCCCAGTCAGCTCTCAAACGCCCGGCTTGGGCGTCTCAGCTTTTCGTCGGGGCCAGGGCTTGCCGCAGTTCCGGGGTGCTTTTGCTGCCACGCTCCGGGGTGGGCTGTTGGCCGCGCTTCGCCATTGGCGCGAGGGAAAAAACAAAGAGGCAGGGAATTCGTCCAAATCCGTCCGCGTAGCGGCTGGATGCTTTATTGGCTGCTAGAGCTGCGGTGGAAAAGCTGCAGCCCGTTCCCACCTTCGCACGGACGCAAATGGCCTTGAGCATGCCGAGGAGTGGGATCAAATAGGGATGAAACAGGGCGGACGGGGAGTCCTCCCGCCCAATGGGTACAGACATCGTGGTGATGACGTGTACTACAGCAACCAATGGGAACACGGCAGGGGCGGACACGGGGCTTTGGGGTGAGTGGGACCGGGAGAACGGGGAGACGGGCACGGAAACCGCACGAGGGGAAAACCCGGGGGATGCATGAGGGTACAGAGAACTGGAAAACTAACAAAGAAAAAACCCATAATTTGAACCCAAACCCAGGCTGCAACAACTTTCAGTAGGTATGAGATTGTTCTCTTAATCTGTTTATATCTTCAGACACAACTTGCAAGATCAAGTGTTTGATATGTATGAAATAATTAAATAACTCTATAGTTGTTATAACCGTTGTGGAGTTTTTGATTATTATCTTCATTCCACAATATTGGCTTTTAAAGGTGGGTGACACTTTTTAACAAGTAAATATTTGCAAGTTGCATATTTTACTGGCTGTAACTATTTGCAAAGTCTGTTGCACACCCATGTTGCCTATAGACTTTGTTGTTATAATATTTTCTTCTTTTGGATATGTTATTTACCAGTTTTTAATTCCTTTTAATTAACCCCAAATTAGATCAAAGAGCTTTTTGTAAGTATTTGTGGGATTTTACTTGGGAATGTACTGGCAGTCATGTCCTAAACAGTCTTTTATAATAACAGGAGAACTGTACTGTAAAGAGACTACCAAGGCACTTGGTTCAAATTTTGAAGTCTGTTGCATCGCGATTTGGGGTTTAGGTTAGAGGTTCTGATATGTTAGCTAGCCATGTTCTGTGTACCACCACGCACCCTCTGTGTCTGTTCCCCTTCCCCCCCTATCGCGGCTATTCACTCTGTGTCCCTGGTTGTTAGAGCCACTCCTGTGACCACTCCCCGTCCTGCCCGGAGGGTTCCGTGCCCCTCACTCCGAATTCCCATCCCCCGTCTGCCCCAGAGCCTGGGGTCCACCCCGGTCGTGTCCCCATTGGGCGCCGTGGTCCATGTCATCACCACAGTGCCTGCCCCCATTGGGTGGGAGGGCCCCTGCTCTCCTCGCTCTCTCCCCGATTTAATCTCGTGCTTCAGAGTGCCCGAGGCCGTGTTTCCTCACGCGCAAGCTGGGAGCAGGTGGCGGCGCCTCTGCACAGCTCCCTGCAGCAATAAAGGACTTTCAGCCTTCCACGTGTGGGAAAGGCGGATGTTCCTTCACTCTACTGGTGTCTCTCGCTCGCAGTGGCAAGAATCCACTGGCACTCCCACCCGGACTGCGGCACGGAGCTGAACCTGGAAACACGCGGCGATCCCGGGTCCCGGAGGGCGGAGGCACTGCTCTAGTTGCCAGAGCTGCTCGGGGACTGGGAAAACACGGAGAGATGCCGCAGAAGTCTTGCACCACAGATCTGTTTTTTTCTCAGTTTAAATATGTGTTTTATTATCTGACACTGCAGAAGTCAAGACCACTTTGCAAATATGCTTCCCAAACTGTGAGAGATAGGCAGGAATCAGACATATGCTGCTCCTACTTTGAGTTATGCCACTGCACAAAAGAGAAAATAAATTTAGTCCGATGGTGTGTTTTCTGCACCATAAAAACCACAAAAATTCTAAATTTGGGAAAAATATATTTAATTCCAGAATAAATGCTTTCCTCTAATGTTACTGGTTTTGCAGGAAAATCAGTTTTGAAAAACATCTGTCCAGAGAATAGAACAACTATGAACACATATTATGCTGTTTTAATACGACTTGTCTCCTCCAGCTGAAGGTAAAAATCTCCAAATACTAAGCATTCTATTTTCTTCACTGAAAGGAAAACAAGAAAAAGATATGGGCTACTGAAAATCTCTGTCAACTGTCAATAAAGATTTCCTGAAAGGCACATTTCCATTATGTTTAGCAAGGCACCAATGTCAGAATCTCCCTTTGACTGTCCAAATGTGAACAGAATTATTAATTTCACTAATAGTTTGTACATTATATGATTTTTTCGTTTTATTATAATATCACCATGTAGCCAGTCCAATTATGTGCCATTGTTAATATGTCAAAAGACAACATAAAAAAATAATGAAAAAAGCAAATGTAAATATTTTCTTAGAATGTATATTGGATTTTTACTCCTGAAATATCTTTTCATTTTGGAGGAATCTTAGTGTGTGGAATATATTTGTTCTGCAAATCCACCAAAAACTGTTTTTACGAACAAGTATTTTCAATCATAATCTGTTCTGATTAATATTTTGCAGCAGTATGAGGCGTCCCAGACCTAGATCCCGCGGGGAAGCCCGCCGGTCGCTGGTCTGCAGGAGCCCCAGATGACTAAAGCTCGAATCCACCAAATAGACGGGTCGGCACACGGAGCGCTGCAGTTCTCAGAGGTTTATTCAAGGCAGGAAAAGCCAGGAAAAGGTAAAAGGAGCAAAGGGAGACAACCTCTTGAGAGGGGAGCTACCCTGAGTGCCTGGACTCCGAGGTCTGGGTGACCAAAGCCCTCAGAGCCCCCCCAAAGGAGGGGATAGGGGTTATATCCGAGAGAGAGGAGGTGGGGTCGGGGTACATACCTTCAATGGGGTAAGACCTTTTGGGAGGGATAGGGATAGTACAAACCAATGGGAGATAAGGGAAGGAGTGGTTACAAGGAGGGAACCAATAACAGAACTTAGAGCAAAGAACTTTCCAGAACCTGGGATGGTACCATTGCTTAACTGACATTAACTGGGGAGGGTACACCAAATGATGGACATAGGGAACGGCGGGAATCTTATTACCATGCCCCTACACCACAGTAGTTTCCCATGGTAATCCCAGTAGATCTCTTCCGAGACCTCCTCCCACAGCAGTATTTTTCAACAAACATACTGAAAGAATGTTAAAGTTACAAAATCAAGTACAGCAGGTTTAGAGAAATCCAATTTCCACAGGCATATATATGCATATATAAGCATATCATAATTCAATAAAGTACCCACAAATTATTTTCGTTATAGTTCTGTCCTCATTCACTTGGTACAATGGCCTTTCTCTTCATGGCCTGCAAATGCCACAGATCAACCAGGCAGTTTTCCAGTCTGTCATCTGGTGTCCTGAACTTGACAGAAGTTACTTTCCAAAATCTCTCTTCTGCATCTAAATAGAAGTTTATGGAGTCAAAGTGTAAAAAAATACTTACTATGTTCCTTTTTTACCACCCTGTTCCAGTCCATAGGAGTTCATACTTTGGGAGTAAATTGGTATATTGGCTTCATCTTTTCATTTTACTCTGTGGTCAACTGACCAAGCTTAAAAAGGAACATATAGGCACTGAAAATGTCTGAAGTCATGTCTTCCCATGATACCTCCTAACTCTGGGTGGTATGGCAATTTAACAGTTTTCAAAGAAATATTTATTTTTAAAAAATATATATGAGTATATTTGATGAAAAATATTAGTGCAAAATACTCATTTTATGTTAGAAAATACTACTTCAGCAAAACACTGACATTGTAACAACCTATGGAATAGCAATTTTTATATTAAACCTATATACATTCCCTATTAACTCTTAGCATCTCTCAAATTTAAGGGTTGTAAATGTGCTTGCATGCTTTTACGCAGTTTCTTTAACATTTTTCCATGGACAGAAAGCCTGGGTTCTCTATCTTGGCCTCAATAAATCTGTGTGTTGGCCCCCTGCGCTTTATCCCTGTTCTGGAGCTGGTTGCTTTCTAGCTTCTAACAATGTAAGCTCCTGACTCACCCAAACATGCCCTTCTATAAGCAGGACCTCAAAAGTTATCAAAGGGTGGCATCTGCCACTTCTCTTGCACCAGGCTGTCCTTACCTTGCTCAGGCACAGGCCAGTATAAGGGTGCAGGTAAATAAATGTAGGTGTCTACGCACGCGTGAGAGAGTAGGGGCTTTGTGTGCTTGCCTGAGACCTTTTTAGCCATCTTATTTCTTAGTATTTTATGAACGTACAAGAAACTGTCAGATAACACTTAAAAAAAAAAAAAAAAGAAAAATTCTTATTGTGATTTCCAGAAGTGCATTGACTCTGTCTACATACACTCAGTATAAATCCAGATGAACAAAGTAGGATTCAGGTACCTGAAAACCTGCTCTGCAGTTATTGTGAGGAGCCCCACTGATGAAGACCAGAATCAAAACAAATGTGTTAGTCATCAGTCTACTCTGCCTGGATGTCTCAAACCCCTCACCAACTCCCAAATGACATCAGTTATTTACCTATTCAGAGATGAATGTTGTCTATGCATAATAATTCAGATACTTAAAATTAGGTGTCTAGCAGAATCTTAGAGATCCTAAGGTATCCTTCCACTCTAAGATGCCCTCTTGATATCTCCCATTGATCCTTTGTAGGTAGCTCTAAGGTAGCTTTGTAGGTAGCTCTAAGCAAGTGTTTCAGGTATCCTATGATCAAGAATGGCTCTACACAGATGTCTTTATGCATTTGAATTGTTTTGCTACATTTAGAGGTCTAAATTTAGATGTCTGCAGTGTGGTACTAAAAGATATAATGAGGTATTCAGTTGCTATTCTGTCTGCTGGAACAGCTGAAATTCATTTTGACTATTTTAGAACTGCGTGTCAGGATAGGATCAACCCAGCCTATAAATTTTGGTTTTTTTCAGTGCTTTTGAGCTAGGAATGGCCCTTTTGTTTAATGAATAATTTTATCCTACAAGTTATAACTGAATGAATAAATGCTGAATTGTTTATTAAATTATGCATAACACATTCATATATAGATATATGTAAAACTATATATGTACAGCTACAATTTGATGAATTCTCTGCAGTCTTTTACTGCTATAAATTACTTCAGTCTCACACTCATTCTCTTACCAAGCAATACCTGGAGGTGTGTAAATCTGCCAAGTTATCAGGCACAAAATTGCCCATATGTGGGCAGTCTGTTCAGAGAGGATGGGGATGAGGTGGCATCAGTTTTCAAGCCCTTCCCAACACTCCTTGAATTGTGCTTATGAATGTGCTCATTTTGGATGTGTCTGGTTGGTACCAGTCAGGAGTGGTTAATCTCTTTATCTTGTCCCATCTCTGTTGCAAGGATTGAATTACTGTCGCTCTTTTAGACCTGGCTGTCTTGAGAATTTGCAGTTAGATTTGTGTGTATCAGCAATAGATACCATTTTATAGCCCTTCTCCATGCACATCAATACGAAGATTTTTATTAGAATTTAGCAAAGCCCTAGAAGATTCCTGGGCTTCTATTTTCTTATATATCATAGACAGTTCAATGTGTACCGGTAAAACCTGACATCTACCTTTTATGATATTCATAAGTTTTCTTGTCAAAAGTCTCCAAAGCATCTGGAGTATTTCAGCAATATATTGTCTTAAACTTTCCACTTTCCAAGTCTGGAATTGCAAATGAGGATTACAATTTTCTTCTTTCCTTGCAATCATTTTTATCTTTAAATTCTAACCTAATGCTCTTCATATGCTGTTGGTTTTATTGGATTCTGATGGGCTTTATGATGTGCCTTCCCACTTGCTCATTCTCTATTATTCATCTTATATTATCAATTTTTATCCAAGACAAACTGGAAAAAGAATTTGAAAAAAAACAGAAGAGTCAGATGTCATTGCTAGGACAGACACATTCTTGCTGTGTATTGCAATCATAATCTCACTGACGTTCCTACTAAATATTTATTATTAATAATAAAGGGTCTTTATAGTTATAATAATTAAGGGCTACGTCTCTGTCTAATCTGAATTTTACTAGTTATAAGAAAAATGGCAGAGCACATCAGGTACAGATCTTCATCCAGGCTCTGCTGTGCAGCTTTTTTGCCTGTGAGCAGCAGCTGGCTCTCTCTTGAGTTTAGCAGCAAAGTTACATGTCAATGCTGCATACATACTGTGCAATTCAGTTCCAAAAACCTCTGTTGTGAGAGTGCGGGATAGTTATGGAAAAATTGTGTTAGAATTAGGCAGAAATTTTGAGTAAGTTCATCATAGCAAAAGAAAACTTATTTGTGGTATTATTCCATTATAGAGCTTTTTTCTAGGAATGTTAAACATTGGTACACATATTTCAAAAACCCAAGAAGTTTGTATTACCACTCTCACATTCCAGTAGTAAGAGCTGGAGGAAAAAAATAGTAAAACAAAGAACCTGTTCAAATACTTTCAAATGCTTAGACCATTAAGTCTATTTGGAAGATTGTTTCAGAACCACTAGAATAACGATAAAAATCTGTTGGTAAAAGTGTAAGAATGGAGACTCAAAAGACAGGTCAAATCCAGCCTCTTTGGGGCTCTGTATTGGTTCAGGCTGTTGTCTTCTGTAGCTGCCTTGACAAGACATCTAGTTCCAGATAGAGTGGTTCACATGAAGATAAAGCACAGCTGAAGTGTACCTTGATAACTCTGGGTGACCCCTGTGCACCTCTTGCATCCCTGAGTCCTGGAAGAATGCCAGCCAATATGGAGCCAAAAGGAAGTGGAGAGGAACTGCAAGGTGATGGCAGCTTAAGAGTTGGATTTGATTTTTGTGGGCCCATTCCACCTCAGTATTCTTGATTCTGTGATTGTAACTCCAAGGATTGGTACGTCCTACTGCTAAAGGCAGGTGCCTTCAGAGAGCTGTACAAGCCCTCAGCCAAGATGTTGTCCCTGCACAGATGAGAGGGATCTCTGGTGCTGCACATCCACGTCTCCCCAAGGGCCTGGGCTGGGTTGTCCATCCCTATGCATATGAGCAAATGTCACGAGACATAGCTTCTCTAGGGAGCCATGGGTCAGGACTTCAGATTGGAGGCAGCACAGGGCACTCAGCGGTCTTCTCCCTCCTCAGTCACTTGCTGAAGATTTTTGAAAATGTCTCTGGAACAGCATCAGTCCAAAAGGAGAGCTGCATGGTGCACACCTACTTTGTGCCCCATTCTCCTTCTCCTCCATGTGAGCTTTTCTTCAAAATAGTTTCTGATTAATGGGCTCATCAGACAGGTGTTCTGTTTTACCTGGTCAGTCTCTTAAGGGATTTCCTTATTAATCTGATGGACATGTTTTCTGGATTGGCATTTTGTCCTGGTTTCTTATGCAAGCAGGCAAGGTGTGGCATCCTGGGTTTGGGTGTAGATTAGGGGTTCTAATCTGTTTTAGCTAGCTGAGTTCTGTGTACCCCCGCGCACTCCCCGTGTTTCTCCCCCTGCCGCGGCAGTCTGCTCCGGGTCTCTCGTTGTAGCTTCAGCCCGTCACTCCTGTAACCACTCCCCGTCCTGTGCAGAGACTTCGATGTCTGTCATCCCGATCCCGCAACCCTGTTTGACCCAGAGCCTGGGGTCCGCCCCTGTTGCATCTCCGTTGGTCGCCATGGTCCTCATCATCGCCACAGCGCCTGTCCCCATTGGCCGTGAGGGCTTCTGCTGATAAAACCCCGCGCCTCCAAAAACGTGGGGCCATTTTCCCCCATGCGGGCACTGGAGGCGGGTCATGACCTCTCCACCGCAACTCTCTGTGGCCATTAAAGACTTTCTGCCTCCCTTGTGGGTGAATCAGACATTCCTTCACCTCTTTGCCAATGTCCCTTTCTTGTGGCGGCAGAAACCACGGCCAGCCCCGCCTGGACTGCGGAACGGAGCTGTGTCCAGGAATGAGTGGAGAACCCGGGTCCCGGAGAGAGGCGGTGCTGCTCCAGGCACCGGAGCTGCCCGGGTGCCAGGGGAAAAGAATGGAACGCCGCAGCAAGGTTTCCTGAGCCTGGCAGCACCATGCCTGATGTTAGAGGCTGCCTCAGAAGTGTTCCACAGATGTTCTGCTGGGGTTGAAGTGGTCTCTTGGTGTCCACTTTGCAGCTAATCTGAGACTGCTCAGAGATCACATGTGTATGATAGCTTCAAGGTGGCCACTCGTGGCGGGCAGCCCCATGCGTGCCATGGGCAGCATTGAAAGGGTGTCTTGCAGTGGTTTCCCCAGAATGGTGGAGCAGCCTAATGGACATAATAACCAGGACAGGACAGTGCATGTGTGGGCTAAAGGCTCTGCCTTTTTTTTTTATTCCCAAAATAGCTCACCATGCAGAAGAAGGGGCAGTGAGTTGTGATAAGAAGCAACAGGGGTGTTACTAGCAGGCTGCACCAGCGTTTAGGGTCTCACAGCCAGAAAATTCACTGGACAGTGTCTTAATATGTGTAGATGCTCCCACCATGCTGGGTACAGTAGGTATATGAAGAATGGCATAGCATGGCGAGGATTTTGACTCCATGGTGTTACAGAGGATGCAATGGGAGTGTAAATGCAACCACAATTGGTAGCATCCACATAATTACTTGTGAATCATATTTTGAACTAATTTACAAAGTATGGGAACAAAAACCTTCCTCTTGGCTACTACATGGTAGTCAAGATGCTGATAAACTTCTCTTTCTGTGATGTAAGCATCCACAATATAAAAGTACTGCTTCATTTTATTATTTTAAGGGGCAAAATGTGCATAGGCTTTTCAACCAGAACTCTTTTAGATCTGAACAATGTTCAATTTGTTACAGACTAAAACTGCTTGTGTTTTTAAATTCAAAAACATTGTTGGATGGATAAAATGTATGCTCTCTGCAAATAAGCTTCCTGGTGGCATATTGCAATTCTCAGCAATGTCTGTCTCTGTCAATTCACACAACAATGTCAGGTAGGCAGAGTGGAATAAAATGAGTATTTTCTGCAGGTGAATTAATTTCCCTTGTGGTTAGTGGGCAGGTTTGTGAGGACAACAAAAGTTATGCTCTCTTTTTTTCCTTTAAAACCATATCTGCAACTAGCACATGCGTGCACAGAAGGAAAATTTAGAATGTTTGCTCAGTTCAAGTTGGTAAACAAATATTTTGTTCTGATGAGATTTAGCATAGAATTATGGGAGTATGGAGATTTCATAAACCATCTAGGTTGGCTGTCAGACACCTGTTTATGCAATAAGAGATTTAGGAGATAAAATTATAGGTAATGGGATTTTGTAAACAAAAAATTGGAGTGATTATATTCCAGCTATGTAACTTGCTATTACTTTTTCAATCCTCAGGACTTCTGATTTGCAATGATTTCTGCAAAAAGAGTTCAGTAAAAATAAAAATCACAGAACAGGACTGAAGCTGACTTTATGTTAGACTGAGTTATGTTTTTCTACCTGCCTATACGTAGAGAAACATGATGAAATTAGTTACATACATAGCACCTACAAGAGAAGCAGTGGAAAGTGTATTAAACTCTGAGGTTTAATCTCCATGGGATTCAATGCTTACCTAAAGTGAGCCTTTCTGCTTCTAGGATACCAGTTTAACTGTTTCATGTTGGGTTTTATGACAATCTGTAGACAATTCCTCATGCATAAGCTATTTAGAAACTCCCTGTTCTCCTCCTTGAACATGATAGAAGTATTTTATTTATTTTATTTTATTTTTGTGCCTATCTCAAACTGGCAGGATTTGTGGGGGATAGAAAATACACCAGGTTGCCCTACACCCATAAAGACAAGTTCTTGGCTCTACCAGTCTGTAAATGGACATCTAGAACTAAGAACATAAAACACCATCAAAGCACAGCTTGACTGAACTTTTAGCGACCTCATGCATAGAATCTCCCAGATTCTTGTCTTACTAATAATAGCATTAATTTGAGCTATAAATACTCCTTTTCTTATTTTTTTAATTATTATGCAGTTGACATCAGCTTACTTACATTAGTTAGCTAAGGACTTTTACAGCTGTTTTTTACACCAGGATGACATAACTGTTTTTACTTAGGAGAGCTTGTTGATCCACACAGAAGCAACATGTAGGTGAAACTAAAAACTGTGTAGAAGGAGTCATAATTGAATTAACTTCTACTGAATGGAAATAGCAAAACAGAAACAGGATGAGAAAAGCAGAAGCAGTTTGGAGAGGAAAAAAAGGAATAGTAAAATAGTAAAATTAAGGATTTCTGTTTATGAAGGCAACAAAAAATTCATTAGAGAGGTACAAGTGTACGGGTTTCAGTGAAAGGGCAGTAGATGAGGAAAATAAGTGCCACAAGGCAGTTCAGTAATTATGCTGTTAATGGGAGATATGGAAAATAATCATTAGGAAAATAACGCTCAATTAATCAGTCAGGCAACTAAGCAATAAAATGCAGTATCATATGGCTCCTACTTTTTTCATTAAATTTAGGTAGAAAGAGCCCCAGGTTCTCTTCACATAATAAAATGCTGAGCCTCCAGTTCATTTTTCTTTGGGAAATAAACACTAAAGAAGCAAAGGCAGTCTAATACCTTTTAAAAGGAAGACTCATTTACAGTAAATGAAACAAACAGATCTAGATCTTAGCAGCCGGTTCAGTTTAGATGAGTTCCCTCCATTTGTAAACAACACATTGCTGGGATTAGGATGTTGAAGCATTTGGTACATTATGAGAAATGGTAGAAGTCATGGTGCTTTTATGTTTTAAATATTTTGTGGGTATGTGAGAGCATGTGAGAAACAGAAAAAGTTATTTGTCTGAAAGGCTGAAGTGTCTCAGACAGATGTGATTGCTGATAAAAATCTGGCAAATAATAGCAGTGAATATGATAATAAGTATAAAAGTAGTTTGCACTTAACATAAAAGGGCTTTTAAAACCTTTCAAAAGACTTTCTGATGTAAATATATTTATTTTCTTTCTGAGTTCATGCTACGTGACCTGGTATGTATCTGCAATTTTGTAAAAAATGTTTTATTTAAAAATTATTAGGCCAGTTATACTTAAATATGACTAGCCTGTCCATAGATATCTTAAAATTATGTTCTTTTAAAATACCACATTGTAAATTATTCTCTTATGTGATTTCTTTTTTTGAAATAAACCCTGTAAATATTATGAATTCCTAACACATACATGGAATAAATATTATCAGAGATGCAAACTGGTAAGAGTGAAAAATCTGACACTCCCAAGCAACTATTTCATGTAGCATGAAGCCAGATAACATTTCTGCTGTTGGTAATAAGTTGACATCATTCACTATCAATCACACAATATGTCTGTTGCAGCTGGAGTTACCTTCATTAAGACACAAATCACAGCAGTCACTACAAATAAAACACCCAATGCATATTTTATTTTAAAATAAGCTGTCTGTGAAAAAAAAAAAAAATCAACCTTATGGCTGTGTTTGTTGCCATAATAGATGCTTCAGGTTACAGAGTTTAGATAAAAATTGAACCAGTAATTCAAACTAGGTGTTTTACATACAAATAGGTTAAACTCCTTACATTATTATCTTTCTGGTTCTGCATGTTACAGCTGATAGGAAACAGCACAGAAAAAAACAGACTGGATTCAAACATATAGATGATTTAAAAACTAGAACAGAGAGAATGACACCAATTAGCACAACTAGGAAAAACACTGGCCCAGGTGTATACCTAGCAAAAAAAAAAAAAAACAACCAAAAACAACCAAAAAAAAAAAAAAAAAAAAAAAAAAACAACAAACACAAGAGTTGAAGAAATGTTGAATAGTTGGCATATAATAATTATACTCCTCAAATTAATTCTTCTTCTTTTTTCAATTTCAAAGACAGGAATACTAACTAGGAGTGTAATAATATTTTAGTTTCATTTTGTGTACGTGCATATATGCCTGGCATTTTTGGCATGTATTTTGTGGCAGTAAATTTTTTGTCAAAACATTATGCTCAAAGGTTTGAAGGTCACAGAGGACTTGCTTTGATTCCAACATCCACTGCCCAACCATTTGTTTGGCTTCATAAAATCTGAGCCTTGGCACAGACTTATAAAGGCAAAATCTGTAGGGGATTTTTTTCCAAATTTCAAGGCAACTGTTCCAATGAAATTTCAGTCTAGTTTTGGAACCTCAGATATATGTGTAACAGTAGTTGAATTTTATAAAATATGGAAAAATATGATTTTTAAAGCATAAGTACTCAATCAGGGAATGCTGCATCAGATACTTTGTTAATGAAGATATAATAGAAGCTGATTTCACAGGAAACTCAGAATAGCAGCAGTGCAAGAATGTGCTGTGAAAAGCTTCTTCTTAAAATCAAAATAAATTATAATAATTTATTATGGCTCTGAAGGACCTTCCTTCTGATTTTTTTCAAAGCATTCCATTGAGGAACTCTGAGGCACACCTTGGAAGTCCAGCGTGATGCTCTATGGTCCTCCCACTGAGGTTCAAATAAGTTCTGGAAAGGCTCCATGGGTTAATTTGGAAAAGCTATTCAACTGCAGTTGAATGGGCAAGTAGTCCTGCTGATTAGTTGAATGTCCCAGTAGAGATAATTAACTTCACACTGATACAAATTCGTTGTACTTGTCATTAGTGCTTTCTTTGGCACAAGCTCAGATTTCTCAGCAGTCCTGTTTGTGACACAGAACCTTCTGTTAATTTCCATAGTTTCTGGACAAAATCTGTTCCACGGTAACTAGAAGGCCAAGGAACAGGAGTGGGAAGGACCACACTGAGAGGCAACAAAGGCAGGTCAGAGAGCAGGGGGAGCTTTAGGGACATCTGTGACTTCTAGGTAAGTCTACATTTAAAGATTGTCCTGGTAGTGGGCTTAGTATTATGTTTCTTTAGATATGTTTCATTTTATGGAAAATAAGTTTTAAAGACCAGCACAATAATAAGAGAAGCAGAAAATGGAAGACTACTTTTTTTTGGGGTTCAGGGAACCAGGAGTAGTTTGTAATATACACAGACAATTTCTGCATTATGTTAATATCTTCTTTGTGAAAGGTGGCTCTAAGGAGGTAAACCAATAAATGATATAAGTTTTAGATCAGTTTCTTAAATCCTTAAAAAATTTATTTCTTCTTAAGGGGCCCTCTAACATTTGAAAAAGTATATCCTCAATTTCAAATCTATCTTCATTCACTGATCTGTCAAAATCATCAATATTCATTCAATATAATATCTAAATAAAAAAGTGCATGAAAACTTTTTTTTTAATAGATAGTAGTTTCCTGTATTTTTTTAATATGTCAACCTTTACTTGTAAATGCATAATGCTATTTATAGTGTTAATTAGTCATTAACAACACTGCTTGTTGTTAATGACTGACCTTTTCAAGATAATGGTCAACATTATCTAATATAAAGACTACCCTGGGCTGCATTAGGAGGAGTGTTGCAAGAAGATCCAGGGAGGTGATCCTTCCCCTCTGCCCAGAACTCCTGAAAGTTATCTGAGAGCTGGCAGCAGTGCTGGACTCCCCACTAAAAAAAGGTGTGGAACTGCTGGAGAGAGGCTCTGCTTTGTGGGCTTTCCTGCCTATAGGGAAGTTGTGGGTCATTTCATCTTGAACATTATTTAAGTGCATGTTTTTCATTAAAAGATGCAGTGTGGATTTCCTCATTAAAAGATATTTAATTGGGTTGCTTTATTTGTTGTTTGTTTGTTTGCTTATTTGTTTGTTTTTTAGTACTAAAGCACTGAGAGCCAGTTTCTTTACACAATTTTTTACTGCGTGCTCACGATAATTACATACATGTAACCAAATTTCATAATGCAAACCACACATAAAGAGAACAGTTAATAAGAAAATAACAGATATTAATCCGCTAATGTACATAAAATACACACTATGTATTTTCCTTGAGAAAACTCTTGCCAAAGATCAATGTTTGAATTTTCTGAAAATGTGAATCAAAATATGCAGGATTTACAGAAAAGATTTATTACTGGTCTAATTGGAGAAATGAAGCATGGATCTTTTTATCCCAGGCTGTTGTTAAATATTATGTCTTTGTGAAATCCTCTCCTTTCCTTTAATTGCCATATTGACTGTTATTTAAAATCCACAGAAATTATAAAGAGGCCAAATAAGATATGGAAGGTTTCATTTGTGTACTTATTTTTAACTGTTATGCAGTTCTGTTTCACTATTGAATGATTAATGTCTCAAATATTTTGAATGTCTGAAATAATGCAGTAAGAGTAGAAGAGGTTTAACAAATACTTATTCTGTATCCTTCACTGGACAGTCAGGTAGGTTGGAAATAGTTGTTCGTAGTTTTTTTAGTTTAATTGTAATAGATACTGCTTAAATCTGAAGTGTTGGTTTGGGCAGCATAGTTGGAAATCTCCCAGTTGAATGGAGTGATTTTGATCAATACAGGAGCTGCAAAAATACAAAATTTCCAGTTAATAAATGTTGTTAGTTTGGTAAAAATGCTGCTGAGATGCTGATATATGTAGCATGCCATTAAGATAGCTCTGTGTGGGTGGGTGGCTGTAGGGAGAGTAGTTTCTTATTTTTCCATGGCCAAAGGGTTGGTTCTGTGCAGTGATAACTCAACTGACAGAGATGAACTCAGCGACTGGCAGGCATCTTACTGCATCTCCCTGCATGCCTTCTGTGTCTTATGTCCTAGACTGTCACTGGATTGCTATAACTGTGACTGCAAGTCACCACAGCACTTAAAATGTCACCAGAGGACACAAGGAAATCCAGCTCACCACAGCTTTGGTCACGATGAAGAGACTAATTTATTTCTCTGACTCCAATCATTTATAGTTCTCAAAAGGTGCCAGTGGACTGGAGGGTGAACATGTCACCTCTCCAATGACACTGGACGAACTACCAGTACATCAAATTTCTCCGCCTCTGTGAAAGAATGCAAAACAATAGGTTGTTTATAGAAAGCTGTGTGAGAAAATTTGCTACAAGAATGTAAACTCAGAAGGCTTTAGAAAATCCTAAGAAATCAGGACGACATAAAACACTGAATTTATTTCACAGAATTCACAGAATTAGTAGGTTGGAAGAGACCAAGATCATTGAGTCCAACCCATGCCCCAATACCTCAACTAAACCATGGCACCAAGTGCCACATCCAGTCTTTTTTTAAACACATCCAGGGATGGTGATCCACCACCTTCCTGGGCAGACAATTGCAGAACTTTATCACTCTCTCCATGAAAAACCTTTTCCTAATATCCAACCTATATTTCCCTTGACACAGCTTGAGACTTTGTCTTCTCATTCTGTCAGTTGCTGCCTGGTGAAAGAGACCAACCCCCCACCTTTCTAGTTCAAAAACTTCATAATATAAATTAAAGAAATAGTTTGTTAGTACAACAGAGGAGAAATTATACAGAATACAGCTTTGATGTGAAATATAGATATGGAAAGAGAATATGGTTTTCGATATTCCAGAAACTATCAAACACAAGGGGTTAGCAAGGGTCTGAGAAGGTTAAAATTAGAGGAAAATTTTTGAAGGGTTAAGAGAAAAGGAGATACTGCATGAAGCTCCACCTAGACCTGATGGTAACCTTGGACTCTTGCATAAACTGTTTAATTCCTTGGCTTTCCAGTAATTATTCCAGATAGTCTGAAAATAGAGTGATGTTATTTACTTGTGTTCATATGTCTTATAGATCAATGACACTGAAATTTCATGAGGCTTTTTGAAATTTGTTTTTTTAAGAATATTTGGAGTAAATTATATTCAGCTACCAGAAATTTTTATGAAACAGATTTTTGAGGGGTTGATGCTAAATTTTGAAATTAAGTTTGTACAATGTGTGAAGAATTAGCATGTGTCTGTTTTGTGGAACAAAGGTGCTTAGAGAATCACTGGTTTAGAGTGGACAGAAGAATTCTAGACCTTTACACAGAAAAATCATGCTTGTTATCTCTCCCTAAGGACTTTAAAATCTCATTTTGGTAGCAACATGATGAAAAATATTCAATACCCATAGAGATAACTAGATAAACTATTAAAAGTTTACAATTAAGAAGGAAAATAAACAAAGAATTGCTAATACAGCATGCATAGAACAAACTTTGGGAGATTAAATGAGGTCACACAATAAACCCATTTTCACCTGAATATTTATTTTCTCTGATTTCTTGAGCTTTGAGGGAATATAGTATTAAATATATAGGTTTGTTCAACATCTTATGCTAATATTATAAAACCAGAGTCTACTATATGATTAACTCTGCTGGTTACAACTGTTCTTTTTAAAAAGTCATTAGCAACTCACAGTGAGCAGTATATGAAATATCTAATTATTTCAAATGTAAAGAGCAGGGCAAATTAGTATGTTTGAATATCTTATGAAACATTCTCATGTGAATTCTTACATACATATATATGTATATATGCATGAGTTTGTCTGCATTTATACTCTGCATATTTTATAGACTAAATAGGGATATTACACACTTCGAAGGTGAAAAACTGTAGAATTTAGAATTAAGGTAATTTAGATAACTGTATCTCAAACCCTTCCATTGCACAACTTAAAGGTAGAGACAGGAAGAAGTGGCTGGCTTCTATGACAAGCTTTTTTTAAGTGCCTGCCTTTTTCTCCTCACATACATTTCTGTCAAAAAAATGAGCTTACAGCTTTGTGCAATACCTTGATTGCTCTACCAATAACTAGAAGGAACAGTAGGAAGAGATTGAACAACTAGTGAAAACTGGTGTATGAGCATAAAAGGGAGCACATGGGCAAGCAGAACTCAGCCAAAGATCAGACACATTTGCTGAGTTTCTTCACTAATTGGTACCTGCTGATCTGAGTGCTTATCTACTCTACTTTTGGAGAACATATATTTAGTTCCATTTACAATATGGTTCAAGAGAACTTTACAGAGCTATTAATTTTCCTCCTTTTTCTCTTGTCTCTTTGCAGAGCTAAGGTCTTAATAGTTCTTGATAGCAGTTTTTGATCAAAATGGACAATAATTGATAATAAAGTATTGCAAGAATCACTTAGTAATTTAAGTAACCAAAAATCTGCCTACAGGTGTACTGTCTGTTTTTCAAAAATAGCATAAACAATGGCTACAAGCTCTCCTTAAATTATGCACATGAACATCCAGAGGATTTTGAGTTCTCCTCTTAGGTATAAAGAATGAATTTTCTCTGGCTCTTATCATCTCTTCAAAAAAATTAAAAATTTATGTAATTAGATATCTGGCTCACGCTCATTACTCTGAGATATCTGGCTCACACTTGGTAGCTAACCTTACTCTTCATTTGTGCTCTCTTAACATTAAGCACCTTGCACTGTTCACAGTTTGGAATTTCCAGTTCTCTGGAGATATTTGTTGGTCATCGTTCTTCACTGCAGCTTGCCAACAACCTTTGGTGTGTGTCTAGAACAATTTGTACATGTGAGAGTTCTCATGTTCACTCACACAGGCACAAACAAGGATGCTATAGGGGATGTCATGGGAGGAGGTTTTGGTTTTGTTTTTTTGTGGAAACATTCTGCTCATCTCATCAGAAAACTACTCTAAGTAGCTTTCCAAAGAGTTATTTCAAAGAGATACCTATTTTCAATATTTTCATATTAGGGAAGAGCCCTGGTTTTATTACAATATATACAGAACTGTACCTGTTTAACCTGCCTTTACCCAAGTAGTACTCTCTATGCAGGATTAGGAGGGGAAAATAGAAGTCTATTTCTATTGCTATATATATTGTTACATAATCTCACAGAAATAATTTTCATTTCCCTTTAAAATACAAGTTCTTTATTTTTATTCTGCTTTTGAGGAGATCATGATGACCTCTGTTCAGAACAAATGTTTAGTGAGGATAAAGCTTCAGCCTTGAGCAAATCTGAGTTCTAGAGACCCTAATAAGCTCAATCAAAGGCATATCATTAAGGCAGGTTACATCATTCTGTAAGCTTTAAACATGTCACATTCAAATAATGGAAACAAAAGATGGAGCTCTGTGCAAAGTAATAAGTCTACAAGGAGGACAACAGCTAAAGTGCCAAAGACTAAGAGTGAAAAAGTAATTCAAGATGGATAGCTCAAATTTTTCTCTTAAAGAGAACTTTATGGTACCAGATTAACTGGAGGGAACTCATACAACTGGTAATTGCATACTGTCAGCATTAGATTGCTACAGAGATACTTTGTTTTTTTTTAAGACTAGCAATCTAGGTATGTCAATATGCTGTTCTTACAGCAGCGCTGAATCTTCATCTTGCCTGCACCAACTGTACCAACAATTTTTGTGTTCTATATGGTGGTACATGAGCATTGCCCACCACTAACAGTCACAATAGACCAGAATAGGGTGGAAAGTCACAGTAACACTGCAGAAAGCAATCATGTCATGTTTAGGAAGATGGTTCTGATTGTGAAATCAGAACATACTTGTTCTGCTGTACATGTACTGCTAAATTTTCAAAAGTCTTATTCAATTCCTGCTGTGGATATGAAGATATTTATACATATATGCATGCATATGTACTTGAGTCTGTATGTGAATTTAGAACAGAAGATTTGGGGTAAAACTATGTGCTTTGCAATTGTCCGCTTTTCATCAGCACAGCAATATTAATCTGCAGCAGCACATTGATTAAGCTGATCAAATGAGGTGGTTTGGAAGCTCCCACTAGGACATTGTGATGGATCATAGCTTGACAAATGAGTAATGCAAAGGTCCAACGTGTTGACATGTTGCTTAATTACATTGTTAATTACATGGTATCAGCCATGATACAGAAATTTCAGAAGGGAAACACGGACACATCTGAAACAGTATGATGGTTATCTAATTCCATATTCCAAAAATGCCAAAGACTGAATAACAATCTGAGTGTGATTTACAAATAATAAGAGCAAAGAATGGCATAGTGTTGAAAAGATAAGGGAAAATGATAAAGATAAGCATGATAATGTATTTGACAATATGTTAATAAAAAAGCGCTGAGACCATGGTATTATTATCTCAGTACTGTCCTCTTAATGACTCACAGTCTGCTCTGGAGGACCTGGGTAAACTGGAATACATAAGAATAAAAAAATATTCAGGAATATAGCTTGGCATTAAGTAAGATTGATTTTTGAGGTGACATTAATGGTATATGAGGCAGACATATCCTGTTTTAAACCTGACATTCTTAATGAAGTATATATTCCAGTATATTTCCAATGAGCATAGAATATATTTTGCCATCTAAACTTTAGGAACTGACCTTAATACCTGCTGGGGAAGCCAAATCACACACATTTGTATTATAAATTAATTATGAAGAAAGATGGTTTAATAGAATAGGCACCATCACTGTTCTTAAAAAGCAGTCGTAAATGATCACTGAAAGGAATGTGGGAATATATTTCACTATAGGAAATAATCTCCTGCTAGCCTCTGTATTCTAGTGAGTGTTTTAGCAAAGCTCCAGAATCATGAGTAAGCTCTCCTCCATACATGCAAACCTCACGGCATTCATGGTACAAGTAAAATAAGTTTGTTTTTTTTTTTTTTTTTTCTGTTTAAGGAGCAATGTTAAACAGTTTTGTTTGAACTCCAGTTCAAATTATCCCACCACTTATCAAATGGTCTTGCTGATATCCATCAGTAATGACAAATGTTAGTATATGTATTACATCTTGTGTTAGTTTTACCTGTGAAAATCTAATTTTCATTTTAGTTGAAAAGTTGTAAAAATTTATGTAGTTCATTTGTAACTACTTTTTTACCATCTCTCAAAACCAGTTTATTGTTAAGGGGTTATTTTTATAATGCAGTTCTCTGATGTTCTAAATTCTATATCAAAAGTAACATATTTTGAAAAAGAAAAAAATATTTTCGTTTTCCACTTGAGCTCAAGCCAAGTTTCTAATACAAATCCCTTGTGTATTGTTAAATTGGATTTTAAAGTCCAGATTGTGCCCGTTTTCACTGGAAGTGTTTATGAAACACTTGGCATTTCAGTACCTACGTGATCAGCATACTTGATAGTTTATTTCTCTGCAGCACCCACACTAGATATTGTGATATTTAACTAATCATTGTTCTTGGGTAAATAGGCTATTATAGGGGACAAAAAGCAGCCTTCAAGTAGTAAAAAATTAAATACATTACAATAGGCTAAAAGGAAAGTTTAATTGGAAATACAAAACTCAGAATTAAAACTTTTCTCTTTTTAAATTTTTTATAACTAAAAATGTAATTTGGGTGTAAAAGAAAGAGCTGGAGAAATAAAGGAAGATAAAATATTACAAAAAAACCAAAAATACTGTATAATAAAAAGGGAGATGATTTCAAAAGACACAAGGCAATCTGCAGAGTTGGGTTAATGATAGACAGGGAAGGTGAAAATAAAATTAAATAGATTAAATGTCATAAAATCATTAATTTCAGAAGAGAAAGATAAAATTAAGACCATGGAGAAATGAGGGGAAAGAAATATTTTCTGTAGTAAACCCATGAACTCTCAAGGAAGACAGGAGAGAGGAGGGCTAAGGAATTTATGCATTTTCAATGTGACAGTGTGAGTGAAGGAACACTTCTGAAGAGATGTGAAAAAGCACAGTGTAGGAATTCATAGGCCAAACAATGCTGTATCAATGGGAAAGAGTTCCTGAATATACTACTCCAAGACTAGATTAACTCTAAAAAAAATTATATTGTGATTTGTGTTACTTAATTCACAAAAAAAAAAAAATAGAGTTTTCAAAATATGGTAATGGAGATATCAATGTAATACAGAAAATGATACATTAGGCTACATTAACATGGTGTAAGATTTAGATTCATGACTATTAAAATAGCAGTAACAGCAACTTGTTTTATTTTTGCACATTCAATCATGCCTTCGCTATCCTAAAGACTTTGCCTTCTTGATGTCTTGGGTAACCAGCTTCCCCCAAAGGCACAAGCTGATCTATGATCTGTTCTGCTTCTGGGCCTCCAACTGGTCACATCATTTATTTCTTGACACAAAATCTGTGTTTGAGAGCTCACTGTGTGAACTGTACTTTGGTGTTATCTCTGGCAGGGTGTCTTGTGCACCAATGGTGTTTCTTCCTGATCTGCATTTAGGTGGTTGCAGGGAGTAGCCCCTGGGATTTTCAGCAATATGATTAACTACAATTGATGGATAGAGCCTCATTCCCCAAATCTTCGCCATGGTAGCTTGACCTGTATGAAATCACACTGGTTTGTGTAAACCTTTATGGTCCACAGGAACTGAAAGTGGCTTAGCTGTCCCTGTATGTCGCCCTGATTTCTTAGGATTTTCTAAAGCCTTCTGAGTTTATATTCTTGTAGGGAACTTTCTCACGCAACTTTCTGTAAACAACCTATTGTTTTACATTCTTTCATAGAGGGGGAGAAATTTGATAGACTGGTAGTTTGTCCAGTGTCATTGGAGAGGTGGCACATTCATCCTCAAATCCACTGGCACCTTTTGAGAACTATAAAGGATTGGAGTCAGAAAAAAATAAATTAGTCTCTTCATTGTGACCAGTGCTGTGGTGCATCGTTTTTCCTTGTGTCCTCTAGTGACACCTGTACATTCATTTCAGCAATCTCTTTTCTATAACAGAGTGTGTCCATGCTGTTAATTTTCTTTGCTCTGTATTTCTGTCAAAGCTCTTGCTCCTTTGCATCATCTGTGCTTCATTCACACTTGTTGACTATAGGGATTCCTTCTGCAAAAATTTATTTCCCTCCAAGAGGATACCTTGGCAGTGTTAAGAGGTCATTTGCACCAGGACCTATCTCAGACTGACAGGATGGATGCCCACGGAAAAAATCTCAGGCCAAACACTAGCTCAGCAGGCCAAGCACTTTTAAAAACCCTTATCCAGCACCTCATGCAATGAAGATTACTGTAATTCTATGGAAATTTGGCTGGTTGTCACATAGCTTTTTCCTTTCTTTCATAACAAATGTTATAATGTTCTACTTTTTTGGCTGAAGAGAAACCTGCAAACAATCACTCTCATCCTGACAGGAGTTCCACATGAGTGCTGGAGCAGACCAAAGTTTGAAGTAATGGAAGCTCTTTGAGTCCCTTGCAGTCAGGAGTATCTGAGGGAGGATTGCACATTGGGAGATCGCCTGGTCCAATGTTCTGCTCAGAGCAGAGGCAGACAGAACTGTTTCCATCCTTGGAGATTCCACAATGTCTCTGGGCAACCTATTCTAGTGTTTGACTGTCCTTGCATGGATAAAATTCTCCTTGAGGACTATTCTGCTCCAGAATAATCAGTCCCAAAAGTCACAGCCTCCCCTCATATATCAGACTCATCAACATCCTTTATCATCCTCGTTGCTCTTTGCTGGATTCTCTCCAGTTGTATGCCCATGCCCTTCCTGCAGTTGGGAACTCAGCTGAGCCAAGGTCTCTGGTGGGCTGGGTCATTGGAGTAGCAGGGGAAGTTACTGTTCCAAGGAGTGTGCCAAGATTACGGTGAACACTGACAGTCCTCAGCAGTCCTGGCTGCTGCTGGAGCTCGCCAGCAGTCATGGCCTTCAGTCACCAGCTCTCCCAAGGGAGGCAGGTCTGGATGTCTTTAAGAACTTGGAGGTCTTTAAGAACTATAAGACTCCTCTGCAAAGCCCAGAATTTGTTCCCAGGAGGTGTAGAAAAGGGGCTCAGAGACTACAGCACATGCAACAGCTGCTGTGGTCTGCCTTTGGTAGCTGCATTCTTCTTTAGCATGCAGCAGAGAAGGTGTGGGCGCTTGCAGCAGTCCTTTGGCCAATTCTGTATGCTTGAGTTTCTCCTCATTACGCATGTGCCTGTGTTCTTCTCTCTTAGAACTCTGCTCATGTATTATGTATAACTGAATATTCATTGAACTAAGAAACACAGACTTTTAACTAGAGTTAAGGGTACATGTCTGTAGCAATGATCATTTATCTGCAGTAGGACAGTGGTGAGGGATACAGCTACATCAGCTACAGGCTGCCAGCTGAGAACTAAACACAGGTTTCTCTGACCAAAATACTCAGTATCTGCTGCTCCCACATGATTTTTCTATAACCAGATGAAATTCCTGCACTCTAGAAATTCTAAGTTTCTTTGTGGCAAGTCAGGATAGAAACTTTCAGCTGCCAATTTCTTGTAGACATATTCTCTCTTCACGTTTGGTTTTTGACAATTTGTACTTGAATGGTTGAAGATGGGCTCTAAAGGAGGAAAGAGATAAGTAGTAACAAATGGTGATGGAAAAATAGGATTAAGTACTGTGTATCATTCTTCTAAAATGAAAAAGTACTAAGGGTTCTAACTTACGTAAATAAGGCAATTATTAAGAGATTCCATATTTTTTGTTAACTGACACAACACCATTTTCTTTCAATGTGCTGTTACATACATTTTCCTTTTCCTTTTGGCAATTTGCTCTTTCCCGAAGAATTTCAGAAGAGGTAACTAAAATGAGGATAATAAGAGTTTTATTATATATTCCTGCTGCACTCTAAACTTTCTCCTCTTGCATATGAAAAATAGCTTTTAGGATAAATGTATTGAAAACTCAATTCAAATGTGCCTTTTCCATTATTGCATTCTCTAAGTAAGCATGTAAAATAAGTGGACATACTCTCATTTTAACAGAGAAGGAAATGCAAGTAATCATTTCAAGAATGTGTCCAGCTCACATTGGCATAAATGGAACCAAGTTGTGGGTAAAGATGAAAATATGTGTGTTACAATTTCAGGCTTCTGAGTATATGCAGCAAGTTTGACTGTTCAAGACTGAAGTTACAGTGCCATCATCTTACTGAAAACTGGTTTCATTGTACTGTTCATTTCATGAGTTTGAAAGCTGAAACAAACAAGAATAATAAAATATATGTCTAAAACAACTATTGTAATAAGAATGAATACTAAAAGTTACAGGCACAGTTTAGAGACCCTTCATCCTTTGACAAAATTCCTAGACTGACTTTATTTTCTCCTTAGTGTAGATAGTGTAGTTGTAGTTAGTATATTAGACTTCTAATTAAGAGGATCCAATTTTGACTTTCAGGATATATCTCATTATTTTTCCTTAAAGTAAATCAGGCTTTGAGCTTGACCAAAGCATTTAGTAGTTTATTGTTCAGGGACATATGTGGCATACAAAAAACCCAGAAGTGGTTTTGAAAAATCCTCCTGCTACTATCACATCTAGTATTATCAACACAAGAGTATTTTTATTACTTGGAGTAGTATAAAGCAAACAGAATTAAAATAGCCTTTTCTTGGAGCTTTTGAACACTTTATATTACACTTAAGCACATCAGCATATACAACCGATTTCATAGGAAATATGTGTAGATAAGATGAGACTGCTGGTACACTAAAAATAGTGACTTTGGGACTGAGATAATGCAATAAATGTCAAACACCCATCTTCTTTGCCTTTTTCAGCCTTGTGTTGTAGGGGGTTTTTTTGTTGGTTTTTTTTTTGTGACTTTCATGCTTGATGGAATTACCATTATCAGCTTTACTGCCTGCTGCTCTCAGGTCTGCACATGGAGAAGTTTCTGTGATAATTTCTGAACTTTTTCACTGCATTTACATTGGTTTTTATAAATAGTATATCTTGGCTGAGCTTTATGTTTTTCTGTCTCCCCAGTTACTAAAGGGAGCCCTCAAAATTGACCATGATGGCATTTTCAGTTTGACACCCATATTCCACACAGATATTTCTCTGGCAGAGACAATGGGTAAAGAATACCCAGAGATTCAGATGGAATCTATGAGTCATAGTAAGTTTACAAAAAAAGCATTGTGAACACTGCATTAAACAGAAGGACTTTGGATGATATGCAAGGGTTAATTTTACTCAGAACATCTTTTCATTCCCATTTTTCACTAGAGGTGGTGGATCCCAGCCCATGGCCAAGCAGTAAAGGTTTTTCCCTTATACATGACTATTTCATACATCAGTTATTTTGAAAAACAGCATCTCTAAGCTTTGAAGTGTTGTCTTTATGTAAATATGTTGAAGGTCATAGGAAATCTGTGTCTTCAACAGTGCCTTTTTCTTCGCCCCCCCCCCCCCCGCCCCCAGTAGCCATGACAGTTTGCCCCACAGGAGAACCTGCATCCAGGTGAGTAAATGTTCCTTCCTCCCTTCTTTAAAGCTTCTGAATGTTGAAACATTAGCTTCAGATTCATTTTTATTGGCACAAAACTAGAAGCGATGTATTCACCTCTTGTAGGTGTATTTTTTTTATTAGTGTAGCATTTTGAACACTCTTCCCAGGAATGTCTAAAGAATTTTCTCTCTGTTCAATGAACAGTAGTTAGTATTGCAGCAGATACATGCTGGTTTTAAGAAAATAAAAGATACTTCAATTATACAGATATTGTTACAGGTATTTTACTTAATCAAATTGCCACTTTTTGCTTGTGTGTAAACAAATGTTTGAGAAGAATATATCTGACTTATTTTTTAACTGAAAAGCATGGCTGATATTTTTATGCTAAAGAAAGCAATATTTCCACATCTTAATATTTTATGGCTTTCTTTTTAATGTTAGAGACATTTAAGAATACCTAAGACATACTTTGTTCTCTTTGTGGTAGCTCTAGGATTTGGTAGCCATAATGACATGAAGCTAATAATTTTTGCTATCTTTAATTTTCCAGCCTGCTACACTGTAACCCTTTAGGACTTTCTTCCTTTAAAGTTTAAGGATGGGGAGCTCAAGCTGTGCTGTTGTACAAATACCATTGTCTGGTATGAACTTGTAACTTTAAAATTCCTTCTGTCTCCTCTAAATCTCTGGACAAGATTTAATGTAAAGATTCCTGCTGACAGAGCAGTGTTCAATGCTATCCTGAACCTTGGAAAAGGCATATTAGGCATGTGATTATGATGCACCTTTTAAACTGTTTTATCTTCACTATTCTGATGACTTAATAAGCTTTGCTTTTGTTTTCTAAAGATTTTCTGGTGTGCTTTTAACAGGTGTGTCTTTACTGGCTGTTCTGAAGCCAATCCCAACCCTCAACCACTCCAGTCTCCTTTCATTGCATATTTTCCAAACATGTCACCTTGAATGAGGATAGTTTATATCAATATTCATTACAATTAGACCAGATTTTTTTAATCTGCATGTAGTAGATGAGTATGTTCTTCTTCAAGAAATAGAAGACCACTGTAGTGGGCCTATCAAGGTATTGATTGACTGATGGGTTTATGGGTGAGATTGACACCCCTGAGTAGGAAATACAAGAGGACACAATCTTTGGTGGAAATGGTGGTCATGGTTCTTCACTTTACTAAGGATGCTGACCTTTATGTTTAGCTCTACACTATCAGAGAATCCCAGAATCCCAGCACAGAATGGGTCAGGTTAGAAGGGACCACAGTGGGTCATCTGGTCCCACCTCTCTGCTGAAGCAGGATTGCATCCAGATGGTTCTGGGCTATCTCCTGTGAGGGAGACTACACACCCTCTCTGTGTGGTCTATGCCAGTCACTGCACAGTGAAAAATTTCTTCCTCATGTTCAAGTGGAACTTTCTGTGCATCCATTTCTGCCCTTTGCTTCTTGTCCCATTTCTGGGCACCACTGAGAAGAGCCTGGTCCATGCTCTGACTCCTCCTTTCAGGCACTGACAGACACTGATGAGGTTCCCTCTCAGTCATCTCTTCTCGAGGCTGAACAGCCCCAGCTCCCTCTGCCTGTTCTCTATTTTTTGTTCTATATCTAATTTTGTTTCTTTTTTGGTAGGTTTGTTTCCCCATAGGAGAAGCTACCATTTTTCATTAAAAGTGTTGCAAAAAATTCACTGTGGGATGTCACTAGATAGAAAATTCAGATACCTTTGTCCCATTTTCACTTCTTTCTCTTTGGTTTTCTGCAATTCTTGATGTGTGGGAGACCCAAAATTACTCACAGAAGATGACAGTTAAAGTATTTTGCCAATATATTACTGTGAGTTTCCTTTTTCAAAACATCATCTTATGTTTTGTCTCACATTTTAGTACAAAGCTGGAAAAACATGAGATGAGCAATAATATTCTGCTTGAATGCAACCCAGCGTTAGTGTAATAACCAGCTCTGTTGGCTTTGCTTTTGCAGCTTATGGTTTCAAGCAGGTTGGTGGAAAACATGAAAAACAATGAATGGAAATATAATACAATAGTCTGAGAAAAAACAAATGTGTTTTTTAAAGTAAGTCATTGCCCACAAGCTGCTTAATGGTTTATTCTTAAGTTAAAAACATGCTGATAGGAATGATACAGTAGGTTTAGGGTATTCAACCTTAAAAAGGCTTCCAAAATTTTTCACCTATTGCACATATAGAAATTGTGGTCTCACAGGGTGATTCAGAATATTATATATAAGTAGCCAGGCAAAAAAAAATAGGGAGAAATTTAGGAATATGTGCCTGTTTCTCAGATTTTTTTTTTCCCAAACTGGCAATGTTGTTTGATGTTTTTATTCCTCTAAAGAGTGGTCTGGATATTTTAGCAACAAGTCAGCTAGAGCCAAAATGCAGAAGAAGATACTCTCAAGTACAGTTCCTGCTAAAACAGTGCCCAGGAGAAGGAGTTCCCCCTCTCATTCCTCCTGTTCACTGAGGAAATAAGCACCAAGTCCCCACAAAAGAACTGTTTGTGCCTTATCTTTTGGGCAGGCTAAATCTGCCTACTCCAGGCTGTGCTGGGCTCCAGGGAAGACCCTTCCTAACCTCCTCCAAAAATATATTGCAGCATTTGTACAAAATCCACGTTCTAGATTCTCCACAGAGTCTGTGTCATCAAATGTCATCTGCTGCTGATAAGCATTGCCAGTTTTTAATCTTTCCCTGCCATTTGACTATCTGCCTGAGTTGTGCTGCCATTAATTAACTCTGCCACTTTTCACCTCACCGTTGCCATTTGATTAACTTTTCCATTGCTGCCTTTTGGATTTTGGCCTGGTTTTAATTCACTGCTGCTATTTCATTAACTTGCCCTGCCATTTAATTTAACTTTTGTCTTTTGATTTGCTCATTGTTGCTAGTGGATTTAACCTCATTTTACCAGGCAGCCTGATTTCATCTTCCAGCTCCTCCCCTAGTCCTCAACTCTTCCTGCAGCCAGATATTTCCCTAGTTCCCTCACAAAGGTTTCCTCATCTCTTTTATAATTTTTCCTCACATTTTTTGATCTTCTATTCTAGTTAATATATATTTCTGGAAGCATTAAATTTATCATGTTGGTGGGGTTTTTCTTGCTCGTTTGTTCTTAGGGATTTTTTTTTAAGTTTTGGGTTGTTTTTTGTTTTTTGGCTTTAAACGACTTGTGTTTACATCAGGTAACAACATAAACTTATACCATGAGTGCCTTGGTTTTTCTTTTCCTTTGGACATTTATATGTTACTGCTCACACGTAGTTTTATTGCTCTGGGCAGGGTGCATTGGATCACAAAAAAGTAGGCTTTGAAGCTAGAATTGTGTCTCCAAAACACCATAAAAATATATCTTGGTTGTCAAAAAAGTTAATTATCAGATATCTGTAGATCCTGGGGTATGTCTAAAGTACTCACTCCATCCAACATGTAGGTGTGATTTTAATAAAAATTTCTTTATTTTATAGAACACTTTGGTAAAAATCCTTTCTTATTGTCTCTGAATCTTTTTTAAAACTGCAGACTACTTGGTTGTGTTGCCACATCCTCTCATACCTCTCTTCACATATTCTCCCTATTGTTTTTTTTTTTTTGCTATCAATCAGACTGCAAAAAAGCAAGTCATAAATATGCTCTCTTCTTGGTCATTTAGCTGTTAATGTGGACAACTCTTACAATCTGACCAGAGGAAAAAATAATACATAGACAATGGGAAGGGAGAGAAAATTACTTTTTAAGCTATGAAAGGGGCTATGTTATGCCATGTATTCTTCAAGAAAAAAATTGTTCGTTCCAGAACCTAGCATTACTTTTGAGAAGTGGAAGGATGTTTGGTGACAATTATGGATCTAAGTTTATTGATTACACAATTTTTTATTAATCTTCTGTAGTGATTTTTGAATCTTCTTGACATTTCAGAGACAATGAAGAGCACAGAATCTTGAAATCTTGTTAAGATTTATTTCTTTATTAATTTAACCTAGCTTAGCTTACCTTCTTTAACTTTCTATGGTTATTACTGACAATTATAGCTAAATCATCACGTGAAATGACAAGTATAAATCTTAAAATGTCTTCCAGACCTCCACATTCCTTTAGTTTATTCATCACAAAAATTTGAGGGAGAACTCTGCTTGAAACAGGTAAGGTTTCTGAACATAGGTCTTCAACTCATTTTCAGAGTGCTCTTCTCTGTATACCAGTTAGGCTGGGTTAAGACTTGTTTTTCTTTCTCTTCCCATTCCTTCCCAAATATAAACTAATTTTTTTCAAGTTTTTTTTTTTCCTTGTTAAACAGAATTGATATTTCTTCATTTTGCAACATAAGAGATGAGAAGTGGAAGCACAGGGCATTCATCCCCTTGCAATATTCAGAACTCAGCCTGGTAGCAGTCTGAATGTCCAGTCATGTAAAACCCAGCTATGAGGAATGGTGACTTAATTTAGGAAGAAGGCTAAACAGCAATCAGATAATCCATTTAACTCACCCTAGTCCTCAGAGCTGTATTCACACACTAGAAATTTATATTTCTTTATGTGCTTTATTTAAAGAATAATGATTTAAAAAAAAAATAAATAAAAGGAACATGGTGTTGAGCTTAAAATTACTACATCATCAGTAAAACAACAAAATGGTCAAATCAAAGCAAAGACTGAACCAAATATTAATGAGCTATGTGTGTAGGATTAAATCACCAGAACTTCATGCTGGTATAGGATGTGGTTTCAGGTGGGATTCATATTGTTAAAGCCGGTAAGTATTGTTTGACTCAATCTTACACAAAGATTAAGGATAAAAATCTTTACCCCTCACTAGTGAAAACAACCTCTTTTACAAAAAACGTACAAAGGGAGAGTACTGAGAGATTGTAGATGAAGGTGCTGTATGGAAATGAACAAGTGCAGAGAGCTCAGATTCATTTTTTAACTGAAATGTCACTATTACTATATGTTGATCTTTGAAAACCAGTTACCTTACTTTTACCCAACTCTATCCATTTTTGTTTTGCACTTCATCTTAATTAGACAAAGTGATTTTAGAATGGTTCTGTCTTTTGACTCAGTCCCATGTCTTCCAGGAGGAACTCAATAACAGTTTTTGAAAGTCTGAGGTGCTTCTTAAATTGGATGGATCTCTTTTTGAATTTAGGATATAACAAACTCCTTATGACTCCATTTCAAAAGCAAATGAACCTGTATGCTGAATTACAATGTGATAGATAATGACTCTAAAAACAAAAGAGTAAAAGTTCCAAACATTTTGTGCTTTGCAGTTCTGGGATCTCTTATTCCTGTGGCCGTAGCTCTCCATCAATACAAGAAGCTGGACCAAAGTTCTGGGTCCCAGAATTGGTCTCTTATGTAGCAATTGCTAAAATTGGTGTGGTTAATGACAAGGATTATTGCTTGCTGCTCTGACAAGGAAAGTAGGGACGGGCATTTCAAATGTTACTGATAGAGCCAAATAATGGGTTTTTCTCATGAATGGTGTTGACCTTGATAGAGGATTTTTACTGCTTACTCTGTTTCCAAACAACTTTCATAGCCTTAACCAGTTCAGTGAGTGAAGATGCTAAAAACACTACTAAGTTTAACACTCAGAGCGGGCAATCCTCTACCGTGTGAAATATTTCCACTTGGTATGACAGTGGCCTGGAAACAGCCCCTGTTTTAGCTACAAATCATAGGTCTGTATACAAAAAAAATGTGAAGTTGTTTTCTAGCTGAAGTAAGCAGACCAGTAACCCCTTCCTGTTGCTGCCATTAGAGGTGTAAAATACTTCTCCTTAAGCTATTAATGGTTCCCCTGCTTGTGCATTGTTTCCATAATCTACAAAAGGCAAATTTGGGAAAGATGGACCATTTTGTATATCTTCACAGTGTATTTTAAATATGTATAATAGAAAAATGTCATTCCCAAACTCTCACTTGATCCTACTTATACCCACTTGCAGATTAAATGACTGCTCAGGATCTAAGAATTTGCTTTTCTCTTTAGAATTAATTTATTGAGCATCATATCTGATATCATGTAGATAACAAAATGTATTGGCAATAAATCATGTACCTCTGTGAAATAGTATGTGATGATAAGTCAGTTAATCATTCCACCTCATTGCATAAGATCAGCATGCAACTAACAAAGCATTGAGACACTTAAGACATATTTTAGTACCGAACTTTTACTCATTTATAAAACCAGTGGCCTCATCAAAAAAAATATTTTTACAAGATTTCTGAAAAAAATTTGAAAAGTCTAGACACATATGGAAAGAACATACCTGCTTCCTAGAAACAAATCTATAGATGTGTGAAAATAATACCTGGTTTCAGCTAGGGTAGGGTTAATTTCTTCTCAGTAGCTGTTGCAGTGCTGTGTTTTGGGGATTAGGAATAAGTATGGTGTTGACAGCAAACTGATGTTTTGGATTTTTGTTAATTGGGAGGGGGGTTGAGCAAACAGCTATGTGATGCTTAATTCCCAGATGAGCTTAAGCCACAACAACCTGTGAGGCAACTCATACCTTCCACAGTGATGAAATTTTATTCCTTGTAGGACACCTAATTGCTTGAGCATCTGTGAGATGGGCAGCACTGCTCTTTTGGCTAACAAAAGATATCTATAAAGCTGTTTGACTTTGCACAGACATTTCTGAATAAGTTAAGATTACACTTCAGAGAACACATAATCTATTTCTTCTCCACTTGTGCTTTACACAGATAAGGTTTAGAAGTGAGGGAGAGCAGCTACATTGCCAAAATTAACCCAGGGATATTTGCAAGATTTATAATATGGCTCTTGAGCACCCAATAAGGGACAAAATCAGACATTATCAGGATATTTATTTATTTATTTATTTATAACATTGTATTAGCAAGCTGGATTCATCCCTGTCTTTACTGAAATGAAAAATCAGATTTACTTTCAGGTTGTTGTTTTTTTTTTTTTTACTTTAATTCTGGAAGAATTCCTGAGGTTCACAAAGATTCATAAGATGTGTATTTTTCCTGAACTAACTTAGTTACATTTGCTCTGCAAATTAAAGAGCTAGTCATGAAATTTGAGTCTTATCAGTGCAGTATGTGTAGGAAATGGATTATTTTTCTTTGTAAAATAAAAAATACCTTAAAAATAAACAGCAAAAATGTTGTGGATTTAGTGGAATTAATTTTTTTTTTAGTTGATGCACATGGGAACAATCCAACTGTATTATGATTATCTTGGAAAATTATATTTAGATCTTGTTTGTATTTTGATGTATGTGTAATCAGATTATAATCAAATAATTGAACATATTTCTTATCTCCCCAGTGTACACTACCACAGGGGCAGAAAATGAGCTATGAAATCTATCATGTTGGTGAGAGAAGGTTCATTCCAGAGATAACAGAAATGCTGTATGAGCACTCAGTCTTAGAGAGTGTGAGGCCAAAGCTGGGGATTACAGTGGAACACAACAACATGCTATTGAGAGATTTGCTACTGAAAATATTACAGCCTCTACTCTAGAATGGGGAGCAGAAGGATTTCAGAAGTACTAAGCAGCAGCCTCAGTGTTTCATGTAAAGTGTTACAATTACATAGGAGCTTAAATTGTGCCATTCTTAGTGAAGCCTAAGCTGAAATCAGAGGTGTTATTAAAGCTCCGAGTGGACCTAAATCTGCTGTGTGTAGCAATACCTTGCCACCTGCAGTAGGAGCTTTTTCAGGCACTGGTCGTAAGAGGAAAGAGGTAAATGTAACCAAGACTTTTTGTGAAACAACTTTGAAGATATTATTAATGAGACTTCCCTGGATTAATTTGGCATGTGAATATTAACGAAATTGTAATCAGATTTATAGTAACTTGTGCATTCAGCAGAGTATTATTTTACTTAGTCCACCAACTAATTCTTGGCTTCTCTTTGCCAGTCACAAGAGTTTGACTTCAACATAGTTGATACAAAATGAACTTTTAACTTGTACTATATAACTATTTTCTGAAGGCCATTGACAGGAAGGGTCCTGCTCAGAGTAAACAGACAGAAATTCAAGTGCCTGAGATATATTCAGCAGTGACCTGTTAAATTTGATTGCAATGGACTTAGATGAGAGGTGAGTGGGGATTTGAAAACTTAGATTTTCATGGAAACATGGAATGGCCTGCCTTGGAAGGGACGTTAAAGATCACCCAGTTCCAATCCCCTGCCATGGGCAGGGATATCTTCCACAAGATCAGTTTATTTAGAGTCCCATCCAACCCAGTCTTGAACACTTCCAGGGATGGAGCATCCTCTCTTTCTCTGGACAGCCTGTGCCAGTGCCCCACCACCCTCACAGTAATTTTGTTTCCTAATATCTAATCTGAAGCAACCCTTATTCAGTTTGAAGCCATTCCCCCTTGTCCTATCACTCCAGGCCTTTGCAAATAGTGTCTCTCCACTGCTCCTGTAGGCTCCTTTTGGGAGGCCACTGCAAGGCCACAATTAGGTCATGCCAAAGCCTTCTGTTCTCAAGGCTGAACAATCCCAATTTCTTAAATGTGTCCTCGTAGTTGAATTCAGGTTCCTTAGTTCTGCGTTCTTCCTGTTTTATGTACTTATGACTGCTTTTTAACCCATGTTTTTAGTCATTCTAGGAACTGGGAATATTATAGCCATCACCTTGAAAAACAAGTAACTTCTGAGTGCTCTTTACCCATGACATTATGTTAATTAGCAATACTATAAGTTCTGCTGAAAATTAGCAAAGTTTGAAACTTTCAGCTGGGAGTTATTTTTCTCTCATCTCATTTGTCATCATATATCAGCTATTATAAATATTTTAATTGTTCCAGAATAAACAAAAAGTGAAAATAAATGGTCTTTTCATGCATTGTTATGTATAGGAAAGATTCTGTTTTGAAGCTTCAAGTCTTACATCGATCGAGTACATTTTAAAAATAAAGGGCAGATGAGATGAGTAAGTGACTACGAATGTACCTTTGCAAAGACAATATGATCCCAAAAGCAATTATAAAATAATTTTTGCAACTACTGAAATAGCTAACTTTAATATCTCAGAAGTCTGAAAACAAAAATGGCTCATGATTAAGCCTATATTGAAATTATGTTTGAGAAACTTGTCAAAAAAACCATTTTTAATTCCATTATTTTTAGTTTCCCATTGAGAAAAAAGCTTTTAAACAAAGTTATGTCCTAAATTGGGTCGTGGTAGTCACTGAGAAAAACAGCCGCTTACAGACATGAAATACCACTTTGTAATCTAACACATTCAAGATTGGAAAGATGTCTGACATTATGTAATATCGCTCTTGACTTCATCTGTCTTCTTGTTTAAAGCTAAGAGGGAACAAAACATTATCTAACTTCTGCCCACAGAATGGCAGGTACCACAGAAAGGAAAAATTCTTAATTAAATTCAGGTATGAAAATGTGGTCAGAAAGATGATGGTTTCCTCTGTATGGCCTCATCAAGAACACACACTCACCAGAGAAACATCACCTAGTCAGTGATGAGATGCAGAAACTGCATTCATACAGGTCGTGCCTTGCTCTGCTCTTTGACTTCCTGAAGTCTTGGGAAGGAAGTCCATTTCCTTTCACTCCTGCCTGACACTCACGTGAGAGCTGCAGAGGGTGAAGTGCATACTGGGCTGATCTTTCCTTGGGCACAGCTGTGGCTTCCAAGCACATCTTTAAAATAACTGTGGAAATGTTCATGGCCACATAAGTTTCAGCCTGCAGTGTTTTCAATATCTGTCCCTAACACACTAACCTTGTTCTAGTTTACTAACCAGTGTCAACAAAAAGAACAGTAAATCCTTTCTTCACATCATATTGTGCAGACACACTTTAATTATATAAATACTGTCTTTCTCAAATCTTTTACCTTTTTAGAGCTTCTGTATGTTCTTAATGTTTATTTTCAGCATGTGTTTTCTTCATTATTCATTATACATAGTTTATTCTCATCAGCACTGGTGTTCTGTTTAACATTATATTTAATTTTCCATACACTTAATTTTATTCACTATACACACATCTCTCTTTATCCATTTAATGACTATTATTCTTCATGTGGCTTCTGTATCTTTGCAATGACTATGGTTATGTGCATTCCAAGAAAATGTTTTTCTGTAAATGTTGTTGGTAGACCTTGTTTTTTTCAGGAGGACTAATAAAACTGGTTAGCAGGCAGAGATCAGCATCTTCAAGTTGGAGCCTGTTAGAACCTTTGCCTATCTTTTTGTCTTGGGCCTGGCCATGACTGTCTTTCAACCTTTGTGAAGCTCTCTACAAAATTTTCCTATTTCCCATTCTTTCTAAGCATAGAATATGTTAGGTTGGAAAAGGCTGCCAGGATCAAGTCCAACTATTAATTTAGTGTCACCAAGTTCACTGCTAAACCACATCCCTAAATATCATATCCACACTCTTTTTGAACACTTCCAGGGATGATGATTTCACCGTTTCCCAGGGAGGACCGTTCCAATGCCCAGCAACCCTTTCAGAAAAGATTTTTTCCCCAATATCTAATCTTAACATGATATTTATATGATATTTGGTTTTGAATGAGTTTCATACCTCTTTCCTATCCAGAAAGACGACTACCCTCATGAAAAAAGGTGAAAAAGCCATTCTGAAAACATTATTATTTATAAAATTAAACATTATTCTGTCTGACTGAGAGAGAGATATCCAGTGCTCATTATAGTACAGGAAGTGAACAGAGAATATGCTGGTCTCATTGCTGCACACTCTTTCTATTACACTGAGCTCTGGTCTTCTGTAACAGCTTGCGGTGATCGGTTGTGCAGGATTTTGTGCTTCTTGTAAAAGTATTCACTGTGCCAGATTTTCTGAACATTAATTCAAGATAGTCCGCTCTTTCCTTAATAATGTGTGAGTGAAAGTGAAACGAAATTAAACAAAACAACAAAATAAACTCCAGCAATAGCAAAAAACCCAAAAACCCCAAAAACTAGAAGGTTCTTCTACTGCAGTTGTACTGCAGTTTAACTGCTAAACACTTTGCTGAGTTTAAATTTATATTTATTATTACCCACTGTAGCTGCTATATTCTACTGGGTTTTCTCTTTCACCTAATCATGGGAAGATGACTAAGTAGCATCAGTACTTAGACAATGAAATTGAATTATTCTTCCAACCTATGACTTTTGGCTCCTAACCAGAAGGTATACTGATATATAAAGTTTATTCACACAGAGAGATGCTCTCAAGCTATTTCTAAATGCACTTTTACATATTAAAGTTTCAGATTGGCAGCGTGGTGTTGCATTCATAATTTATGTCAGATGCTCATAATCACTGTTGACTTTAGGAGAGTTCATAAGTAATGCTTCACCTTATGTTTTTAATGAATAATTTTATTCTATCTTGTATATTAATCTTCTCTGGTGTTCACTTAGTTAAGGCAGTCTTAAGAAATGTTGGTATAAAATCAAGCCATCTCAGACAACTGATACAATAAAAGCATTGTTAATTTGTATTGTAGTCTCAGGAGGCTGTTTTCTTTGATTTCAAAATTTTCTATTTTTATAAATTATTTTGAGGAAAATGTATTTTGGAGTTTCAGGACAAATGCAGAAAATAACAGCATTTGATGACCTATTTAATTTTTTCCATATTCCTGAGCCTTAAAACAGGGATGTTATGCATGGTTGGGATAAACTCAGTATTCAGAAGAGATTTCTTACCCTGAGGTTGCATCTGGAAGACAGAACCTCTTTTAATAGATTCTAATACATTTTTATTTTTCACATCAGATTTTCTGATTTAAAAATATGTCAAATGCCAAAGTATGTGTAGGTATCTGCATATCCAGGTTATAAAAATATCCTTGTTCCAAATACTTTACAGCTTGAACAGAAAAGAAAATCATTACAACAAAGAAATTCAGGTACAGAAAGATTAAGATTTTTTATGCAGATGAGATTAAAATAAATTATGCAGTCCTCTGTTAGCTACACATGAATTGATAACCAGTGATTTACTTCAGATAAATAATAACCAGTTCTGAAACTTATCCCTTCTCTGGATCAGATTGGTGGATCTGAGCAGTGAATATTTAACCTGAAAAGAACTATGTTGATTTACTGTTGATCACCTGAACATGCAGCCCTCCTTTTAGTCCAAATAACTGGACACACTCCCTGCCAATTATATACATTTAAATCTCTCCTCACCACAAAAACTCATTCCCTGGTATTTCCTCTTGCAGAGTGGAGATAAATAGCAGAGACAGTATATTTTGCACATAACAAAATAATCTTGCTTTCCATCTCTCTTGTGGTGAGAGATCATGGAGTAAAAATCTACAGCTGGACAACAAACAACAGAATCATAAAATCATAGAATGCTTTGGGTTTTAAGGGACCTCAAAGATCATCTAGTTCCAAAACCCTGCAATCGGCAGGGACACTTTCTACTAGGTTGCTTAGACATCCATGCAAACTGGCCTTGAACACTTCCAGGGATGGGGCAGCCACAGATTCTCTGGACAGCCTGTTCCAGTACCTCACCACATGAACAATAAAGAATTTCTTACTAATATCTAAGCTAAATTTCCCCTCTTTCAGCCTGAAGCCATTTCTCCCTGTCCTATCACAACAGTTCTTGAGTCCATCTCCAGCTTCCCTCTAGGCCCCTTCAGATACTGGAATGTTGTTTGAGGTCTCTACAAAACCTTCTCCTCTCCATGCTGAATAGCCCTAACTTTCAGCCTGGAAGGTGCTCCAATCTCCTTATCAAATTTATATCCTCCTTTGGACTTGCTCCAGCAGTTTCATGTCCTTCAAATTTTCAGGACCTTAGCCCTGGATGTAGCACAGCATGTAGGTTCTTTCACCAGAGCAGATGGGTAGAGAATCTCCTCCTTTGACGTGATGGCCATGGGGCTTGGATACAGCCCAATATTTGTTTGGCTTTCTGGGCAATGAGCACTCACTGCTGGTTCATGTTGAGTTTTTCATCAACCAACATCCCCAAGTCCTTCTCCTCAGTGTTCCAAATCACTTCTCCCCCCAACCTGTGGATGTGTCTAGGATTGCTCTGACCCAGGTGTAGAACCCTGCACTTGGCCTTATTGAAATTCTTGATGTCAACACAGACCCACCTCTCCAGCCTGTCAACATCCCTTTCAACCTTTGTCACTTGTGCAGAGCAAGTTTTGATGGAGAAAAACATACATGCACATCCACCCTAGTGAACAGTGTTAGCTTTAAATTATTAAGGGTTATTTTATACAATGTTCTTGTCAGGATGTATGTACCAGCAGTCTCTGGCCATTCTGACCACCCTGTTACTGCCTTTCTGTGTAATATTCTTCTGAAAAACCCTCTCTCCCATTTTTTATGAAAAGTACAAAAGACATGCAAGTGAAAAGGAGTGGTAAATGAGCACAGTGCTGAATGCTCCCTGAGAAGTTTCTCATAGGCTGCTAATTTAGCATGCAACAAGTCACCAAGTAATTCTTTTCCTGAGAGATAGTTGATGCAATGGTCTATGGGTTTCCTTCCTCCTCTTCTCCAAGATGCTGGCAGTCACAGCATGCCTCTGGGAGTACTGCTGAAGGGAGCTCTGTGCAGTCCGGAGGAATTTCCTGGGGCTGCAGGGAGTACTCAGAGACAGTGAGGTGGTTAGGTGTAGGGCCATGATTTGGGGATATTGTGCTTAGCATGGCTGTGTGGAATTATGCTGCCAGAACCACCTCCCTCCCTGCCAAACTTCAAAGTTCCTGACCGCTTCTTGCAGAGAAGAACAAAGTTAATGATCAGGTGTGCTCCTGTGGCCAGGGCAGCCCACGGGGGAGAAAGAGGTGGGGAGAAGGAGAGGTTGCACAGGAGGGTTGAAGGGGAGGGTGGTTACAGGCTGGCGAGTGCAATCAGCCTGCTGGAGCATCCATGGTGCTGGCAATCTTTCACATTGTGCATTTTCAAATAATCAAAATTTGGTTTTTAAGGAACAGGAATTCTACTAGTCTTTTAATTTAACACCTTAAGGAAAAGGGGATTTCCACCTTCTGCAAAAGTGGCTCTTTACACATCACTCAGATTTTCTGAAGAACAGACAACTGTGTATATTAGTGAGTCATAACAAGGATGGTCTCAGAATAAACGTATAATTTCAGAAGTAATTTCCAAATTTAGTCAGCCAGATCCAAGTGGCTGTGCTTAAATCTCCTACTAACCATTGGCTTCTCAATCATGAGGCAGAATCATGAATAACAGATGTTTGGTGATGAATAGTGACTAAGAGCTAAGTACTTATATGAGATCTGAATATTTTAGATCATGACAGCCTTCTTTGTAGCTGGTCATAATAATTACCCTTCTTCTTCCTGCTCTCAAATCTTATGCTGGAGATGAGAGTGTGGTTTGTTATTGCTACTGAGACTCTTCCTCTAAATTTTTTTAACATCTCCCTATAATATTTTACAGGCTTAAATTTTATTTTTTCTCCCATCTTCCCCCATTTTCAAGAAAGTCTACTTTGGAAATATAATGAGCTCTTCAGCATTTTTATTTTGTACTGCTTTGAAACAAAAGCACTGTAAATCACCTAGAAAATGCTTTCCATGGAAAAATATTTTCCCAGCAGATAAAATTCACCCTTTGAAAATCACTGCTCTCCACTGCTGTGATTCATGCAAATTTTGTTTTACAAACAATGGCTTTGGTTTGAAAATGAAAGAGAAATTGCTCTTCACTGACTGACATTATTTTGCTTGGCTTTATAGAAGACTGTTAGAAGGCTAAAATCATCACTTAAAATTAATTATGTGTCAATGTTTACATAGGCCCATTCAACCTGGGTACACAAGTCTTGGTACAACCTGGGTAGAGATTACCTCAGAAGTGTGAAAGTCAGGGTCCTACTTCGCACTGGTTAAGCTGTAGCATCTCAATGTTAACAGAGAGTTAAATCTGCACTGGTAAAAATTGATGGGGACATATTGATTTTGATTAAATATTGGTACAAGGCAGATTTTAGTCTGTATGTTTTTCTCATCTCAGTGTTTTTAAATTTCTGAGTCTTGTTATGTAAATTCTAGTGCTACTTAGATTTGATCATAACTACCAACAAAGTATATATTTTAAGACCTAACTTTAACTTTAACCATGAGAGTGATGCTGTCATTCACTGACTAGAACTTTACGATTGACATCTCTTTTATGTAGAAAATGTCCTACGGGTTCCTAGCTTTGCTATTGCATTGTCAGTAAGGTGGGATTCAGGAACCCAGTGTTCAAAAGAATGGCAGTCATCTATACATTCAGCACTGGAGCTTGGTCTGCTAGAGCAAAGAGGTTATAGAACCTCATGATGCAGTGATGATTACTGGTGTAAAATTAAAAGTCAGCCAAGATATGCAGCACGTAGTGAACTAACAGTTAAAAGTGTAGAAGTATTAGATTAGTTACACATAATGTGGGCAGTTCTCTCTTTCATGCTGAACATTGTACACACAAGAAATGTGACAATATTCACTGTTGCACAGCAAATGTATCTTTTCTGTTCATTTCAGTTCTATCAGAAAATTTATTCTATGTATTGAATATTTCTTTGATATTCACTCCCGTTAAGTAATAAAAGAAAACAGTGGACTCCTAGTGGTAAAACAACATGAAGTAAAAAGAAACAACAAAAAATTATTCAAATTCTGAAAAGTTGAACAACGTCCAAACTTTGGCACAATCTCATGTAATGCAAAATGGCAAAAAGTGCAGAAATCCTGCAAAGACATATACAGTCCATCTTACTAAGGGCGTGTGATTAGCAACATAGATGTTTGTGTAAAATGTATTTATAGATGGAGGGTCTACTAGAGCTCTATAATTTTAGTGCATCAATTAGATAGTCACTTGATGCAATTCAATTACTCTACTTGATAGGGCAGGCAGCAAAATTTTAATGGGCGTTTGCCTTCTACATTTTCCTCTAGAGATGGAGGTTTTTAATAGGAAATACTGTGGACAGAAAATCTGGAGAGGAGCAATGTACCATAAAGCTGGAAAGTAGCTTGTCTTGCATCATTTGGTTTTCTGCAAATGCCGCTTCATATGTGTACAGAAAAGGAAAAAAAACAGAAAAAGTACTCTTAAAAAATAATGGGTTAATAACAGGTTTTTAAAAATCTACACTGTTTTTTCCAAATTCCTCTCCCAGTCATATCCTAAAGAATATTTTTTCACAGAGAAAATGGCGGCAAGATTGATGGAGTTCCATTCAATAATTGTATGCCTTTTTAGCATATGCTTGATAAAAAGCTTATTAACACATGCTCCATTCTAAGCATGTCACTCAGAGAAGTTATAACAGTATTAATGTTTTTTTACTGTGACAGAAACATGGGTACTCTTGTCTGCAGTTTTAAAATCATCAGTAAATAAAAATATAAGAATTAATACCACACTTTTATTTTATAAAATGGAGATTAGAATGAGTTGCAGTAATTCTTCTTGCTCCCATTCATTTGAAATTACAGTATCGAACTGTTTTATCTCATAAATGCCACTTAAAGTGATACTTTATTGCTTTCTGCTATGAAAGAGGACAATGCATTTTAATTTGTATTTATATAATTTAGCCAGAAATTTTATTTTATTTTTATATAGTCTCCCAGGTCAGGCATTGTGATGCTGATGTTTTGCTGTTCAGAATTCAGCACTATAAAAATACTCTTTTGGCCAGAGTAATGTGACTGGTGATGCAAGATTTGCAGTTCTAACAGGTGTCATTTTCTCTCTGACACTTTCACCAATCTCATTATCAGAAGGCCATATTGTTTGGGTTTTTTTAAATTAATTTCAATGTCATTTTTCCTCAATTAATTTCCAGGTATATGATACAGATAGTAGCTGGACTTTGGACTCATTTAACTTTCACTGTAATCCCAAATCCTTTAGCTGATGGACAACAGCAGTACCTTAATCCCATTTTATCCTTCAGGAGATTGACATTCTCTGGTTCCATTTGATGACAGCAAAAAAACATGAAAGGCAGAGCAAACTCATATTGCTGTGGGCAATTACTTTTGAAAGAAATCAGTCACTGTCTTTTTCAGGGAGCAAGTGTCCTTTGGCTATCCCGTGCATGCCATGTAGTTATGAAGAGAGCATTGAGTTTTGGCAGGCTCAGACTTTGAAATATCGTGAGAAATAGCATGTGCTTGGTTGGCATCCTCAGTCTTTTGGGATTTCTGAGATGTGCTCAGGCACATCATTCTTTAGTTCACACCCTCTTCTCTAAAGACTTATCAAGTTCCTCCTTCCTCAAGAGCATGCAGCAACGTTTTTTTCTTGGCAGCAGGACCAAAACTTCTATAAACAGGCCTACCCAGGGCTTAGTCTAGTCTAAATGAAGTATATAAAGAAAGATGGAAATTAGGTTTTTAGGATAATTCATGTACAAATTTAAGAAAACAGGATATCTTTGTAGAAATACAACTCTTTTCAATTTTCAAGGCTCACAAAGCTTTATTTTAAAATTATGGCAGTATTTCTTTATCTTTCTCCTGGGTTTTGTACCTATTTTAAATTAGTTCTGGTTTAAATTTGATCAACATTCAAAGAAAGCAAAAGTAAATACTCATCACATTTGTTGTAGCTCATTAACCTACTCCTGAGCTAATTTTGTTTTTGAGATTTTCCTAATCTTTGTGGGTATACAGAGAGATTTTGTTCATTGCAAAAAAACTTTTGAGCATATCTAACACTGTTTTACATGAAAGCTAGTGGAGAATCCATATTGCTTACAGTGAACAATCTAGCAGCAATCAGAAAATGTCCATCATTATAAGGAATATCTATGGAGATACTCACTATTAAGTATAGTTGTTTCACAGAAAAGAGAGTTTGATTGGTTTTGTTTATTTGTTTTTTGTTTGGTTGGTTTTAGTTTCTTTGGGTTTTTGGTTTTGGTGTGGTTTGGTTTCTGTTTTGTATTGGGTTTCTTGTTTTGTTTTGTTTGTGGTTTTTTGGTTTGATTTGGGTTTTTTTTCTGTTTTCTTTGGTTGTCTTTTGTTTGTTTTGGGTTTTTGGTTTTTTTGGTTTTTTTTGTGGGGTTTTTTTTTGGTTTTTTTTTTTTTTTTTGGTTTTTTTTTTTTTTTTGCTTTTGTTTTTTTTTTAACTAGACAGTTTCCACAATTTTCCAGAAAGATAAGTCTTTCTACATCCATTTTTAAGGCCATTAATACTTGTCTTCTACCCCCAAGAGTCCTTTTGAAAGGTTAGACACATTTTATTTATACTTTCTGGGCTTAAGCATTGTCATTCTCTTGCAAAGTTCTTGTTTTCTTTCAGTTCACACAAAAATTTTGTTCGAATTTTTTAAAACTCCATACAATGGATTCCACCCCAACCACCCCTATGATATAAGGTGGCTACAGGACTTGAAGTCAGATGTACACTTATTGGAGCCATTGGAAGAACCATCCCACATATCAATCTCTTCGTAGACATACAGAAGGTTCTGAATGTCCACAGGTTTTGTATTTTTCCTACTAATAAGCCTCTCAGATTATCTTGGTTCAGGTTGTAAATTGAGGAGTTATAGAAAAAATGAACAAAATTCTAAAGGAAAGAATGGGGAGACTTTTTCTCAAAGACTTCTTTAAGCTGTGATCTTATACCAATGGTTTGAAGATTTGATGTGGTTTAGAAAATTTTCAAAAGTTATGTGGGTGGAGGAAAGAAAAACAACTAAAATAACTTTATTCTAATAAATTTATGTAGAGATCTGGTTTAGACAGAGCATGCAGTTGATGACAGGCAAAGAGGAACAAGTTTGGACAGAAATGTTGAGGGTTAGGTTTTCACCTCATTGGAAGTATGTCCAACAGTATAGAGGCCAGACAAGCAAGGATAAGGAGAAAAAATGCTCGTTCTTATTTCTGAACTGTGCTTTATCCATCCCAAAGTTAAGTGAATAAATAACTGCACTTTGTCTTCTCTGGTTGGAATTCCCAGAGAGCTCATCCTTGCCATTGTGTCAGGCAGACTGTGTTGGTAAAAGGGATAAGGGACACACACCTTCCCAGAAGTAGCAAAGTAGGCATTATCCTACCTAAGGAAGTTCTGGATCAGTACATATTTGAACATTTTGCTCTGTTTTGCTGGAATAGAGTTTTTCTAATTTGATGTTCAGATTGATGTTCTTTGTCAGGGAATTTGAGAACCTTCCCAGGGATAAGTGGCTGTCTGTTACCACAGCTGAATTTGTCTAGGTGCTTGAAAGCAGCTGAATGGTACCAAGGCATGAATTATATGTTCCTCATAAATGGAAGAATGGAACATTCATAACATCAGCTGTCACATTGCTGAGATAGTTCACAAGACTTGTGATCTTTCCTGTCTCAAGTTGAAGTGGTGGATCTGAGGAGTATGGAGAGCAGCATGTGACTGCTGCCTCAAAACCCAGGAAGCTGCAGGGTGCTGCTGATCTTGTAACCTCCCAATAGCTTTACTCTTTCTGGAGAACTATCCCTTCATTAAAGTTTTCATGTAGCAAACACACAAGGTAAACATTTAATACTATAATTCTCTTACTATCCAAATTTGGGACTGTTGCCTCTTGATGCAAAAATCAGGAGTAAAAAGAGTAGCTGCAAAAGGAGTGTGTTTAGGAACATGATTTCCTAGGTCTGGGAAATAGCTCAGTACATGTCATTCCTTGCTGTCTGCACTTGAACAACCAATCCTTTTCCATTCCTCCAATTAGAAAACAAAAATTGTCCTTGCAAAGAGAGCTGTGATAGTTGGGACAAAGTTTTGAATTGCTGTAAAGAAGCATAGATGGGCAGGAAAAACGCGTCTTGTGGGCCTGGCATGAGAGCGACTTGCAACCTTTGTGTTCTCTAGCTGCCCACGTAAAAATAAAAGGGAGCTGGATCATTCAGGATGAATGTCTAATATCCCACGTACTGCTGCATGGGACATAATGGGGATCCTATGTACCTGGCCTTGGGGTGTTTCTTTGCTACTTAAAGGCAGCTGGCTAATTTGAGGAACCATCTAATCTGTCTTTTAACTGACTAAAAATTCAGGGGAGATGAATTTGGACTCAAATCACTGAAAAAGGTTCTTTCATATTGATGGCCTGGAGGTAACCTCAGAGCTAAAGAGCCATCTCTGATCATCTCTTTTGATTTGGAAGTAGTTTTAAAAATAAATTATGGGTTTTTTTAATTTTCATTTTTTCTTAATAAAATATTTAGACACCTAAATAATGGTTAATTAAAAAGGTAATGAAAACCAGAAAGGAAGCCTTTGAATTTCAGCTTTTAAGAATGTTTTTCCCTACAGACCAACAGCAATATTCAAGGATGATAAGGCTAATTATCATGAGTATTATTACCAGTGCTTTACCTGTGTGGAGATAAGCTAAATGAAATTGCCCTAAGTGGCAACATTTCACAGAGTTGAATGTTTGCACTCCAATACACACATGTCCTAAGAACCACATATTTTCCTATACATATGAAAGACATTAATATGAATATATTTAATAGAAATTTAACATAAATTCATATATTTTTCATATATATATATATATATGCATTTCATATCTTTCATGTAAATATGAAATACATATGGATATTTGCTTTTGTATTCAAGTTGGTTGAGGCACAGGGATCTTAACTGTTGTATCCACAATCACAATTAATTCAGGATTGATGCAGAACTCATTGACTTGTCTCAGGTTGCTTGTAACCAGAGGGAAAAAGGGCATCTTAGAGCAGTTCAAAGCCTCCAAGTTCCCAAGCATATTCTACTAAGCATGGAGTTTTTTCCTATCTTTCTATCCCTTTGCTTTCCATAGGAAAGGACAAAAAATGTGGATGGGCAGGAGGACACATTTACCACGTTTATGTTGTTATGCAATTAAGTTCTCAGGATTTAAAAATAAAATATATAAATATCAGCTTTTGGCTTTCTTCTCTAAAAAGCATTCTGTGTAGATACACAGTGCAGACTGACCCTCCTCATACAAGCTTTCCACAAAGAAAACAGGTGTCATGGTTTGGCATGAGAGACATTTAGGGAAGTGATGCAAAGCTTCCAGCCACTAGAAAGCTGGACACGCCTCTGTGAAAAACACATTAAAGATGAAAGAAACCCAAGAACTGCCTCTTTTGCTTCTGACCTGCAGATAGGTAACAGGGCCCACCGGCCTCCCGGCTCGGCCAGACCAAGCCAGGCAGCCCTACCAGGGCGGAGGCCAGGCCCCTCTCCGGGGGTCCGGGGGACACCGGGCCACATCCTGCCTGGGCCGGTTCCCGGCAGCTACCGGGCAGGAAGGCGGGAGAGAGCCCTGGCCGGAGAAGGGCTGGGGCACAAGCTGTTAAGATCTTGCTGTCTGGTCCCGTCCCACCAGCATGGCTGAGACCAGAGGCAGCCCTGCGGTCACGCAGTGTCCCTGTGGCTGGAATTGAACGCAGAGAAACCCAAAGACCAACCATGAGGCCGATCCTGACACAGCCCCGGCCACAGCTCCCGCCACGAGTTGCTGGCGGGTCAGGTTGACCATTTGTAGGGCCCAGGCAACATGTTAACCCTTTCAGTGCTTCAATCCACCCTTGAGTGAGAGGAAGGAACAAGATGCAAGCATGTAAAGGAACAACATGAAGACATCGAGGTCAATGAAGAAAGTCCCAGATAAGAAAGATGAGGAGATGCCTTGATCGTGGGGCTGAAATCCTCTTGTAAGCTATGGAGAAAAAATATGCTTTTTCCATATAATGCATGAAACTATGGAGAGATGAAGGGTTCAAACTGATATGGAGCAAAGGCCTCCATGCCTCCAAGCAAGCAGATGTTAAAATAGCTGTGATTCCATGAGAAGTTTAAACAGAGAAAGAGAGTAGTCCTGTGCGCCCAGGAGAAAATGATCTCTGTTCTCAAGATGAAGATGATTTTAGAAATAAATAATGAGAGCTTTTACCTTTGAACAGCTCATTTTTAAAACAATACCCCATAAGTCAACATAGCCTATAGACAAGCTGTGAGAAAGCTTATAGAAAATGAGAAAGACTTCATGATTACAGATTTCCGTGGGTGGCTACTAGTCATAGAAATTGAAAACCATAAGAGGACTGGTTTTTTCCTCTTGTGGAGAAGTCTCCATAGCATTAACAAGAGGGACTTCTCTCTATAAGAGCACTAAAAGAAAGACTATATTAGAAGTAGTAAACTGACTAGAGATTTTAGACTTTTTTTCTTTACATTGTCAGTGTAACAAAAAAGTTGTAGGGTGATAAGTGTTCTGAAAGGTTTAGTTTGATTCCTACTACTTTTTTTCCTTTTAGTATCTGTTAATAAAATTTTCTTTTTACCCTTTTAAAGTTTTGAGCCCGCTTTGCCTTTCTCTTAATCCTATCTTCCTACTTCACAGCAGGAAGTGAGTACATGAGGGATTGGCCAGCTCTGAAAACCCACCACATTCATCAACACATTGATTGAGAAAATCTCAAATTAGAGAAATCTTAAATTAGTGAACCAAAACCACTGCAACAGGTTATTCTGAAAATTTAAAATGGGAGCATTATTCTATTTAAACTTGGCTTCAGGGTACAAAAACAGGCTGTTGAAGCAAATTTCTACTCTTGTTTTTCTGGAGTTTTGCTTAATATGAAGAAAATTTAGAACAATAGACAACATATATCAACACACTGGGAAAGAGTGTAATCAGAGCAGCTTATTGACTTCACAAAAAAAGAGCAGTTTACTATAGGTTCCAGGTGTCTACTTTACTTATGTTTGGTTTTGCTGGAACTTGGAACTTGGAACATTTTTATGTTAACTTCTCAGTTGCTTCCTGGGGAAATTATCATACTTAAGTGTTAACAACAGAACTTTCAAAGGTGTCCAATTCAGATGTATTTTACTTATAAAGTAGTACACAGTGCTATTTCAATGGCATTTTCCCCTTTGTGTGTTTATAGTGTACTGCATTAATAAATAACCATGGAATTTGTTCTCTGTGAAAGGAAACTAACAAACCTGAATTAATTCCATTAAAAGACCAAGTCAAATAATTTGAATAATTATAGCAAAAATGGCAAAAGTATGGATTGTTTATTCTTTTGTCAAGCTTTTCTTTTATGCTCAAGTCCTTATTTTGTATTTCTCAAGATACAATAAATAGTGCAGCAATTTAAAATTATGTTTGTCATCTCTGTTCATAAAATGAACAATAAAAGAATACTTCTACTGGATAGTAACCTGACAAGGTTCAGCCAAGCAGATAAACCAACAATTAAAAAGAAAGCTGTCAGACTCTTATATCATTCAAAGAAAGGTATTAAGAAGACAATGCATGAGGTATAGAAGATTAGGTTCTATATAGAGAACATAAAGAGAAATAATACCACATGATAAAGGGGTGAAAACAGTCTCTGTGCTTGCTGTAGACTTGGAGAAAATTCTTCTGAAACATAAAGGGAGAAATGTTGTTTATAGAGGATGCCATTTCTCATGCATCCCACTCGATGTGTGCTGGTGTGCCTCAGTGATTGAAGCCATTGCTGTTTAACAGTGAATCCCTGATTTCTCTTTCATAGGACAGAATTCCAGTGCAGTTATATTACTCTTCTTATAATATTTCAATTCTAATGGATTTAAGAATATAGAGTATAAAATGACAGCATGTTAATAAACTTCTTTGCTTTATTTTTCAGTTTGTGTACTAAGAATAAGAAAAGAGATTAGAGAAAATGGCTTCATGGTCTAATGTGGCTATATAACTGAGATAACTTTTTTGATCAAGTATGTTTTTTCTACAGGTGTCCTGCTCCCATCACCTTGACATTCATGTTCTCATGCATATGTGACAGCAACAGATAACACATATGGAGCTGCAGGAGCTAAGGAAAGAAAAATATTTCAAGACCTGCTTCTTCATCTTTCCTGTTCCTTAAACAGAAAATGACTCATTGAAATGCTCACCAGCTTCCTCCATGCAGATAAAGATGAAGCTGAAGGCATGGACCCCAGAAGAGCTTGATGCTGAAGTGAGAGTAGGGCCATTCTGTTGTCAGAAATAAGTCAGAGCCACAATTTTTTACCTCAAAGTGCTAAGTGGGTGTAAAGCTCTTAAGAATGTAGATCTGTCTTTAAAAGACAAAATGCAAAATAAACAAATTCAAATGCAAATTGAACAAACTCCTGCCTTCTGGGATTCAAATGTTAACCTTGCAGCAAGGACTTAAGTTAAAAATGTTGCTGGGAAATTACTGGCAGTGTTTTTCCAGTGTCCCCAAAAGAGAACCTAAAAACATCATTTCTGCCTCCTTAAAAGTCTTTCATGTAAAAACCTGGCTATTAAAGGAAAATGGGAATTTTGACATTGCTACCAGTAGGGTAGGATTTCAGTCCTTGCTTTTTTTGTTATAAAATGTATAGACATTTTATAGACTAAAATAAAATATTCTTTCCATGCTTTAGGCTTCAAGTCAATCTCTGTCACAAACATCTTTTATTCATAGCACTTTCTATTCTGTTCAGAGAAGAAGTGTGCTCTTGAGTGAGGTTTTTTCTGCTGCTTTTCTTGAGAGAACTCAAGCAATGGAGATGAAGATTCATTTCAGTATCTTTGAGCTTCCCTAAATCTGGAGTATTGCTGAAATAGTTCAGTGGCTAATGTAAACTGGATCACTCCAGAGCTCTTTGATTTTTTTCCAGCTTGCCAAAAATAACTCTCCATGTTTTGAATGTAAATTCCAGAAAGCAGAGTATAAACCTGATTTATTCAGAGAGAAAAATTATATACTGTTATTTGCTAGCTGTAGAGGAAGACAAACTGTAGGGGCAGTATAGTTCTGGGTATGGTATTTAAAAATGTTTTTAGCCTGAGATAAGAAGTGAAATGCATGGAAGTTCTGAGCAGAAGAAAAGCAATAGATCCATGAGAGCATATGGAAAAGAGAACATAGAAATAGCAGATAAAAAGAGAAACTAAATCTGTTTTTTGGAAGTGTTATAAGAAAAGCACCATCTTGAACTAGAGAGCAAGCAGTCTGTTAAAACAAAATTTAGGGAACATTGGGTTATTTCCATAAATAATATTTTCAATTAAAACAGAGATAGTAGAAGCATTTAAACAAGACACATTTAACATTTGTTTTCCAAAGGCTATAGTTGTAGATGAGTGAGAAAAAGTTTGCAACCAACTCATTCTTCTGCAAATGACAAGAAATAAAGCTATTCAGAATTAGGTCCCCTCTAAGTACACTGTTTGGTAATGAAGAGAATCCACATAGTCCTTGGCTGCTATCACTCTACAATATGTATCATTTTCTCAGACTGCTTTTACTGATCTTTTGACTGTCCTTGCTACCTCACAAAAACACTGCTTTTTACTGCAGTGGGTTCAGTACAAATGACAAAAAAAATCTGCTTAACAATGTGATGCATCTGCTGTGGGCATTAAAATTGGGTTTAGTTGAGTAAGGTGCAATGCACTGACTTTTAGAAGTACACATTTTTCTACAAAAGAAATTTATATTTTTTTCAATTAATTTAATGAGAAAATGTTGAGCATTTCAAAGAAAAATATTAACTAAAAAGAATGTAGAATATCGTGTTTGTGCTTGTTTAGTTTGTTGCAAAATGTTTATAATTGCAAAATAATAGAATATTCTATGTGGTTTTTAGGTATTTTTATTATAATAGATGAAGAAATCCTATTCTGTGCACTGAAATATATTTGATTGTAGTACAAAGCATTTTGCTCTTGTTTTCGTGTTCAGCTTCATTAAATACAGGTGACAGCAACAACATGTCACTAAAAATAAACTAGCAGGGAAGAGGAGAGATGGGGTCTGTTCCAGGGTGGGAGCCAGAAGCTGGGACAGACCACGTGCCAGGAGGTCACTGCCCTCATCCTCCAACCCGTGACTGTCTATTGGTTACCCATGGCAACACTAGGAAACCAAGGTATAATGTTATCAGTGACATCTCACTTGCAGCCTTTTCAAAACTTTTTTGACTTACCAAGATTCAAAAATATGGTAGATGATTTGTCCAACAACTTGTCATGGAAAATGTACTCTCCTTTCTTTCCAAGTGTTGTTACAAAGTTTGAAGACAATGGCAAAAATACTAGGGTAGCAATATAGACTATTACAACTGCGATAGCTCCATAGGCCCTGAGCAAATCTATTTTCATGCTCCCTTTATGACACAAGAAGCACATCAGACAAGATGTAAGATAGATGCTTTATGATATGCAAGTAGGAGGGCTTCTGAGTTTTTTCAGTAATTGCAATCGCAAAGTTTGATAGAAGCACTTAGAACATTGAAAAACATAATCATTTCACATATTTTAGCAGTCTATGCAGAGATGCATCACAGAGATTCACAATAGTTCACAGTTGGATATTAACATCTGACATTTCAAGAGGAACAATATCTTTTTCTGTATTTTTTAGCAGATTTAAAAGTGCTGAAAAAACACACTTTACTGAAAATATGGTTAATTTTAGATGTTATAATGTGTAAATTTTCCAAATAGTTTTGTTATTTTTCATATGAAGTTTTATACATGAAACCACATCCAAAACTAGAATGATAGGAAGATGACATTTCTTTCTGGGGTGGGGGGATCTTTCCAATAGCATGCTATCCACTGAGCTATTAGAAATATAGAAATCAGAATGATGGACTCAAGCCAAGAGAAGATAAATAGATTCTTTTCAAGCAATGTGAATAGATAGCATTTAAGCAAGTTTATCTTACTTAAATCTAGATTGGTAAAACATTAAAAAAAGAGGAACTAAAGTTGCCCAAGATCTTTGACAAAACAAGTAAATTCATGTTTTCACCATTAGGAATCTAAAATCTCTTTTAAAAGCATGGCTCACTAAAGTAGCAGCTGTTTTTTAAAATTAGACAGCTAGAATACGTCATAGTCATGCCTTCTAATGGTCTGTCAAACCAGAAAGCTGTTCCAGTGATTCCTTGCATTTTAGGAATTAGTAATGAAGTAAGGAATTAGTATCTATTTGCCTAGTTGGAAAGAATCAAAGAATTGATAAATATTGATAAAAATTCCTGAGCTGATGTGTAAAAAAAAGTGTCAGTAGAAGCCATATATATTAAATCAAGTACTAATAAGTGACAGCTTTCATGAAACAATTTTCAATGTGAAAATATAGTCAGATGATGTAGGATTTTACATAAAATGAAAGTTAACACACCTGTAAACAAGATATGAGCACTATCCTTACAAAACAAAAGAACATTATAGAAATTAATATTTCTAAAATTTACTTCTGAAAACAGTGATTTTAATTATATATGATTATAAATTCTTATTGTGATGTTGCCATTAAACTTTTTTAAATACACTTGTATATGCAATGGAAAAATGAAATTAACTAGACAAGACAAATCAGCTTACTTCATTAAAGTGATTTTCTGAGATAGGAATAAAATGTGTCTGTAAATTTGAGAAGGCGGAAGAATCATGATGGATGTGAAAAAAAAATGACACAAGTTATTTCAAAGCTGAAAAAATCTCTAGACAGTTTTCAACTTGCTTGGGACAAAACAAACAAACAAACAAAAAAAAACCAGAAAAAAACCAAAAAACAACCAAAAAAAACCAGCAACAACAACAAAAAAAATTGAAAAGTGACTTGTTCTAAGTGCCAAAATATCTTCCAGAGAACAAAGATTGAGTCATTTTTCAGAAGTTAAAGTGAGACACATTTAAGTAGAAGAAGGAAATCAAACCAAAACAAATTAAGCAATTAAAAAAAAAAAAAAAAAAAGAAATCCAGAGGCTTGAAGACATTAACCATGGGAAAAGTCTATATATATTTGATATCCTCAGATCCTCAGATCAAGACATAAAACGCTTCTACAACCTAACACAACCTAGCACAAACTTCTTACAGTATGGATGACACCCAACATCCTGCAGACTGCAGAAAATGAGTAGGCATTCATAATTGTCTTGTCAATCCTTAGTTCTGTATCAGAACAATTGTCTCCTGAAATCCTCACCTTTGAAGTGTTTTAATTGTGCAGTGAAACCAATCTTGGTACTTCAGCCTCCGGAAAGCTCTTTTAAGTACAGCACAAGTGAGCATTCCCAAATGAGCTTCCAGACTCCCCAGAAGACCAGTGGAGTAATCTCTTGCAAAAAGAGATTAAAAAACATCTCAGTATGTTAAAGCCACATCTCTGTATTTGTAGAAAATATTTGCTTTACATATTTATGAAATTCTGATCTACTTGGCTGTTAGCTTGTGATGTCTGCCAGAAATCCCAAGCAGAGAACACAGGGAACAAAGTTAAAATCATGTAATAGCAGGCCTCAGAAGAAATCATAGAGGGCCAAGGTAGTTGTTGAAAGGCAATTTGTAGAAGAAAATTTGTTTTCCAGAAAATAAATAGGAAATTGATTCTGTCAGTGGAAAAAGATCTAATTGTTTATTTCTTGATCCCTGTTTTGGGTAACCCTGGGTAGTCTGAGTAACGTTAGTCATACAGGCTCCATATAAAATAAGAGGAAAAGAAAAACTACTTTTTTTTCCTGTTGTATACATGTTGCAATGATCTTCTACTGTTACTAACTGTCAACATATTCTGTTTAGAGCACAGCTTTTCCACCACAGCCTTCTGACACAGGAAAACTAATAGTTTTCTTCAAAATAGAGACTACTAAACTGTAAGAGTTCAAAGGAAAAATGCTTAATGATGTATCTAAAATTCAACTCTCTTTATAAGCCTTTTGAATCATTTGTATGTGGGCCATGTTCATGATAGTTGTCTCTATATATTTAAATACTGCTGACATGAGTAAAGTGATGCAAAGATCTATGCAAGTATATACATTTGAGTTTAGCATTGTAGTGGAATAAGGATTAGATTTCCTTGTGAGAGTTATTACATTCATTTTTGATAGTAGCATTTGTAAAAACAAACTGAGCTTCCATTCTGCCTTCAGTCCTTTTGTTGCTGGTACCATCAGGAATCACGAATTATGAAGAGGCACAAAATTGAAACAGAATAGAATAAGCAAACCAGATTTTCTTAAATGTTAATTTTTATCAAGCAATACTGTTTGCTGACTGATTCTTCACAGTTCTGTGAGATTCTTTTCCAATCTCATAGCACTCCCATTATCTTAGTTATTTGTACCTAAATCCTGGATAATCAGGAACTGTACAGTTATTTAGAAAGTTCTTCTTTTTTTGCCCTAAGGAGCACAGCTTTCAAAAGGTGGTTAAAATCAACATTAGCAAGTACAAAGAAATCTAAAAGATGTGCATTTTAGTAGTTTTGAAAGACATCTTGTGAACACTTACTGCAGTTATAAAATGTATTCATATTCTGCGAGGGTTTTTTTCAGGACTCAATCCAATCTTCTCTTGAAGTTCCTAGAGATTTTGTGTCTCATTCTTTGGTAGAAAATGGAGATTAGTGAAGAAAGACAGTAAATCGTGGCGTCTCGCTGTGTTTTCCCAGTCTCCAGGCAGCTCCAGCACCTAGAGCGGTACCGTAGCTCTCTGGGACCCGGGATTACCACGTGTTTCCGGACTCGGCTCCGTGCCATTGTCCGGGCAGGAGGGGCTGCGGATTTCTTGCCACTACAAGTGAGAGACACCAGTAAAGAATGAAGGAACGTCTGTATTCCCCACGTGTGGAAGGCTGAAAGTCCTTTATTGTCGCACAGAGGCGCTGTGACCCGCTTCCAGTTGACGTGTGAGGAAAACGGCAGTGGGCACTCCAAGGCATGGGATTATATCAGGGATGGGGTGAGGAGAGCAGGGGCCCTCCCGCCCAATGGGGACAGGTGCCGTGGCGATGATGTGGACCACTGCGCCCAATGGGGACGTGACCAGGGCGGACCCCGGGCTCTGGGGCGGACGGGGTTGGGAGATAGGAATGACAGGCACTGAACCCTCTGGGCAGGACAGGGAGTGGTCACAAGAGTGACAGCGGAAGCTCCAACAGTCAGGGACCCAGAGCGAACAGCCACGGGGTGGGGGGAGGAAACATAGCGGATGCACGGGGGTACACAGAACACGGCTAGCTAACAGATCAGAACCCCTAAACTAAACCCCAAACCGTGATGCAACAGTAAATATGTTTCAATCCAGACTAGATCAGCAAGAAATTCATACATACAAAAGATACTAGTTTTGGGTCTCTTACCTGATCATTTAAAATAAGGAATTGCATCAAATTCTCTCAGATCAGAGTAAGCACTATAAAGACTAGAGAAGGTATAGTTTTAGGTAGATGAAGAAAACATGAAGCAAGAAAAATAATACAGCTATACAATGTAGCCTGTCAGTAACAGAAGCATGTCAAGGAATGCAGGAATTAATTTTACCTGGATCAATTACTCATGCAGATTTAATTCTTTTAAAAACAAGAAGCTTGTTAAAATAGGACTTTAAAAATGAATGAAGATTCCAAATGGATAGCAACATGGAGAATTCTAAATACAAATGGTGTAATTTAAAAGATATGTCAAAGGTGAGTGGCTGCTAAAAAAGAAAGGAAGAAAACAAGTCTATAATAGTGACCATTTTGATACAGTGGAGATAAGCAATACTGAAGTGCATGTCTCATTAACTCAGTCTGCCTCAAGTCTCAATGAGAAGACAATAGAGATGTTATCTTTCACAAATAAATTGTTTCTGTAACTATTTAGCTCTTTTTTATGCAAAAGCATATAAGGGAAGGTGAACACAGAGAAACTGAAGTACAAGTATGGCATTCCAAGCAAAATAATGTAACGATTAGTAGTATTCTGAACGTACCATGACACCTAGAATTACTATTGATTAAATAATCCAGCACAACCTGATTGTTAAAGTTTAGGATAACAAGCTCACTGTAAAACAGTATACAGTTGAAAATATTATCATGTATCTCAACCAATTGTGATAGTATTTGCAGATGGCTGTCATTGTCTGAAGACGTGAACATGAAGAATTCAGCAGTCCTCTGCTATAAGTAGTAGTAAAAATAAACAACTAAACATTGACAGGCACAATTAAGCTGTATCAGTTCAGAATCTATCCCCTTAAGCAGCAGAGCTCAATCAGCTTCAGATTCATTATCTTTAACTATGTTGCTATGGTAAAATGTCATTTCTTAATTTTTTAGTCATATATTCTCATTTGTGTGCCCTTCATTTGCAGCCATAAGTGACCTACTATGCTTTCTGGTGACTAGTTGTATCCATAATTGTTTCTTTTGATTCCATAGCTGTGTATGCATATTCTAGAAAACCTGCCTCTGAAGTGCAAGCTGTTAGCTCATTCAAATGCCTGACTTGCAGCACATTGTCGCCAACATGCCTTTAAAGCTTCTGCATATACAACAGACTTTTGAAAACCAAACAATAAACCAAGGCAATTCAACCTGGTCTAGAATAAGTACCTTGGAGCAAAGCTAAATTAAATGAGTATCAGTAAGATGATAGAACAGGTAAACATATTTCAGTTAAAGGTTGGGGGATTTATTATTTTAAAGTTCTTTGTTGAGTCCCTTTAATACTTCTACTTGCTGAAAAATAAAAGTCGTTATTGTTGTTCTATTATCTCTGCTGAGGACCAAGTAAATTTTTTTTATTTCTTACTTTTCAAATATAGCAGGTTAGTTTTGACAATTTAGATGTGCTAAAATGGAGATGAAACCCACATCAAGGTCTGCATATAGTTTAGGATACTAGAGACAAGGACAATGGGCTAAGGAATATTTATTAGTTCATCTCTCAGGCTGGAAATTCTCAAAAGTTTGTAGGAAACTCTACTGCTGGACAGCAGCAAAAGAAAGAAAATTTTAGATTTTTTGAGACATGCATTATTTCTGTATTGTGTTGCTGATATTTTTAACATTACAGTAAAATTAGAGTGAAACTCATCATGAAGAACTCTCATCAGGATGGAGTTAAAGATCCATCACCTTCCAAACTTGTGGAATTTACCTGAAACAATCACTGAATAAGTTTCATAAACAAACCATCAGCTCCTAAGTTCTCAGTCTAAGATATATTTACAGTCAGTATAGTCTAGTGTACAGTTCAACCCTTCTTAAATTAAACAGATGAAAGAAGTTAAGCATATGTGAGATTAGCTTAGTTTCTTAGAATATAGTATTAATCATGCCAAGGTTGTGGGATCAATCCACAAATGAGCCTTTCACTTTAGGTTTGGACTTGATGAGCCTTGTGGGTCCCATCCAACTCAGAGTATTCTGTGATCTTATTCTGGAGAGCCATTTATTCCCATTGACTCTAAAAGGAAAGAAAATACAACAAGCAGTACACAGCTATGAAGGAAAGACTTAAAATTATCATAAATGTAATAGCAGTAGAATTGCAGAAAAGTTGACTGAGTGTTTTGGAGGTGATCTATCCAAAACTAGATTAGGTCAACAGTAGCTTTGTCTAGTGAACCTTGACAGCATCCATGGATGGAGGTTCCTCACCTCTGCATAATCAGTTCCACTATTACAAATATTTTCTTATGCCCAGTCTGAATTTACCAAGTCATAATATCTGACTACTGTCCCTTGCCACTGCCACTTTGCTATGGGTTTCTTTAAGCTTTTGGTTTTTTATTATAAAACTGTTCTAATCTTTATGTACACAAGGTCATTCTTCCAAAGATGTTACAAATATAAGTGATACAGAGCTGTCTCCCTTAAAGTTACCAACAAAGATCTATTTTGCAAAGTATTTGTCTTTTTCCAACAAAAAATGTTGTGAAACAACAGACAATTTCTAAACCTGGGTAATTTGGTTACTAGATCCGTACTGAGCCACATTTTTTTTAAACTTAATGGGCCAGATCCTTGAAAGGCTGCATGGAACAAGAATGACATTTGACAGGATCTTAATTCAGAAAATATTGTTCCTTGCTACTTACAAGAAAAATTCTACTTTTTGCTTTCTTGTAACTCTGTTATGTTTTTCCAGGGTGCAGTAATAATATACAGTAAATGTTTTAATATGGAGGTGTATATCATAGAAATGTAACCAAGTTATCACATTTGACTGGGTATATGAAAGAAAATATTTGGAAAGCCATTAGTAAGTCTATTTTCAAGCCATGAATCTATCCCTTAGAGGTTTTTTAGTGTATAAAGAATAAGTACTAATACAGAATACAGCTCTAGGTATTTTACCTCTTTCATTCTTTCTGGACCAGGCTTTTCAGTCAAATAGCATATATTTGTTAACTCTATGAAAAAACACTTCATTATGGTAGGGTTTTGTAGGCAGGTATATAGGATAATTTCATTAACCTCTTTTTTCCTCAGGCTGCATGAATTTCTGCTATTCAACATCCATATTTTAAACCTTTTTTTGCAATATCAATATAAGGTACAAGGAAGAATATAAAAAAATGTATATTTTTTACATACCAGAGAAGACAAAGAACAAAATATAAACTATGATTACATTTCTGATTTAAATCATGTAGGGAAAAAATGGGAAGTGATGTAAAACAAATCCCAAGGAAATAACTCATAAAAAGTCATGCTAATTCTGGTCTGGTTTTGTCCAGGTCCTAGAGCAATGACTTCCAGTATCCTGGAGTCAGTAACTTACTGCTGTCCATGGTTGTAAGTTGAAACTGGGGCTTGTCTAACTCATGTACTTTTAACTTTAGCTTGTAATTAGTGGTGAACTTCTTTTGTCCTACGGTTTAAATATATGCACAACTAAGTCTAAAACTTGAGGCTATAGAAAGTTTAACATCAAGAGAAGTTATTCCATTAATTTTAAAAAATAACTGAAGTGCCATGGAAATAAACTTCTCAAGTATTCACTAAGAACCTTGTGTCAAATATGTGACTTGGTCACTTATATGTCCTTTATACATGTCTGTTATTAGTACAGATTATGATGCAATTTATCTATAAGATCTACAAAATCTTGGGCACTAGATAATTGTCATTCCTAAGTACCCAACATATATATAGAATATATTATAGAATTGTAGAATGGCCTGGTTGTGAGGGACCTTAGAGATCATTCAATTCCAACACCCCTGCCTTGGGCAGGGACACCTTCCACTAGACCATATTGCTCAAAGCTTCATCCAGCCTGGTCTTGAACATTTCCAGGGATGGGGCACCTGTGCTTTTAATTTCCCTCCTGACTGTGCTAAATTATAGTAATTAAAAAAGCTTATTAAATGTCTCTATCACCACCTAAAAAGTTAAAAAAATATTTGGAAACCATAACTATCAGAATATGTGTCATTAGCAGGCTATGTCAATCCTAATGCCATGGCATTCTATCCTATCATCACACAGAACTTGCCTGTGATACACTATATGATAATCCTTCTTTCCTTTTATTTTGCTTTTGTTTTACTCAGGAGAAGATAAGAAAGCCAGTATAGGCACTCCCGCTAGAAACTTTTAGTTTCTCCAGTTAAAAAAAAAAAGAAAAAAAAAAAGTATTTTCTGATATTTTTTCACGTGCTGGTATAAAGGTATACTGGTATATTATTCAAACTGCCAATGAAGAGCAATAGACATAAATATTCCATTTGAAGGAAGCAGTGTTCCAGCCCAGCAGAGGTGGAGAGTGGGTAATATCTTGGCTATGTCTCTGCACCAGAATGGCCAAAACCCTTCAGCTAAAAGAGAAGAGGAAGAAGCATGTGCCAAATTGGCACATAATCATTCTCCATTTGAGCAAATGAGAAGTAACATGCAAAATGTGTATCCAAGAATACCCTCCAGAACAGCTCTCTAGTTTCACTTCTGCTCCAGCTGCACAGCTGTGTCCATGTCTTCTTGATGCAGAAACATAGGCATAAATGCAATATTTCCCCCATAAGTAAGAAATTTTGCTTCTGTCCAATAATTAGGGACCATAGGCTATAGTTGCATCTAGATTCAGTATTCACATTCTAATTTATATCAGCTTTTCTACACCACAGATGAACAAAGCTCATAGGACAGCAGGGTTCAAAAATTATACAAAATGTCTGAGGAAAGAATTCTAAGTGGCAATTCTTCAGTTTTTCTAGTTCTGCACAGTGGCAAGCAATGAATTTCCTTAGGTATTAGTTATCTCCCTTCTTAGCTGAAGGCATAGCAGTGAATTTAAATCTAAGTGTTGACATTTTTTCTTGACCATTCTTAGGCATTCATCCCATCACAAGCTAGAGTCAAATAGTTGTAGAATTAAAAAGGCTTTATTCATGTAAATTTTCCAGGAGAGAAAAGTCCAGATCCTCATAAATTCCTCCCCCAGACTGCTGGCACAATTTCCACATTAATATTTTCCTTTGTTATCTTCATCATATTCAAACTCAAAAACTACAGTTTAAAAGATCAAGCTTTTGCCATCCCATTCTTCAAAGTATATATCTCTCCCTTTTCCTCTAAATATACTTGAACTATGCCTTGTAAGAAATAAAGTGTTTAGAAATAATGCAACCATATGATCAGCAAATGCTCTATTACATATGGAACATAAATAGGAAACTCCAACATTTAGTCAATGGCTCGTATGTGGTTGGCTTGTAAAATGGAAACAAAAATCTGTGTAGCACAGGACATATCAGTACTTGAACAGCTAAAAGCCTGCAGACATATATATTTGAATACTTCATTTCACTTGAAAATCTCCATAAAAGTTACAGTAAGATTTGGAGACTTACTACTAGGAGTAGAAGTTATTTTAAAGTATAGTGTCATTGAACCATTAAAAATATATTCTATGGGGGTGAGAGGGACAACGTTGTCTCAAAGAAAGTGTACAAACTTTGATCTGCCCAAGAGAAGGGCACCAGGGCAGTTGTCTCCTGGAATTGTGATAGGAGAACAAAACAGCAGGAGAGCCACCCATGCCAGAGAAGTTGCTGTTGATTCAGTTTCAAAGGCATGAAGGAGTACAGACCAAACAGATTAAAAGGAAGGCAGCTAACAAAGACTTTTTCAAACACCATGCTTCTTGGCCTTTATGGAATGATAGGGAGCTCCATGGATTTTTTTTCCCCACAGGAATTCTTAAAATATGGTGTATTTTTGTGTGTTGGAGCATTCACAAAACAAAACAAAAAAATCTTTAAAGCCACACAATGAGCAAATAGATTCAGTGGCAAAGTATTACCCAAGAAACTTACCTGACATTTTTCTTAATGTGAAGGAGGGGAGTGATGTAAATTCAAGTGGCTAAATTCAGTGTACCATAATGTGCTAGTCTTTAGTCTTTTTGCTCGCACTGGCTGTAGTGTATGAAAATGAGTCTCACAAGCCAAAAGCAAAATGAATCTGTTTATTGCAGAGTTGAGACAGTACTTATACACTTAGTGTGGGAATTCTGTTCAGTCTTTTGCACACAACCCTGTTGCAGGCCTGTAATAAATCCATCAGCCTGACAGTTTGTTAGTTTCCTCAAGGTTTGCAGGCTTTTGATGGATGCCTTTCCTGTTCTCAGATAGTGTGTAATCTAGGTTCTTCCATGCTTCCTAGGAATTTTCTGCAGTGTCAGGCTTTGCTGTTTCCTTACAACTGGCAGAGTATGTCTTGGTTTGTAAAGAAAGGTGTCTGCTAAGGAAGGCAGGACCCTTCCCTGAAATGGAAAAAAAAAAAAATGTAGAAATCCTCCCTCCAAATTGTTATAAATTTGAAATTAAAGGGGGCTCTCAGGCAAAAATATGGGAGCAGGAATAACAGTTCTTTATTAGGGAAGAAAATAAAAAGAAAAAATAAACAATGCAGTGAACCAAAACAACACTGACAGAGTCAGAATACAACCTCACGCTCTGTTAGTCAGGGTGTTTGCAGCAGTCCTATTGGAATTGTGGCTGCAGTCCTCCTGGAGTGTCAGGTGTGGTTCTGTTGGAGCAGTGATCCTGTAGAAAAGGGTGTAGTCTTCCTCTGAAGATGCAGTGGAAGAGGCAGCTGTTCCTCTGGGAAATCCAGTGCAGAAAAAGCTGTGCTGATGTTCCAGAAACTCAAGATTACATCCAGGTAAAAGTGCTTGGCTCCTCCCTCTGGGTGGAGCATCTCACAATGGGATGCTGTAACTTTTAACAGTCATGCAGTGACATTCAAGAGGTCATTAACAGCAGGTGTCTCCCCTGGGGGGAGGATTGGTTTGTGGAAAAGATAAAGAAAAGTGCCCAATTAAGAGAAGATAACTGCCACACCTCTAACAGATGAGAATTGAATACATCTTGCCTTGCAATCTAGAACTGAATGCAAGTCCAGTTCACAGGCTTAATTATCTTGAAATCAGAATGATGCAAATTATATAAAGATAAATGTATAAGGCCAATTCTAATGCAAATATATTTAGTGAAAAGTGCACAGCATATTCATGTATTTTTGTAGATCTGCTGCTGCCATTTTTCCCTTAGACGCAGAGTTGAGTTCTGCATTAGCATTTTATACACATTTTAAACGGAAAATATCAAATGCATAAATATTAAAAATTCTTGGTGTCCTTTATGGAGGAACACATCTATTTTAAGCCTCACAATAATGATTTGGTTTCAGAAATCATTAACTGTAACCGTGCAGAAATAAATGGGAACATTTTCTAACTAGCTATTAGCTGAAAATTATAAAGGAAGGAACTTATGACATAGAACTGATTCTTAAAAGTGCATATTTCAAATAGGAAACTTTCACATAATAGTATTTTTTAAGACCAAATACAATTAATTCTTAGAATTAACATAGTTGCTGTAGATTTACTGCCTATGCAGTATGAATAATGCATATGTCAGTGCACCCTTTCCAGTTATTTGTTGACTTTTAGATTAGCTATTTATAATAATTAAACAGAATTTTATTGGAAAAATCCAATCCTGAGTAAGTAATACTAAAGTATTATGTCACTGATAAATAGCTTGGTAATACCTAGAATATTATATATGTCAAATATCCAATATCTGTGTTGAAAGTAAATCATTATTGCTTTTATTGCCTCAGGAGTCTGCCTTAAGAAATGGCCTACGTAAACAATTGATGGGAAAGAAAGTAGTCTACTTTATACCCTTTGGAAATGGCTCGTTTCAATGGCAAGTTTGCCTAAAGATCTATTAAAAAAAAAAAAAAAAGACTATATATTCAAATGCATAAGTGGACTATATACTTATATCAAATGTAACTGTATGGAGAAGCCAATTCGATCAAGGTTTCTGCATCAAGCAGTACCGAAAGTACTAGCACAATACTGGCACTTGCTTTCATTGTGACTTCTGGCAATATCTTCAGACACATGGAAAAATTAATATTCTTACTGGTTGTGGTCAGTCAGGTAGAGGAATAGGAAGAAGCAAAGTTTGTTACTAATCATCTCTATAATTTACAGTAATCCAAGGCAACAGCATTTAAAAGTGCAGAAAAGTGAATATAACAAATGTGAAGAGTTCTTGCATTGATGACAGAGCTGCTGATTAACACGAGGTATGATTGCATAGTGTTTGTTTTAGTAAACACTTGCAGGCCTTAGTCTTACAAAAAAGTATACAATTTTCCACATTAGTGGCTGACTTGACTGGATTTCTTATAAAGAATAATATGAGTGGGTGCTTTAGGGCTGGATTAAAAACAGATTATATGTGCAGATAGCTTGTGATCTACCCATTTAGCGCTGTGAATTAGTGTTGTTTCATAATTCTGTGTCTGTCTCTTTTCCCTGTGTTTAAAATGAAATTCAAAACCTGAAGTACCATCAGGATAAGGATTCTCTTTGCAAATAAAAATGTGTTTCATTTAATAATTTAATTAGCAAATTTTGTACAGTGGCTGATGTTGCAGTGTCCTTACTTTAGAACGTGGATAAAAGTGGAAATATCTTCCTTTTGCTGGTTACCTCTTATGCAAACTCTTCCTAAGTGCCAGGAATAAATCTCTAAGATTGGCCAGTGTCGTATCTTCTATAGAAACATTGGAAAGGCTTTAACCTAAAGCTGCTGTACAGGCAGAAGAAATGTTGGAGGATAAGATAACAGCAATATATTTTAATTAGTATTTAGCAACTCACTGATAAACATTGCATTTAGTTTTAGGTTAGCAGGGGCTAATCTGATAAAATGAAAGAAGAAGAAAATTACATGAAATAAGTAACATTTGTGCAGTCTTTTACTGTTCGGAAATACAGCAATGAACAAACAAAAAAGAATCATCCAGCAATTTCAGGGTAGCACATCAGATTTCATTTTGCTATGATTTTTGACAACTTCCATGAGAGGAACTGAACACATGACTGATGCTCCTATGGGAAAATTATGCTGTTCTTGGTATTTTTCCCTATAGCTTTCTCTATAATGTAACCTCATGTTGTAACTAGGAAATACTTAGAATGTTTTCCTACTTTCTTTTAGCAATCCAACAAATTAGATCATTAAAATCTACAATAGTTTAACAAAGGAAAGAACAAGATTATTTCACCTTTTTAAACCATAGCCACAAATGGAAAAAACATGATCTATGTAACTTAAAGAGCTCCACACTTTAAAAAGTATCTATACTTGATACAGCCAAATTAGTATTTCCAAAATTTATGCATCTCCCTAACAGGGAAATGCGGCTCTTGGGTAAGTCGTCATCATACAACTGCGATGAAAGAAAAAAGTATTCCAGAGCATCCATAGCCCTTGGATGCCCAGGCAATCAGAAGAATTTAGCCTTCACTCACACTTGAAAAAATCTGCTTCTAAGCAGCAGCAAGACAACTGAGAAAGGAAAAGAGCACCTCCAACTTTAGTATTCATTATTTTTATCATTATTTTCATTATCATTGATATCTGTAGAATAATGTGGCTGTGCATTACTTTTGTCAGCCCCGGTCAGCTCTCGAATGCCCTGCTTGGGCGTCTCAGCTTTTCATCGGGGCCGGGGCTCGCCGCAATTCCCGGGCGCTTTTGCTGCCGTGCTCCGGGGTGGGCTGTTGGCCGCGCTTCGCCGTCAGCACGAAGGAAGAAACAAAGAGGAAGGGAATTCGTCCAAATCCGTCCGCGTGGCGGCTGGATGCTTTATTGGCTGCGAGAGCTGCGGTGCAAAAGCTGCAGCCTCTCCCAGCTTTGCACGGACGCAAATAGCCTCGAGCATGCCGAGGAGTGGGATGAAACAGGGAAGGGACAGGGCGGATGGGGAGCCCTCCCACCCAATGGGTACAGACATCGTGGTGATGACGTGTACTACAGCGACCAATGGGAACACGGCAGGGGCGGACACAGGGCTTTGGGGTGAGTGGGACCGGGAGAACGAGGAGACGGACACAGAAACCGCAGGAGTAGGGGAAAACCTGGGAGATGCATGAGGGTACAGAGGACTGGAAAACTAACAAAGGAAAAACCGGTAATTTGAACCCAAACCCAGGATGCAACAGAATAATTCAAAAAAGTATTTTGGCTTGATACTTTGTTTTACACTATTATCTATTATGACAGCAACATATGCTGATACCCAAACTGAAGTTAAAGTTCTTGTTTTCTTTTGCTGTAATCAAGATGATAATTATTAATCCCTTTAATGAATAAAAAAATACCCAAACTATAATATTTGGAAATGTATTTGTGTGGCTTCAATATGTAATTTGATATACTAGAAATAGTAATGACAACAAACATATGTGTGACATCTATTTAATCACTATATGCTTGAACACTGTGTCTTTGTTGTCTTAGCTCTTGCTCTGTAGAAAGTTGGAGACAATATTCTAAACCAATAATGAAAGCCCATCCCTCAGACACTGTCCCCCTTATTTTTTTTCTCTTCAATCTCCTGGCTATCCTAAATGTGTGTAGGAGTGAATATTTGATGGATATTTTTTTCTTCAATTAATTTAGTCCAGTGCTTTTGAGCTGCAAGATTCTGGAGCAATGAATTAGACAATTAAAGTGTGCATGCCATGAAAACTATTTTCCTGTGCCTTGTTCTATAGCTCCTAGTCAATAAATTCCTTTTCTACTCTAGTATTTCATGCATTATGAGAAAGAGTGTACCATCATTTTTTTATTTCATTTCAGTTAATACTCCTCATCTGATCTATATCTGGAATAGCAATGTAAGTCAGGAAGTTTTGCATACTGTCCTATTTCACATAATACTTTTTTTTTAAAGGGGATTGATGATTTTTATTAAAAAAACAAGCTTACAAGCAAAAACCAGGGTGCACATTTTGCTCATAACATAGAAGAGCACAATTCTCTCAGGCATGACATGATGCCCAGCGTTAGTGACAGCAACATGATATTCCCCATATATTCTCCCTCTTTACATCTGTCATAACTACTCTGAAAAATGAATACTTGATGAGGAGAAGCGGGGGAAAGGCTGACAAATAGACAGCTCACATTGCAGAAGCTTCTTGACAAACTCTGTGAGGAGAGCTGTGTCAAACCTCATGTCATGATCGGCATTAGTAGCCAATGCACGAGCAGACCAGAGGGGGAAAAAGGTCATATCCATGGGTGTGATGAAAGATTATTGCTTTGCTATCTCTTTGTGTCTTTCTCTGGGATGGTAGATCCATCCAATACACCTTATCTTCCAATTAAAAATCTTACACTTCTGGGGAAGCTCTTTTTCCATTGCGTAGGTTTATTTTTGGTGTTCTTTCAGTGCTTAAAAAATGAGGCTGATCAAGAGTACAATAAAGTCAAAGCAATAAATCTCAGTTACAGTGCTCTGTCAAAGATAATTTCCAGTTGTTCTGTTTAGCAACACCTTATAAGGCTACTGCCTAAAAGTTGTTGGGATTTTTTTAAAAGAATGTCCTTTTACAAAGGCTGGATGAAGACAAATTGAAGAACTTGACAACTAATCATTGTCATGAAAAAGTTTAATTTGTTATGAACTTCAGTATGTTTCCAGTCATTTCTTCCCACTGCAGCTCTCTGGATATCTACTCTCCAACCCTATTATGAGAGTTTTAGAATTTTTAGTTCTCTGCATATAGTTTAACTCTTTAAAAATATCTTAAATAATGTGATACCAATCCTCACAAAGAACTGAAGATATGATTGGACTTCATTCTTCAACTGTTTTTGTCACAAGATGTGGAAAAAAATATGCAATCAAATAGAGCACAGTTTGCTAGTTTTCTATGCAGAAATGCTGTTCTGTTACATGAATTTCAATGTAGAATGAAAGACTTCATAATGTACTTCATTTTCTGAAGAACCGTGATTCCATCTTGAAATAGCTTTTCTGATAAAAGCTAAGAAAACCAGGATACTTGCATCTTTCAGTTTCCGTGTAGTCTTTTATCATTTAAACCTGCTCTGTTTGGCTGCCCCTGCTTCTTGTTCTGACAGGTATAGGCAATAATTAGTAAAAATAAAATGTAAGAAAGTATGTGACACAAAACTCTTCAGCAACATTTCTTTCTTATAGATTTGCACATTTTAGTTGATTTATTTCCATGGTTTGCAGACCATCCTGTCACATCTTAGTGGTCACTCAAAAGCAATGATACAAAACCTACACAACCTGGTAAGCATAAAAAGGCAACTTTTTTCCAATAAGTCTGTAAAACAGATACCCCAAAGACATTTCTCACTGAATGTTACCGAAGGCCAAATGCAATCTAATGGCAAGTCTAGTTATTAAAATATTAGAAAGATACAATTGCCCAGCTGTGTCCTCAACCATCAACTGCTTCGTGACAGGCAGCCTTGAAATTAATCAAGTCTGTGCTGATGCTGAAAGAAAGATGCTGAAGGGCTATTCCAAGAAACAATCTAGTAATAAAATGCCAGTACAAGGAATATTGCAGTTATTCATAATGGTATCTGGCAACAGGTGTTTTATGATTACTTTTTACACCCAGGAAATCAAGGCTATTGAATCCCTGGAGTTATTAGAAATGTTTATTTTGCTGTGTTGCTGTAGTTTGCATTCAGAGCTCTCACTGAAAACTCATCATATTATTGAAATAGGCATTACTGAAGTGAGCATTTAAATACACACATAAAAGACAATGAGCTATTTATAAAGCTATAAAAAGGAGAATATAAAGAAAGAAAACAATGAATCATCTGTGATAATGAGTTTGGCTACCATGACTTCTAGTCTTGTTAATGTCACCTGTGCAGATAGAATAACGACTGAAGATATTGGTGAAGCAAAATAATCTTACGATATTTGAGGGAAAGAGGTAAGTCTAGAAGAGTATGTTAGCCAACTAATGAATTTAAATGTACGTGGAACTGGGGCAAGATTTACTGGTTCAGGACATCCATTTTTAGAAATCTGTATAGAACAATTCCCTTTGCACTCCTAAACAAACTCAGCAACGACGGCACTCAAAAAAATTCAATAGCATGAAAGATTGCAGAGAGCTTTGATGAGTAAGAGATACAAGGTGGAGCTAAAGAACCCCACATTCTAAGGAATCATCCCCAGAAAGCTGTCTCCTTATCTACATACCCTGGTAAACCTGTGAAACCTCAACAGAAGCAGATTATGCAGAAATTGCAGTACGATAACAGGTATAGATTTTGGACCTCTGGCTGAGAAATGCAAGACCTTTGTGTCTTGTTTTTGTCTTGGGTGTTTTGTGCAACCTGTTCTTCCTTATACGTGCAAGTGAGCAGCTGCAACTGTACTATGATTTAGAATCATATTTGAATTGTGATTACTAATCTAGTGTTTTCCTAAGGGTATTTGGTTTTGCACATAATGAGACAATTGTTCAGGCATTTGTGAAAATGCCAGTTGAGCTGGGAAGAAGTTTAACCACTTCCCCAGGAGCCCAGATGCTCCATCTCTCTGCTAGGGAAAATATGTGGGTGTAGTTACAGTTGCCAATATTGTCCAGTTCTCCAAATGTCACCACAGTGTTAATGAAGCCATTTCAGTGTGCTGGGAAACCACAAACCTTAAGCTAAATTTATAGTCATATCAGCTGGATGCTTACTTTGGAGCTACTATTGAAATTGGACTTAGGACTCAGTAATTTACAGCCTTTTTTTCCTATTTGTGCAATACTTAGTTTGTTACAAACTGAATTAGCTGTGGCATTATTTGCTTACTCTTATTGTGTAAAAAGACAAAATCAAAATCAAATTAAAACCCAAAAAATACCAGCTCTCATTGCTAAGTTTTCCTTGAATTTTTTCTATGATTTCGTGCCATGAGAATTCACATCTTGAGAACCACTTACAGTTCTACTCTCAGGGTTTATGAAGATAGAGAGAAGGTACGAGAAAGTATAAGAGCAATGATTGTGATCAAAAGGATGGAGCAGTTTTAAACTGTGAGATGGAAAGATCTTTGGTCCAAGAGGAGAAAGGCTAAGAGGGCATAGTCTCAGATTTATAGAATCATGAAGCTAGCAGATGAGGTGAATGCCAAACAATTATTCACAAAATTGCAGAAAACTTTGGAGCTGGTCAGAGTTTAATTTGAAACTCACTTTCCAGAATTTTTGAGAGGTTGGCTGGGCTGTGCTTGGCCTGAGCTGGGTGCAGAAGACAGCCCCTGGAATATGGGGGTTCTAGGGTCAGAATGCACCCTTCCCTAAGAGCAGGGACAAGGGAGAAGTCTGGGTGAGACTGGTCCAAAAGACTAGTCCAAGACTAAAAGAAGGAAATCCCAGCATAAATACCACAGTTCCTCATGACAAAGACCTAGAGGGGGACAATAGCTTGTCACAAATTCTGCTTTACACCCCAATTTTTGGGGAAGGATGATACTAAGTGATATAGGATGCAGAGGGACATCAGAAGGGTGAACAAAATTCCAGGGGAAAGAGTTGGATACAAAGAAGGTCTTTTGACAAACAGAAATAATTGTAACTAACATTATTACTAAAGATTTCCTAATTTTGGTAACTTGACATTAATTGAACTATTTATGGATTTTTGGCTCCATATATGACACATTCCTTTTTGCCCATTTCAAAGTTCTAGGAGTGACACTTCCTCCTCTCCCAGCATCATGTTCAGTCCAGGCACTCAGAACTGTGAAGGTGGGCAATAAAAATAGTGGTGATTCCTGATGGAGGAAGGTTTCAGCAGCTGTATTTGATTCTTCTTGGGGTAGGAAAGGTGGTACAAAAGAAGACCTACAGAAACGGCTGCTCCTGCTGTTGTTGTGCTCAGTGGGGTCTTCACAAAGACCCAGAGAAATCAAAGAATCAGTCCTTCTCTCTCTGCATTTCTTATGGGTTCTGAAGCATGTGTGGGCATGGAAACATAGCCTAACACACTCCTCCTAATTATCTCCTAAGTACCTAAGTATGGTGGTAGTTTGTGACTGCTGAACGCATAGAACTTTTCTAGAAAGGCCAGTGTTTATTGTAGTAGTAGTGAATTTCCAATGTTTTTGTTCCTGTTCATAAACTAAAAGGAACACCAATGCTACCTGGTATGCTGACCTCAAAATACAGATTATTGTTTAACTGGGCTGGGAAAATGTCTTGACCAAAAAATGTTTATCAGGCTGATTATTTCAGAAAACAAAAAAGAAAATATCTTGAAAGTCCAAAGTCTATGCTTTATTCAATACAGTTGCTTTCAAACACAAATGCAAATATTTCTCTGAAAAGAAATTACTGGAAGCACTTTCTTGAGGTTGGCAATTAAATGTACTTACTAGGAAATTAAATATATGACATTTTAAAAGTATACTCAAGATGTCATGTCAGTACAGTTTATGTACTGAAATGAGACCTCTGGCTTCCCAACTGTTTCCATGACAAATAATTCACAATAGTTGACCTCCTTGATTTTGCCTTGTAAAAGTTCTTATGTTTTTTAAGATGAGTCCTTGGATATTCTTCATGTCATCTACTCATGTTTTATTTGTTTAATAACTCTTGACTGTGCCCTTTATTTTTTCCTTAAGCAAATTACTGGCAAAATAACTACTGGATAGACATTGAGATTCTTATATCTGTTTCTTAATAATACAGCTGTTACATGCATTTGAGGAATTTTAAATATCAATTCCATACATAAACACAGGGACACAACCACAGAAAGATATAGAGTGTTTAAGGTCAGGTTGGATGGAGCTCTGAGCAACCTGGTGCAGTGGAAGGTGTCTATGGCAGTGGGCTGGAAATAGATGATATTTTAAGGTCCCTTCCAACCCATTCTGTGGTTCTGTGATTCTATGATGTCAACATGTATTCCTGAACATACATAGAGACAGAAACAAAGAATATACCATTTTCTTCAGGAAAATTTAGTTGATTATCTTTTTTAAACAAGATTAAATTGTGGATGCCTCTCAGTCATATGCCATGGAAAGGAAACCATGGTTTACTTTTTATTAGCACATATTTATTTTAGGAACAGAGCTTCAAGAGGTAAAGCAGAGTCTTGGAATTGCAGTGGGTTTGTACTGTATAACAAAGTTAATCTTGAGATTAGCTTGCAGACACCAAGCAATGTTCTTTTTTGACATGTGTAATGACATTTATAGCCACATATTTCACCAGTGCTGAATTTATTGTTTGCTGTTGGGTTTTTTTTGTTTTTCTATTACAGGATTTGTATGTATGGGTTTTAGGTCTGTGAAAAGCTAAGTTTCCTAGAAACATATGTCTATGATTTGGAGGCAGAAGATGGTGAAGATTTATCAATAACAAAGGAGGGAGAAATCAGATATACATAAAATTAACAATTAGAATTAAGCAATACTAGTCTAATGACTATTAGACTACTGGGTTTATAGCTAGACAGTAAAGATACATTTTTAATGTTGCCTATGTCAGACAGTGAGTGCTCTCCACCAAATGTACAGAAAAATACACAGTTTAGAACACATATTTATCTGCCTTATTAAGTTATCTCTCTGAAAACAGCATTTAAAACCATTAAAACATCAAAAACATTAGACATAAAAAAACATTAAAAAACATCTAGCATTATGACTTTCACAAAAGTTTATATCTCTATGTAATTGCTTTAATTTTAGAGTAGTTTATTCTTAGCGCAGGTCTGCATTCCCAGCCATGTGGCACAAAATCATTCTTCTGCTGCCACCTTCCCAAAAGTGCTGCATGGACCTGCATGAGACCAAGTCAGGGGAAGTCTTACCCAAGTGCTCTCCTGTTTTCTCCTTCTGCAACATACCATCAAAATGTTAATAGAAAAAAAAAAAAAAAAAAAAAAAAAAAGTGAGATCCTGAGACCCTGAACCCAGAAACAGAGATGGAAATTTCCTTATAAAATCTTCAGGCTCCTGAGCCATCTGATCTCTTTTAATAATCTGCATGTATCCACCATGATGCCACCCTTTTTATCTCTTTATCTATTACAGACTTCTCTCTCTGTTGCTGCTACCACAGTTTTCTTATGCGTTCACTGGTTTCCTATTAAATTCTTATAGTAGGAGACATTTCAACACATTTAACCTTTAAAAATAGATCATGTTTTCTATTTTGAACTTAAAACTGTACATTTTGGGGAACGTTACACTAATGACACAGAATATCTTCTTAAAAAATCAAATCCTTTCTTAAATGTTGAAGATTCTGCAGTAGTTAAGCATAAAAATCCTTCTGCTCCTATCTAGTTTTTTCTTCTGATTTTGACATTTCCAAAAGCAGCAATTTTAAAACAGGTGAGTGAATATGTGGAGAAGAAAAGATTTTGCATTGTTTTAGGCAGTGTTGTTTACTTTTAGGTAGAATTTACAGACAATACATGGTTTCCCAAACCAGTTGCATTAAAATCCTCTGCTAATAACAATCTTTATTTCCATTTTCTACATCAAACAGCAACTTTGATATTGGACAAAATAATTTCTTTAAGGGGTGGAAATGACCCAGCTTTTCACCCTAGAGCTACTTTGGCAATTGTCCTGACAACAGTTTAAATAGCTAATAATATATTCATCCTTTAGAAGTGGCTTTATAAAATCCCAAAATTAAATCTCTTTCAGAATTATTATTGAAGACAAAATTTTCCCTAAGACCATAAAAAGTATGAACTCAGGGAGAGAGCCTTTTCAAAATTTCATTAGGTACTTTGAGACACCTGGAAAGGTATGAAAATTTTGTAACAAAAGCCTGAGCCAGCCAGGACTGGGCAAACAACAGGGTCTCTCTACTCTCTCATTTTTGAGTTAAAAGGAAATCACTTAGCACTTCAAAGTATCTCAGACTCTCAGCCATTGTGGACAAAAAAAAAAATCACTGGCCCAGTTCTGTTCATGCACAACTCAGTGAGAAGGATCAGGAATATTTGGTTTTAAAAAGTAATTTTTTAAAAAAATTAACTATCTTTTCATAGCCTGATTCCATTGATGTGGGATGGAGACAGTGTACACCATAAGTAGGACACATCTGCTTGAATTAAGTTGTTTCTGTGCTATGGGAAAACCTACCCCTTTTTTTCAGTCTCATCCATCTGAATGGGTAAAACTCTAAATTTTCCATGTGTATACTCATTTTCTGTGTTTCCACTGACACTTCTTTCTCACTCTTGAGGTAGTACTGAAATGCTCAACTTAGGTCAAGCATTTTTTAGTTTCACACAGATTTTTATTACTGCTTGTTTTCTTCAGTCTATTTCTTTTGTTGTGATTAGCATCTTCTACTGTTAAAAGAATATATTATAAGTACCTGGGTGAATCCATTGTAGCACATTCCCAAGAACAAAGCCTTTAATTTTGAAAGTTAGAATGCTGTCAGTTGCTTTCTTAATACATTCTGTCTTTAAAGGGTTCAGGTCAGGAGTGCTGGGGCTGTCTGAGGCACTGGTTTTGCTTGCCAAGAATCTGAAGGACTTGTTAGCGACATTGTGCAGTCATTTTATATTCAAAGCAATGCTAAAAAATAGCAAAATATTAAATTTATTAAAATATCAATATAATCAATAAATATTTCTTTCACAAATATTACTTACTTTAAAAATCTATTCCACTATCACAGTAGTTTATGTAAAATTCCATCATGTCAGATCTTGCATCTAAAGAAAAGCTAATTCTGAGTGGCCAAAGGAAAGAGGGATGCACAAGTAGCTTAAGAGTCACTGTAGTTTATATTCAGAAATACAAGAACTAAGCATTTCCAATCAGTGTTAATGATATCCAAAGACTAAATATTAGTTAACTATTTCCTATGGAATAAATTCTGAACAAAATCCATGCCTATTTTCTAAGAAACAAATATTATCCACAATAGTATAAATAATCTCTTAGAATGTGTTTACTGCTTCATTTCAGCCCTCTGTCAGAGCCATTTAATTCCCTGAAAATGCAACTCAAATACAATAGCACTTAACATTTGAGGAAATGGCTTTTTAATTTGTGGAATGAGTAATATTTTCCATATGAATTCCTATATAAACCTGTAAAAATACATCAAAAGGGGAAAATTATGTTGCTTTACATAGCTCTAAGAAAATTTTTAAAAATTATACCAAGCTGTTTGATAACTATTTCACATGATACTTGAAATAGTTAATAAGTAGACACAATTTATATTTTTATTGATAGAGACTGTAATCTAAATGGCTGTCTGACAGCAAAAATTTTATTTTAAGAGAAAGCATACTTAAATTTCTCACTTTTTCTTCCTCTTTTTATTTTCTTTGAGAGTTGTGAGCAAAAAAAAATTAAAAAAAAACTAACTGAAAATTAATTCTTTTTTTCCTTTGGTTCACACAAATAAAAGTTTTATCTGGAAAGAATTCCCTTCCCTTCCCTTCCCTTCCCTTCCCTTCCCTTCCCTTCCCTTCCCTTCCCTTCCCTTCCCTTTAATTTTATATCCTTTTCATTTCCTCTCGATAATATTTTTAATGACAATATTTTTGCTATAGTGCAGATGTAAAAAAAATTATATATTTTAAACTGGCACAAAAAGATGTATTTTTCCATTTTGCCTGGAATTTAGAAATGTACCACATAAAATAGTCATTAAACGATGTGTTTTCCTGCTGTATTTGTCTCCTTTGGTGAAATTCAGACTGATTTTCAAACTCAGAAACACGATAGGTATTTTTTTTTTTATTTTAAGATTAATCATTGCAGGCTATGAAAAGACCAGTAGAATCAGAGTGACATTTAGAACATAGATTTAATTGTTTTAGCTCCATATTTCACCACACAGCATTGATTTTGCAGAGGGTCACATATCTATAATGTGAACTTTTCATTTGAGACAATTTTGGGGCAGAGGCATAAATGGCACTCAGAGTTATGAGACTGCTTTAGCATTTAATTTGTTTCTGTCATTTTATAAGTATTATTTTATATTAACCTTCACTTAGAAAAGTTCAGAAGAAGAAACATGATATTTTTCCTCAGGGAAAATGTTTGAATTATGCCATACAACTGTTTTTTGGTTAATTACAAGGTGCATTTTTAAGTTGAATTAGTAATAATATAACCCCAGTAAAGATAAAAATGCAGTGGAAGTCACTCTTGTAGACAACAGCTACTTTGATGTGCTATTACGGGTGAGAATTTCTTAAAATAAGAATGCAACATAGAAAATCAAGACTTAAAGACAGCTGATAGGTTGTTTTTGTTCTTCAAATCTTTTCCCATTGTGACATTTCTGGATATTTAACTGCATTGGCATGAAATGCACCTTCCTCTTATCAGGAAATGCTTGGCAAATCGTGAACATCTTCAGTTGTACCTACATGCATTTCATGTTCTCTCTGTCTACTTTGATGTTTCTGGATTACAGTTTTTACTTTCTAAATGTTTTTGCAAATTTTATAATAATAAAGTATAAAAATAATTTGTATAATAATAAAGTATAATATTATTTGCAAATTTATAATAATAAATTATAATATTTTATTATTATAGTATTGCTTTTCATTTACAGTATTATGCTTTTTCCAAATCCTGGGCAATTATATTGGTCAATAATGCTTTTTATATGTCTGTGTTCACTAAAAAGGAGGAAATGCTTCTAATTTTGAGTAAATATATTTCAAGCTACATTTCAAGCAATTTGGATGACAGTAAGTTAAAGTGCTTACTGACTAATGAACGTGCTATCTTAAAGATGTCTTCAGCTTAGATATCATTTTCAAGCTAGCGAGTGGCTGATCTTACATGGACATGACTGTGTGGAGATGAAACTAATAATTACTGGTGAATTTTATCCCAATCAATTCTTGTTGCATACTTGACAGGAGCCTACAAGAAAGTTGGATGGAGAGAGACTAATTATAAGGGCATGGAGTGACAGAACAAGGGGAAATGTCTTCAAACTGACAGACAGTAGGCTTAGATTGGATATAAGGAAAAAAAAATTTCTTTCCTTTGAGGGTGATGAGGCACTGGCACAGGTTGCCCAGAGAAGCTGTGGCTCTCTACCTCCTGTGAAGGTAGAAACTAAATCAATGGGCAATGAAACTGGTGAAGAGTTGTCGTGGTTTGACATGGAAGTGATTTTTTTTTTTCAGGAAGTTGGGTCAAACCAATCAGTGGTCAAGTTTGGATATTGGCACCTGAAGTGACCACTGAAGATAGGGATATGCCTCTGAGAACACAGGGGGTTAAAAGCAAGAACTCCCAAGAGCTTGCTCTTTTTGGTTCCGGTCAAGGTGCTGTGCAGACCTCCCCTGCCCAGCCATGGGGCTGGGTGGGGGAGGGGGAGCCATGAGGCCTGGTCGAGGTGAGCCGAGGGGTAGAAGGACTGGAACCGAGCCAGCTCCTGTGGACGGAAGGGTGGAAAGAAGCGAAGATGTCTTTGTCATTCCCCCCTCCAGAGGGAAGAGATAGAGAGTCCGGACGGCACCTGTAACTTTGCCGGCGCGGAAGAGAAGGGGGGGGGGGGGGGGGGAAGGCGCCCAGCCTTGGCCTTGAGAATCGGCTGCTGGGCAGAGATATCAGCCGTCCAGGGAGTCTGAGCTTTTAACCCTTTCCTGAGAAACGAAGGCTTTGTAAAATATTACTCCTCCTTGATTTGAAGTAGAAGAGAGACAGTCTGGGATCCGAGATGATGGAAGAAGAAATTCTCGAGTTGGAAGGAGATGATGGAGTGGCTTGTGGCTGGACTTCTCTTGTTAGCCATAGACTGAACCAAATTCTCCTAACAGAAGCTGCACTTAGGGTGGTGCGTTGGTGTGCCAGGAGACCTGTTTCAGTGATTACCAGCAGAGGAGTAGAGAGAACAGAGGAGAGTTGGAGAAGGTGTGGAGAAGCCCTCTATCTTCAAGGAAGAAGAAGAGGAGAAGAAGACCTCTGTTCTTGGACCCTCAGCCCCAGGGGAAAATGGGGGGGACTGTAGTCCCAAAATGAGAAACTGAACTGTTGTCTCTTTTGGTCCATGGCAAAGCATCCCTAAAGGAGCCCTATGAGCAGTCTGTCCATGCACGGTGGTGAGAGCACTGTGACATGGAAAGGAGAGTGTCACCATGGCAGATTTTCTCCAGGTGGTTGCCATATGTGACATGGAAACACAAGGGTGGCAATTGTGTTTCCTGGGGGGGGGGGGGTCTGTGGCACAGGAGAGACTCCTGTCTCCCTTGAAGGACTGAGTATTTGAATATCTGAAGGGTAGCAACTTGATCAAGATCCTGGGTGGTGTCTCACTGTTAAATTTGTTTAGAAATTAGGTGGGAGGAGGAGGGGTGTTTTAGAAAGTCTTCATCCAGGATTTAGTGTTTGTAGTTTTTCTAGTAGTAGTAGTTTAATAAAGTTCTTTCCTTTGTTACTAAGATGGGCCTGCTCTGCTCTGTTCCTGATCACATCTCACAGCAATTATTTAGAAAAGTATATTTTCATGGGGGCGCTGGCATTGCGCCAGTGTCAAACCATGACAAGAGTCCAGAGAGTTGTATGGGGATGTTTAGCCTGGAGAAAAGGAGGCTTGGGGGAGATCTTATTGAAGTTCAGGTTGGATATCAGGAAGATTTTTTTCACCAAAAGGCTAGTCTAGCATTGGAGCGGTCTGCCCAGGGTGGAGTCACCATCCTTGGAAGTGGTCAAGAAATAATTGTCTCAGTGCCATGGTCTGCTTGACAATGTTGTACTTGATGATCTTGGAGGTCTTTTCCATGGTTTGAGGTTTTCAATTTGAAGCTCTAGGATTTGAACAAAACTTGTTACTGAATTATTGAAGCAATGATATAGTAAATCTTATATTTTAAAACAGATCTGCATAATGACTGATAGGAAAGAATTAAAAATGTATTAGTCTGACCATAATAATATGCAAATATTTGGGAGAGATTTTCGAGCTTTCGAAGAGTGGAAGAAATTAAGACAAATTGACAAATTTACAAGACTCTGTCAAACCATTTTTGCAATTCTGAAAAGCTAATTCTTTCCCTAAAAGGTTATTTTAGACTGGAACAGACACTGTAAATGAAATAAGCAGAAAATAATTTTTTTATGGTTGGAAAATGTAGGGAAAATGTAGCAAAAAGAGGGAAAGGTGTTCTATGTATGTTGTATATGGAGTAAGGGGAAGGTGAGATGAGGGAACAGAAGCGTTATTAAAAGACATTATTAAGAAAAGAGAGGAAAATTAAATTAATTAAATTAAGGTGGAAATGAGTACAGCTGAGGACAATTTTGAAACCACCAAAGTAGTGAGATTTTATGAGAATTGCATGTAACAGAAAACCTTTAAAGTTAGGCTTGACCCATTTATGTAAAGGATGATAATTTTTGTAATAAGGGGGTAGAGGGTGTGATTTGTGTAGGTGGGATGACAGAAAATCTATTTCAGTTCTATTTTTTAGATCTTATGCAGGAACTTCTGGGTCTGCTCTAGAAACTTGCTAATATGCTGGTGAGAAAAAAAAAGCTACTAATTCTGAGAGTACTTTTTGCTTGATATTTGTTTGATAAATTACTGATTTATTTTCTTCCAGGAGGTACTGTATGTTCCTGAAATAAATAGAGAATCTGTGAGGTGTTAGAAAGCAACAATGTTTTCTTATAGTCTCTAACACAAAAAAGTCCAATTCATTCACTGTTACTTTGGTAAATTCGGAGAAACTAGGGAATAGTAGCTGTGTGGTAAGTTGTTCATTTGTTTTGGCCCTGTATGGTCCAGTATTATAAACAATTTTACCATTTCCAAGGAAGAATTCCTGAGGAATAGGAGTGCAGTGAATACACTGTGCAACTATTCTGCTGCATCCCTCTGTATTACAAGTGTGTTTGCCCTTGAATTTCACCCAACCCACTATGAAACTGCATAGGGAGGGTTCCATTTACTCCCTCAGGTTTTTCCCATTTGATGAAAAATGTTCATTTATTCATCTTTTTTGATGGAAAATATATTCATTATATTCAACTGGACAGAGATAGATTCATAAATAATGATTTAGTAGCTTAGTACAAGTATACTGTTGAATGGATTTTTAAGAGGGATGTTAAATTAATTCTACTGGCATTTCTAAGCCCGATTCTTTTTGAGCAGGCCAAATTTATAATTTACAGGAAATCTGATGTAATCAAAAGTAGTGATAAACATTAACTTACTTCAGTAAGAAAGGCTATGGTCACTTTATTTTTAGCATCTTGAATATGACAATGATATTTAAAAAGCCATTTTTAAAGCCATTTCTCACTTTCTTTATTCTTGTGGCTATCAGAACAAACTCTTTTATGTTTAAGATGAAAGAAAGTATGTTTCTATTTAATTATTCTGAAGAGCTTTTAAATATTTAGGCTTTCAAATACTGAGTGCAAATATTAAAGTTTTCTTTTGGCTGAGAATTTTGGGGGATTTATTTGTTAAACTTCAGGCTTTAACTGCATCCAGCAACCCAGTACCACACCAATACCTTCTGATATTTTTGCACACATGATCAGAAGACTTAAGACCTGCAATTCCATATTATTCATCATTCCATATTATTGATCTGTTCTGTTTCCCAATAATATCAAAGTTAATATACATACTCTGGGGTAATAATATAACTTTGTCCATAATGGACATGAAATGAGCTTAAATACATTTTCAGTATTAAATAAAACTCATAGATAACAAATGCCAAGTAGGTATGCTGAATTAATTCAGAATTTTATTTTTTCCCCCTTCATCATGCCCATATGAATGTGTAAATATATATTTCATGTGATTGTCAAAGTATTAATCTCTTAATTTTTCAAAGATTCTTGCTGGACAACCAACCTTATTTCAACCTGTGGTAAGTGCCATTAGCATTTATGGGAGTTGTAGTACACATGGTAAAGACAGCAAAAGACATAATATTCATTTGGTTTTTGATCTTTTCAAGAGTGAGCCATGTTCCATTGAAAATTTTGTCATGGTTCTCTAGTAAAATCACAGAATAAAACATGATTTTATGATTCTCATATTAAAAAATATGCAAACTAAGAAAGTATCAGCAGTGTGAGTGAAGGTTGTGAGTATGGATCTGAACAATACATCATTCAAAAAGCCTGTCTTCCACATGTTGAGCTTGTAGTATTCAGTATATTTTTCTTCCTTTGTGGTGGTGGGAAGCTAAAGAGTGAGGCTGCCTTGTTTAAGAATCTTCCTCACTTATATTTGTTAATGCAATTGAATCCTTTATCCTTTTGCTGGTACATGTGATTTATTTGCTTTCCTATTTGCAAATGTTTATTCTACTTTGACAGTCCCAGAAGAAATTTTAATAGCTTTGGACATGTGTTGTGACTCTAGCAGTGTATTAATTTTGTTTCCATAGGAGGTCTTTAGCTTTTAGCCTTGTGTGACAATTCAATGAAGAGGTTACTTGGTTATAATTAATGTTTCTTTAAATAGGTCATCAAAGTATAAAATCAATGGTAATTAATTGGCACTTAAGCAAATATTCAACAATTCCCTTGTTAGACTCATAAAGGCATCAGTTTTATCTGTAATTATCAGTGCCAGGGTTATCCCATTCTAACAAATCTGGAAAACATAGTGCATGATGTGTATTTCACTATGTCTTTAAGTTACTTCATATTATAACAAAGAAGTTTTTTTCAAAGGAATATAGAACTTCATTTTATTTTCACTTTAAATTATCATTAATAGAAGCCAGATTCTACTCCACTATTCCATCAATGTCTTCTACAGGTCTAAACCCATTAAAAATTCTTAAAAATACAACTCAAATGCATGGTATTGAAAACATAGTTTTAATATATTCTAACTAATTTTTAAGAGACACCAGTGTAATAATTGCCCTACTTGATATTCAGAAGTCATTACATTATGAAAAAATATATAGTTGTTATTTTTATTCATAGGACAAAAATAGATTTTTTATTTAGTTTTGCTTTTTTTTATGCTAAGACTGTGAACAGGAACTAGAAGTGTCTTAATATTATATAAACAATAGCTAATTTACTAGTTACAGTGGTGTTGATGTCATTTGCCATAACCAGCAGAAAGATGATAGGCTGCTGGCTTCCCTACCCATGCAGGTCCCAGGGAGCAGCTGGGATGACTTTGTCCTGAGCTAGGTTCCAGGGAGTTAGGGAGAATGTTGGTGTAAGAAATAGCAAAAATTGTCAAGTATAGGATGTAGGGGACATTGGAAGGGTGAGCACAATACCAAGGAAAATTGGTAGTTGTTAGGTTAGGTTGGGCATTAAACAAACAAACAAAAAGTATCACTGTTGAAATTTTCTATATATCATTATACACACTTTTAAATTTTTAAAATGTGAATTTGATTTTGGTGCCACATGTATGTGCTGTGTTCTCTTCTGGTCTTTGCAAGATACCATGCATAAAAAATGTTATGCAATATTTCACTATATTGTGAAGTGAAAGGAAGATGTAGATACTCTGACACTTACATTTTCTCTGACACTTACATGTTGTAAGATGCTTTTGGCATGCTGTAAACAAATGCCCCAGAGGCACTGGTGCATTGAGAAACTCCACTGAAATGTTTGGCCAATGTAATTTAAGGAAATTACTGAATTAAAACAAATTTATATGATAACATGGGGTGATATCCCATATGTGATGATAGCACTAGGAAAAGATACAAATACCTCTGTGGAAAAAAACAACCTTAATTTTGGTTGTAAGTTTGTTTTTTAGCCAAGTAGTGAGGAATAATTTGCTGTAATGTGGCTGTTGATTGTAATCTGTGGTTCTTTAATGTACAGTGCCTGGTGTTCAGCAGCTATAAAGGAAAGCCTGGCTCTGTCATAGGCATGTGTGGTGGGCAAATCCCAAAAGCCTGGACCTGCTCAGGGACTGCATGTTCTGACTGGGCAGGTAAACCCCACAGAGTCTGGATTAGGGTAACCAGAACAACACTTGTTTCAAAGGAGTCCTGAGGACCTCAGGGAAACATCTTCCTGGCTATTTTTTCTCAGTAAAAAACACATTCTATATAAAAGTTTTTTATTAGAAATCATTCTCCTTTGTTCAAATTACCAAGTCTCTGGAGAGACTAGACACAATATTAAGGGGGCTGAGAAAATGTATCTAACAGAGGAACTGTCAAATGAATGCTGTCTTCCAATGTTTTTTTTTGCCATAGCATCCACTGACTAGCTCAGCTCTTCATATAACTAAATATTCCATTATGTCTGATAAGCAGCCAAACACTTCTACTCTTCAAAAAATTTGCTATGACTCAGGGGCATCCGATGAGGCTTATGGCATGAGAGACTGTGGATGATTGCTTTTTCCAGCTGTATGATCACACAGTATATTAATACTAATGAAGTCTCTCAGATTCATCCTGCTGATGCAAATCCAAAGGGATACAATGCCTTCCTTAGGTCTGCCACCAATATAAGTTCTTTAATTACATCAGAACATTATTCAATAACAGCAGAACTTGAGTCAACTCCACTCAATCTTCATGGTAATCAAAACTGTAGTGAAAAAGTTGAATTGATTTTCTGACATTTTAAATGCTTTTGTAAAGTGCTTTTGGGTTTTATATTTGTAAAGGAACATTTTAAAATTTTTGGCTTGTAGTTTATCCTCTGTATAAATACACATTTTAGTGAATTAGTAGAAGGATCCAGCTACCACGAAGTTTACATAGACTTACCTCACTTTCCAAACCTGTTTATCCTTAAATTTTTGCTTTCTTAGTTCATTCATAAAATCTGCAGGCAGAGACAGATGAAATATCTGACTTTATTTGTTTATTATATTAAAAAATGCATTTGGAACATGTCTTTGGTCTTATGCATGTCTCCAGGATTTGTCTGACCAAAAGTGATCTTTTCAGATGTATTGAAACAGAATTCTCAGGCAAAAAGGATCATATATTTTTACCTAAAAGAAAGCTTCTTAGCTGGTAGTTCATGCCTTTTAGTTTTTAAGAATCCTGCTTATATTTATGGCTTATCAACTTAGAACATTATTAAAAAGTCAGTTAATATCATAAATTGGCTTAAGACAGACCCAAAAAAAAAAATCATGCACTAGACTTAATTTGCATTAAAAATATGTACAACTGAAATTTGTATTTTAAAATAAGGTCATTCTTGGCCATAGATTTCTGTGAAATTTAACATCAAGCTTTCCCATATATATAAGTGAAAGAATATAACAATTTGGTTTTCTTTTTTGTTGAGTTTTTTTTTTCCAAAGAAAGAAATACAAGCTTTGAAGTATAAAATAATCCCATTAACGTGGAGAGATGAAAGTATCCATGAATAAGTACACAGAACTTGTAAATCTGGCATTTAGAATAAAAACACACTTCACTGTCTTGGCATCAATCATTCAGTTTGCAAGACCTTCTGGGGTAAAAGAGGAAGAGGAGAGAACACACTTTGATGAGTTAGGGAAATTTGCTGGTTTTAAAAATTAATTAACAATGAAGCAGCATTGGAGACTTAGAAAACTGATGGTAAGGCATCTGAGAACAGGCAAAAAAAACCTGGTATTATTCACTCGTATTTAAAACAAGCTGTCAGTCAAGACATCTGCATTCAATTGTTGTTGAGAAGACTTGTTCAGTCCCATCAACTCCTTTCTTATAGCCTTACATACAGGAATTTGCATTCACCTTTGCAGTTTATTTAAACAGAAGCTGAAAATCTTTTCCTTTTTCTCAAGATTTCCCTGTTTATATATAATCAGATCTTATGATTTTTGAATTGGTTTAACTGTCTATTTATCCCCAGAACAGGATATCCAGGGAAGTTGTAGATGATGCATCCATGAAAATGTTAAAGTCAAACTTGGATTGAGCTCTGAGAAACCTGGTTTAGTGGAAGCTCTCCCTGCCCATGGCAGGGGGTTGGAACAAGATGAACTTAAAGGTCTGTTCCAACCCAAACCATTCTTTGAGTCCAAGATTGTACAATCACTCTCTGGTTTATATTAACTTCATGTCCTCAGGTCATACTCCTGTTTTCTAGAAACTGTTCCTGTGGGGATCTTTACTTGAGGAATAGAAATTATGAGAGAACAAATACATTTCCAGACATAAGACCTATTCTTTTCTTTCATTTTGAAATATTTATGTGAGCACAGCTTTGGTGTAAACATATTCACAAATTATATTAAAAGAAGGGTTAACATTTATTTAACATTTTATTTAACATACACCAGAAGTCGCTTTGGGGATAAGATGGATACAGTTACAATTTTTATCTTTAGAAGTTATTTTTTTACAAAGGTTAAAATTTGCTTCAAATATGCTGAGTTTCTTTTCTTCAGACAGAATTACATTTATATAGGCATTTCTAATAATCTACTGCTCTGAAAACTCCAGTTAGATTTAATGTAATGTTCTGCACACTGTCTATACATCTATGTTTTGTCTACTTTGTTTCATGTTTACACTTCCTAATGCTGAAGGATGTTGAGGTGTCATTAGAGATATCTTAGGAACAAAAACAAGATAAATAAAATTCTTTAAAGTACAGAAAATCCCTTACCACTAATACTTTAATTTCACTAGAGAAGCACGTAGAGTGAATCAGCCTGCAGAAAGGTGAATTGTCTATCCCACTTGAAACATTATAGTGAGCATAAAGTAGTACACAATGTAAATTAGGTAATAGGTATTTAGAGATGTATGAAGATATTTATCAACATTTTAACAACAAAGAAACAAAAAAACCCCAAAATAGATTTTAAAAGGACTGGAATAGGATTCAAATTCCTGCAGAGAATCGCAGAGAATCCTTCCACCCTTTGAAAAATCTAGAGCAGGTCTGATGCCATATGTTTCAGTTTAAGAAATCTTTTAGGATTGTATTGATCTCACTGTCCCTCTGGTACAACAGTGACCTTCACTATATGCAGTTTGTACATTTAAATGAGCACTAGGCTTAAATAAATGGAATGGATAACAAAGAAAGAATAGTTATAATTTATTTATCTTCTAGTAAAGTATTGAATTTCATATGAATTTGATAGTGTAAAACATATACAACTGCATTTTCAATATTTCTTCTCAGACAAGACATTTTCTTAATATTTTCTATTTTTTCACTCTTTAAAATATTTTATTGTAAATTTAATATTGAAATTTCTCTTAAGTAATCAGTTGAAATCCGATCACTAACAAACTGGGAGGTTTCTGTATATAAAGGCTATATACATTGATAGATGTAGCTTAAGTATGCATATTGGTTATATACACCATGGCAAATAGACATTGAGAGTTTGTTTAGCCATTTCATTCTTGTTCTTCTGATTTGAATTGGAATTAGATCATGTAAAGGTGTGAGGACTGTTAGAATGGTCTAGATTTAAAAAGAAACCAAAACCAACAAACACAAACATCACTAATATCCATCTTCTGTGGGAATTTACAGTCATAATTAACATAAATAAAAAAGTTGACATAATTTTATTCTGTCAATTTACTCTAAATGTATCTGCTCAAGCCAGAACTAAAGAAAACTACAAGTATTAATCTTGGGGATTCTGAAACTAAAATTTAATCTGACCTCGTTTTGAATTCAGGAAGAACACTCGTTGACTCAGTCTTCCTGTTCTGTATCATTGCTGGACTATTTGGTTTTCACTGTCATTACTCTCCTGTCTTGGAAGGTTCCTGGGATTTCCAGTGGGAAGACAAGTCTCCTGAGCAGTCAATTCCAGAGCAATTGTTTATTGGATGGTGTGAATAAATTCTGAACAATGCCTGTGGGCCCTGGCTGAGGCACAAGAAATAATAAAACCACCACAGTTGCTCTAAAAATGCATGAATGCTGTAATACATTAGCACTGTTGCTATTGTTTCACATTTAACACTGGGTTAAATGATGATCTTTTATAAATGAACTGTGTAAATGCTAATGGGCATATCTTCAAATGTAACTGGAAAGGAATTCACTGTATCTATCACTGCCTTGGGGAGATGCTTGGTCAGGCGGGACACTGGCAGGCCTTTATGATTTCTCTAAATCACATATAGGTATCTGAAAACCTCTGAAGAAATTCTTTATATTTCACTTTTGGGGTCTCAATGCATAAGATGTTTGTACAGATACTTAATCTGAAACATCTTTAAAATGCCACTAGCTTCCCTGGGATTACTCATTTGCTTGTAATTTTGGCATGACTTTGAAGCACTAAATGAAGGATTGATTGAAAAACAGATTTAAAATATGGTTCCTTAGGAGAAACAACTGTTCAGTAGCAAAATCCTGTCGCTCTTATTCAGAAAAAAATAATTATAATTCGATTGAAATTCCTGTGTAAGGAAATATTTTTAAGAGATGAAGTTTACTGAATCCCTTCCATCCAAATTATTATCTGACAAATTAATTTAAGTGCGATGTTTTTAATGGAAGATATTGTTTTAAAACATTTCATTCTATATACATCTTCACAGAAGGGCTAAATTTTGTTCCTAAGAAAAGACAGCTTCTCATGTGGGAGGAGTTTTTTCACTCCTTTCAGTTGTCCTTCATTGAAGAGAGTATTTCATTGACACAGTATCTAAACCCCTCAAGAGCCTATAATTACTCTCCTAGAACTTTGGAGGTATGTTTAATCTCAGCACACATAACTGAGTCCCACAGAAGACTAAGGTGATCATAGAATCATAGACAGGCTTGGATTGTAAGGGACCTTAAAGATCTTCTCATTCCAGCCCCTCTAACAAGGGCAGGGACACCTTCACCTAGACCAGGTTGCTCCAAGCTCCATCCAACCTGGCCTTGAACACTTCCAGGGATGGGACAGCCACAGCTCCTCTGGGCAACCTGTGCCAGGGCCTCACCACCCTCACTGGGAAGAATTTCTAACCACTAGGTCAGGCTGTTCCCTTGACAAAAATCTGTGGTGAAGAGGGCAAAAGTATAAGGCAAAAGAGAGTAGCCTCTCTAGTGAGGATTACAGAAGGTGCAAAATTATTCTTTTACTTTTTTTGAGCAATGTAATAAAGAAGCCTTACTGTACTGAACCACTGAGGATTATAAAATAAATCTAAGGAAAGAACACAGAAAGACCTGTGTTAGTAGCTGCTGTTTCTGCTACCTTTAGAAATTTGAAATGTCAGAAATAGCACATGACTTGAGAAGAATGTAGAAAAAAAAAATTCTGTAGCAGATATGCTCTGTTGCATGAGAAAATATGTTCTCTGTATAGTCTGCATTTTATTCTGATAAAATTTTTATGATAGGAAAAACAAAAAAAGAAAAAAAAGTTGTAGGTTTTTGAACCAAATTGTAGGGGTTTTTTAACAGACTTTCAAAAGTCAGTCTGTCTTTAATTAATTGTTAGAAGGTTTTACTTTTATAATTCAGTTTTTGAGAGTTTTAAAAGAGTTGTGCAAGGATAGGATAGGAAAGATATAAGAAAATAAAATTAGCCGTGATAACACATTGTTGAAATAAATAATCTTAAATATGATTTTGGAAACGGATAACAATCAAAAAAAAATTTTTCCTGAAATTCCTGACATGAAGTCCACTGGCCATAACCAGACTAGGAAGTCTGTGTAATATATGTGTCTAGATGCAGAAATCTGATAAATATTTTGTCTCAAAGTCCCAGTGAGAGCCCAGCACACATTGACCCTGTCCAGGTCTCTGGTTTGTGCACCAAAATGAGCTGATGAGTAGCTCAGGCACAGCTCAGTTGTGGTCCAGCAAGGATGTTTTCAATAATGATTTCTAAAAAAAACCCCAATTAATCTTGAATAAAGCAACTGAAAGCACTACTAGATGTCAATTATTTGGTGACATATAATGGAAGTTGACGGTATTCAAATCAGGGAAAACAGATAGCTGTGTGTGGTTTTGAAGATGCTTTAAATAAAATATACTAGTTCAATGCTAGTTCCCTGAAGATGTGGAAAGTTCTGCTTTGACAAGTTCTATTTTTGCTAGGATCCCTATATTAGTCTATTCAGAGGCAGAAGGGATTAAATTAAACACAAACAGAACCCATCAGTTGTCAAGTAGGGCTATAAATGGCATCCTTTACCCTGACTTTTAATTTTCTGACTGCACAACTTAACTACAAGCACTCTGTTTTACAAGGCAACAAGAAAGAGACTGGTATATCTAACTCTGGACACTGGCTGGAGCGGATTATCTTGTAATTTCCCCAGTACTTCCTGTCTTCTTTTTTATGGCAGCATAGATCTACATTTAGTGCAGTTATTAAACTGCTGTATTTTAGATATCTCACTTATATGAATATTGCATGTCATCTTGTGCACCAAATCCATTGATCTTTATTTTTTTATAAAAATCCTTAAGGATTGAAAGACGCACGAGCTGGAGAAAAAAAGGAACTCAAAGACAAAACTGCAAAATAAGCTTTCTGCTAAAGTACTATTTTTGTGTGATTAAAGCATCATATACTGTTTGTCACATACAATCATAGACAGTACAGTGCTGTATAGGCTTCAGTCTAAAGGTCTAGTAATAGATTTATTTAATAGGGACCATTTGGGAGGGGTATTCATGACTATCTGTTTTGATAGTTCTCATAGACAACAAACTTTACCAACAAAAGTGTTTTATTAGGTATATACAGGTAAAGTTTACTTATATAAAGCCTAGAGCTATTTATGTGACTATAAACTCCTTCATTTTCCCAACATATTCAAAATTGTCATCTTTCCATGTTTCTGACGCTCTCACTTAATGTTCCTAGAAGCTGGTTAAATATATCTGCTTTCTTCTCTTTGTCTCATGACATTTTACGCAGCTGAATATTGATTTAAAAAACCAGAACACTTTCAAAGCTCCTAATGTAAAATTTATTACTTCCATGGCTAACTTTTCACAAATTATTAAAATTAAAAGTTATCTAGTGTTTAAAAAGTACAGTCTTTTTTCTTTTGACTTCTCTTGCAGTCAAGTCATTTGGTGGCATCTCAATTTTGTTAATAACTTTAGTCTTCTGATAAGTTCTATAGCTGGTTCATCATTGCAAGGCAGGCTACTCTATATCAAAAGTGACATCATTTAATAGTTAAATCATTAATGGTGAAATACACGAAACCAAAATACACAGTGTGTAGCTCAGATTGGTTTTCATTCTAATTGCAGAAACATTTGCAGTGTTGTGACTGATTGAAGTTTATTGTGAAATTTTCTGATTTATAATGAAATAGCCTTAAATAGTGAAAGTGGGAGTTAGTTTAACCTCAGCATTCAGAGTGCTCAGAAACCTAGCAAATTTGAGGACCTTAGGAAGTTTATTGGACTGTGCAGTAAACATTTGCAGCAGTTAGTGTTGAATCCTGGGTTTGGGTTCAAATTACTGGTTTTTTCTTTGTTAGTTTTCCAGTTCTCTGTACCCTCATTCATCTCCCAGGTTTTCCCCTACTCCTGCGGTTTCCATGCCCGTCTCCCTGTTCTCCCGGTCCCACTCACCCCAAAGCCCCGTGTCCGCCCCTGCCGTGTTCCCATTGGTCGCTGTAGCACACGTCATCACCATGATGTCTGTACCCATTGGGTGGGAGGGCTCCCCATCCGCCCTGTCCCTTCCCTATTTCATCCCACTCCTCGGCATGCTTGAGGCCACTTGCGTCCGTGCGAAGCTGGGAGCGGCTGTAGCTTTTCCACCGCAGCTCTAGCAGCCAATAAAGCATCCAGCCGCCACACGGACAGATTTGGACAAATTCCCTGCCTCTTTGTTTCTTCCTTCGCACCGACGGCGAAGTGCGGCCAACAGCCCACCCTGGAGCGCGGCAGCAAAAGTGCCCGGGAACAGCGGCGAGCCCCGGCCCCAAAGAAAAGCTGAGACGTCCAAGCCAGGCGCTCAAGAGCTGACCGGGGCTGAGAAAAGTAACACGTAGCCGCGAGTTAGGAAGTTAGCAGGCTGCAGTGTTGCACTCAGTCATGGGAGAAAAGCAACAGAAAATTTAAAAAATCCATTCTGCAGTGTTCCTGCAAGAATATGAAATATTGCCTTTGTTCTGAATTAACCAGGATATAGAAGTATCTTGTCAGAGGAAGAAAATCATGCATCTGGTACATGGTAGGAAAAAAAAGAAACCAAAACTAAAAAGTAAACAATCAACCCCACCAACTAAATAAAATAACTTTTTAACTGATGATTCAGATTTCCTATTGATTTCACCCACGTGTCATGAGGATGCACCATTTTTTGGCTGACTGTCTGCCAGAAAATTCAAATACACAGGGGTAGGTTTGCTCAATAGTGGTAGTCTTGCTCCTTCCTCAATACATTGGAAATACTGCTCCTCTTTTTATTTGTTTTGTGCAGCAAGTTGATGTCTTCACTAGGGGTGAGTGAGTCACTAATTAAATATAGAACCAGAACATCAGCCAGCAATCAACCTTGCTCATGAAACCACTAGACCGGCAAAGGATCTGTTTCATTATTATTATTCAGTGCTACTGTATTGTCTCTAGTTACTGTAATAAACAGACTGGGAGGATGTTTTACCCCTCTGATGTATACCCATATATTCAATCCAGGTCTTGGTAGCTGAAAAAGGTAGGGAAAAAAAATTATGTAATGACTGATAAATATAGGTATTGAAGCGTGTAAGTGAAAGTGCCTGACTTACATCTGGACAGAATTAATCAACCAAGAATGCCAAGTAAGATATTATATGTTTGCAAAGTACACACTCAAAGTGAATGTTTTATTAGGAGGTTATAATTCAAATGTTTTGTTTGATCCCTTCTTATTGATGCTTACATCAAACATAATTCTTTCCCCTTCACTTAATCTCTTCTCCCTTAAATCCATATATTATTTGGCTGTAATTGTTATTTCTGATTTTATTCTAATAAATATAGGTTCACTTTAGTCCTTGTGTTGATGACTCTTACTGCTAAGATGGGCTAATAGCCCAGTGTTTTTAGTGGGCTTCCACTGAATTCACTTGCACAGCTAATGCCTATAAACTTTTGAGTTAAGTGAATATTGACCAAATACATGCCTTTTTTATTACATTTTTGAGATATATGAAAACAAAACTTACAACAAAAACTTGAATTTCTCAGAATTTAGGAGCAGAACAACATCAGCTAAAAGACGAGAGAAAATTGTGAGGGGATGGAAAAGGTCTGGGAAAGAGCCAAGAGGTGGAAGGGAGAATGCAACAATCATTGAGGGCTGGAAGGAAGATAGACATGGATGAAGTAACTGTAGCAGGGAAGAGAAAGAAGAGTCTGGCTAAAGAACAGCATTAGTTCAAGGCTTTACAGGAAGAAATTAAGATTAATATTTGTGAGCTAGAGGAGGAAGAAAAGGAAGAGCAGGAGAAGAAAAATGGTATATGAAAATTGGTATATTTGTAACTGGGCAATTTATTACTATTGTTTTAGTAGCACTGTCAATAAAATAACTTGACCAAATATGAGAGCTTCATTCTTGGATGTGAGGGATTCTAAGTTCTATTGGTATTTCCATATGACAGGTTCAGAAATTAAAAACACAAACGTTCACTAGAAATATATGTCTCAGGAAAAGTGATGATTACTCAATCACCTAAAATATAAGATACTTAAATCCATGTATTAAAACAAACATAATGTCACATGCCAAGTTGACAACACTGCTTACAGCTGACACCATCCATGAAATAACTTCCACACTGCACTGCATTCTGCTGTAGAAAGTTTGTTTAGCCACAGTTTAAACCTTTTATCAGGGCCTGTTGTATAGGATGAGGGGCAATGATTTTCAGCTAAAAGATGGCTAGATATAAGGAAAAAATTTTTTACAATGAGGATGGTGGAACACTGGAATAGGGTGCCCAGAGAGGTGGTAGATATCCTGTCCCTGAAAATATTCAAAGCCAGGTAGGGTGGGGCTCTGAGCAACCTGATCCTGTTGAAGATGTCTCTGCTCACTGCAGAAGGGTAGGACTGGATGACCTTTAAAGGTCCCTTCCAAGCCAAACTATTCTATGGTTCTATAAAATCACAGATTTGCCAAAGGATCTAGAAACATAAATGCCTCTGTAACCATAGAAAATTAGTTGCAGAGCTGGTCTTCTTAATCTGTGCCTTTCTAGAGATTTAACATCTAAGCAAAACAAACAATGAACAAGTAAAAGAAAAAGATTACAGTACTAACAATCTAATATTTTTCTTTATGAACAAAGAATTTCACCCTAGAAGGAAGTCGGTCAGTTTCGGAGGATATTAACTAACAATAGCTTTCTGAAAGGTTTTGATTTAAGACCATGCTTCTTTCCTTTGCCTTTGCTGCTACTTACCCAACACTTATGACCTTTTCTACCTACAGATGCTATACCCATTAAATCCTGTTATTACAGTCTATATTCAGCCTCATCAGCTTCTCCAAATGGAGTTGAGAGAGCAGGAGAGAGAAGAAATATGAAAGTAGATTTAATAGAGATAGATAGTGATTCACAGTGTTTCATAGATACCATTAAGATAACAAACAATGTATTCTCAATGAATATAGAGAGTTTTATAAAAGCCTTCCAGCTTCCTCCTGCTGATAGCTTTTAAAGTTTCAAGAGATAAAACATACATTTCCTTCAGTCAAGGCTGTACTTTGCAGTCATGGGGACATCAAGGTTCTAAGGGACCCACTGAATGTCAGTCATCTTTCATATTCAGTCAATATATCTTTCTCAATTCATCAATTGAGAAGAGATTATGATTTTTATTAAATTGTTCTGTTTTTATTGTTCACTGGATGTTTTTGTGTGACCCTGCTGGTTCTAACCAGTCACTATAGGATTACATGGGTATAACTGATGGAAATTGGGTATAGCAAGTCAAATACAATTGCTATTTGTTAAAAGTGTGAAAACCTTTTTGCCTTTTGATACCTGAGATGTATTGCAATTGCTTTGCAACCCATACAGAAACTCTATTCTGCTTCTCTAGTGCTCATATGCTTGAAACTATGTAGGCCCACATCAAATTCACATGGGCCTTAATCATCCCTTTCAATGGCAAAAAAATCAGAAATATAGATATTATGTGGGAATTCTATAATTTCTGTTCAAAATCTGCATCTTATATGAACCTTATTTCTGCTTTTAGGCATCCTTCTGTTGAATAGACTAAAGAATAGCCACACCAGCATGCTCAGGTTTCTGCTCCACCCCATTGCCCCTCATCCTCTTTGTGTCACTATTCCATTACCTCTCTTTTGATTACATTGTTTTGCTACTATTTAAACTTCTGCAGTCCTCTCAGTGATCTCAAAACAATATGCAGATTTGGAATGCTAATAATCTTAGCCTCCAAATTATTACAATAGTATTTATTCAAGATTAAAGAAAAGGCTGCAATTTCAATTGTATCTGTGATTAAGAAGATGTTAAATGTATTTGCGAAATAAAAGATTCCTTATGGATTTATGTATTTAACCATTTCCCTCCCTTTTTTCTTTTGTATGATTTCTCAGAATCAAACATTGGAGAGATTACTTTTCTTTGTACAATCTAAGAAGCGTCATTACTCATAGATGATACAGTGTTTTAAAGAGTCTTTTATTGCAAAATAAACACTTGAAATACGTCTCTGGATATGAGGAATGGTCTGGATGGCAACAGTTTACAGTGACAATGCAATCAATTGTAGGTATTAATCTTTGCTATAGAAAAAATTTGTCAGTCTCTTTGTCAAAATGAAGTTTGACTAATCCTTCTGATCAGCAGGACAAGGAAAACCAAGGTCAGATAATGCTGAAAATTTTTGGAAAGTTTCTAGTTTGGGTATTTGTATGCGTCTCTCCCTATTTACCTTAGTATACATGTTAAAAAGAATTAAAATTCACTGGAAATTTAATTCAGTTGATTAATTTTGCAGAAGAATAATAAGAAAAGCTTAATTGGTTTTGGTTAGGGTATATTCAAACCTTTACAAAGTCTACTTAAATCACTTTGAAAGGCCATCTTTTAAAAGTCATACCTTTTACTTTGAATGAAAAAGGTCAGAAAAAAGCAGCTATATTCTCTTAAGAAATATTTTTTTCACATAAAACAATATTTCTCTTAGTGATGTAATTGTGTCTCATTGGAAGGGGAGAAAGTGATCTTGTTTGTAATTTTGATCATCAATTATGAATTATATTTCTACTTACCTGGTAACTGTTCATAAGGAATTTTTGAATGCATGCAAGAATGTTTTCTGGCTTGCACCACATGACAACAAACAAATGTAAAGTGGATGAATTTCTCTTTGTAATTCACAGAAATCAGCAGCTGACTGAGGCATATCTGACACTTTCAATCTTGCATCTAAGGACTGAGTCTCCATTCATTTGTTGACTTTCGTAGCATAAAATGGAAATCCATATGGAGTTTCATGGATGTAGTAACAGTGAAGAAACATGTAAAAACCACTGATATTAAAACTCACTCATTGATTTTTTTGAAAGGAAACAGTTAATCAAAGGAAAATAAGATCTGCAAAGCAATACATCAGAATATGGGCATAAAATGTCAAAGTAATCAACAAATCAGTAATAATATGCATTGAAAAGACTTCTTCCAATGCTTGCTGGAGAAGTTTGAATATTTTAAAGAATACATTGGCACTTTGAAGAATTATTGTCCTAGTCTGAGGCAGAACTGAGAGAAAAGTTAAGTGCTACACTACACCTTCTAAAAAATTGATGTGCATTATCTAATTCAGAGGTATTTATAATTGGTGATTGTAGGTGGTAGATGGTATGTTACATTGCAAACAGTGTCAGAAAGCATAGGGCTCTTTCCATAAGCCAACTAAATTTCTGAGCTTCATGTTGTCTCAGCTGGAATTAAATTTGTAATTGAATATATGAGTATGAAGTGTACATTCATGGATGTTGGTTCTTTTGCTATATGCCTTCCAAGTGCATTAAGTAATCTCTAACAAGCTGTCCAGCTGTACCATTTTAAGTCCAATTAATGTGGAAAAGCATGAAGAATATGTGTGAATGGGAGAACTGGTTCTGTGAAGGGTCAAGTGCAATAAAATATAAATAAGAAATCCATTGTGTTTAAGAATTATCAGTCTTTCACCCCTTGCTATCTGACTTTTCACTATTTATTTTGTTTATTTAGGTTCCATATTTGCAGATTTTATTGAAAAAATCATACCCTAACTTTCTTCTGAGCAGTGAAACAAAGCACAATAAGTAAAGCTGTTTTATTCACGGTCTATGGTAAAACTTTGACGGGGATTTCCACTGTGTTTATATGTACTCTTTCCCATTTATCTTTCCCATTTATCTTATACATAAGAAAGACTTCATTCCACAATCCTGGCCTTTGCACACGCTGAAGAAAAACCTAGTGTAAAAATAAGATCGGCAAAGTCCAACAGAAATAGCTGATTATAGTAAACTGCAGAGACAAATCACATGCTGGGTACCCACTCATTCATATTTCCAAAAAAAATCTAATGGATTTATTCTGAGTACTAGATATTTACTCATTTTTCTTACATATACTTAGATTAATGTATTTAGGACTTAAGAAAGTAACACCTAATATTTTTGCAATTATTTGATCAAAATAGAAACCTTAAGTATACATTTTATAGTATCCTTCTATACTATATTTTACTTTACTTGCACATAGTCATGGTTTGTCTTATGCATTGTTATCTTTTAGATTTCACAGTTTTAGGATACCTGAGAATTTAAAATCAAAAATTACCCAGGCGTCCTACCAATAAATTAAATACAAATGTAATTATTTATTTGTACAATATAGACTACCATTCTCTCGGCTGCCACCTGATCATTTGTGCTTCCCTGTGAAAAATCCCTATGTTTGTGAAGTTTGGATGTGAGAAATCTCAGTTAAGTTCCTCAGGAATATTAACACTGAGAGAAAAAAAAAGAAAAAGAGAAGAATGTCTCCCCCAGGTTTTTGTGTTCTGTAATGCAGTGTGTGCTGTAGTGCATTACTTCATTGTATTTCTGCAATGCACATTTTTAATGTATTCCAAAAGTATAGTTATGTGCATTTGAAGGATAATAAATAGGATAAACTGCAGGGATTTCTCAGTCAACAATAGCAAAAAAAAAAAAAAAAAAGTGCAAAACTGTCCATGACTAACTTGTGTATTTAGAAACATAGTAATTAAGACTTAGCAGTATCCAAATCTTACATTTTAATTAAAGATATTTTACCGTAGGTATTAGGCTCAAAGTACAGCTGCTTCTTACTGTGAACCAAAGCATCCCAGAACTTTGGTGGTCACAGCTTGGCTACCACCAGGTTTTCAGACAAATGATTGCTCTGAAGCAGGGGTGGTGATCAGCTGCAATATTGAAAATGGACATAAACTGGAAAACATCCATCCTATATATAAAACATGTTTTCAAGTTCATAAAGATATAATTAAAACTCATGAGACAGACCTTCAACTTGTTTAAAGAAAATAAAATAGTTACAAAACAAAATAGGAAAAACCAAGTACAAAACCAAAACCAAACCCAAATAAACAAAAAAACTCAAAAACTCAAAAAAAAAAAAAAAAACCACAGAAAAACCACCCCCCAAACTTGTGTAACTTTCGATCATGTTTTTATTAGCTTGTTACACCCAAGGTGCAGAAAAGGTTTGTGTTTGGTTTGGTTTGGTTTGGGTTGGGTTTTTTTAACTTTCTACATTCAAAACTTGTAAAAACTATAGACCAAATAGCTGCTTTCAAGAAGAGTTGTTCCATTTGAGAAAGTGGACACAAGCTTTCAAATAAGGCCAAACTGATTTAAAAACCTGTGATTTAAATTGTTCTTTTCACCATCACCCTTTTTAGTGATTTGCTATTGGGTTTTTGTTGTTTTGTTTTTTTTTTTCTTCTAGTTTATGATTTACGGATAAAAGGAAAAATATTGACTTACTACTGGAGTATTACTAACAAGGAAATAGTAAATCTTCATAGCAGCAATTTAAGGTAACATAAGGAGAACTTTGTGTCTTTGAATTAGAGTTAAAAGTCTGAATTGTGATGTTTATATTTTAATACACTTCTTTTTTTAACTGAGTACTGTGTATGGAAAAAATTGATTTTTAGCTTAGTCGTACCTAGAGTAGAATGGATTGTCTCTCTTAAATAATTGCACGTTGTTTTCTACATAGGAAATCTAAAAATATTTCTTCCCGGCACTTAAGGGAGTGAGATCTCTAGGAACTTTTGGATGTGTATGTATTTGGCTTACTAAAAAGAAAAAATTTCTCTCTCAAAATGAAAAAAAATCTATCTCTTTGTGATGTGAGATTAGTGTAGATAACAATACTTATTTTTTTTTATTGTGTAAGAAGTATTTTATATATACAACCATAAAACATTATTTAATTTTAACACTGCAAGAACAGCACAAACAAGATGAAGAATTAGCTACTAATATCTGTCTCAGCCAAGGGAAGGTTTGGCTAGAGCTACTAGTTTCACAGTTTCCGTTTCCACTGAGTTGGTTAGAATGGTTTCTGTGGGTAGGTCCATGTGGTGTCAGGAGGTACACTGAGATGAGTTTCTGTTTCTGAACCAAGATTTTCTGCGCATTGTCAGGGTTTGTAGTGATTCTTCATTGTTGCAATAAGCATCATCTTTCTGTTTAAGAAGCAACTTCCTCTGTTTCTCCTCATAAAAGCAAAAAGCATTATTTTAGAACAATACAAAGGACCATTGGAGGTTGATTAAGGAAAACCATGTAAGCAAATTGTGGTTACACAATAAGTAAGCTTCTCCTACAGGCAGCCATAGAAACTCACCTTTAAAAATTGCATGGAAATGCATGAGAATATCACAGAACAGTGCACAGTAAAATTAACACTGTCTAGTACTTCCAAATACACAATTCTACCAATATTGCTCTGCATTTGGAGTAATTCTTAGTATCTCTGCTTTAAATTATGAGACCAGAAATTTGTCACCCCATTTTTTACTACAAGATAAAATGGCAATATCAACTAAATATTTGCTTTTAATGCAGCTGTGTATTTATTATGAAACAGTGATTCAGAAGTAATTTCTTTTACCACACCCCTTCTCAGGAGCCAGAGGTTCTCTCAAGAGTAGTCCTATTGTCTTTTAAAGGAAACTGCATGCTTTAATTCCTAATTCAATTTGACTGCTTGTTCCTACCCAGGCTCAACCTCAAAGGCTAAGAGAGCCATTTGACTCCCATTAACACTATGTCTGCTATTGTATGGCTCCTATGCCCTGTCACATCAGGGTAGAAGTAGGTTGATTATAATGCCATTTTTCAGAACCCGTGCTATCAGTACTGGAGCTGCTAAAGGAAGCAGTTGCCTAGCAAACAAAATCAAACAAAATCAATGCAAACCTGTTAAATGTTTTCATGTTACCAATCTCTGCAGTTCTCTGAAAAGACATTATTTCAAAAATATTTCAGTCAGTTTTAGTTTTTCAGCCTTTGATGTCAAATGTGTTAAAACAACCATCACAAGGGAACACCTTATAGTATTTATAGAATATAGTACACTTTATAGTATTTGTAGTATTTAAAGAAAAATTATATTTTTTTCAGCCTTTATATCTAATTCATAGCTGCTTGTAATAAAAACTAGATTTTCTTTTCTTATTAAGAGACTAAATTTTGCAGTATTTTTAAATTAATTTCATATAGGTTCGCTAGCAGTGTTTGTTTTAAAAATTATGTACTTTTCTCTGTAGAGAAGGGAGGAGGTAAACATGTTTGTAGAGGAGCACCCAGATTTTGTATCCTTTGTACCCATACTGTTTATTTCCATACCTTTGGAGAATATCTTCACATTCATTAAAAATTAGAAGTTCTGCTCCTTTGGAATCAATTCCTCTTGGCTACATGATTTTTTTAGGTTGATCTACTCCCTAAATAACAGTCTTATTTTCACAATTCTTTGAGCTACATTACTAGGTCATGAAGAGAAAAGTAACACAGTTAGTAGGGATCTGTGTCTGTCTTTCTAATCTAGTATATATTGTAAAGGGAATACAGGAGTCGAAGCACCATAGAAGTGCTAGATATATGCTAGAATTTTTGTGTTAAGGTATCATTATCCATGGTACTTTTAATAACTGGTACTTAGAGAAGGAAGGTAAGGATAATGTAGAATTCCACTAATTAGTCTCAGTATCTAATTTAATAAAATTGGCTATAAGAAAGGATGTCCAGATCAGCCACATAGCTCTCAAATCTCCTTTATAGCAACAACAGGTTTGTTACAACTGGAGATTGCCATGGTTTGTTTGGGTTTTTTTTTTTTTTTAGTGAAGTACATTTTGATTTTGGCATAAAAGCAATAGTGAGGTGAAAGTAACAATATCCTTTTCCCCCTGAGAACATACAGTAATCTGCTTTATTGCCTACTTTCTTCTTTCCCTGAAAAGCTGTGTGGTTGCTGCAGGAAACATCATGTCTTGAATGGAGAGAGAAGAAATCGTGGAACTGGGTTCTAAATGAGAGATTAGTGTCAAAGACTCTACAGAATCCTCACCAGCATTTCTGACTGCAGATCAGACAAAATTTCCTCTTTCTGAACACAAATCTAGCAAAATATTTACACATGGGAGTTGAAGTCAAAAGAATCTTCCGTGTGTTGAAGTGCTTATCTTGCTCAGGACCAGAAGGGCTGGCTAACCTTTGCTTGCTACACTGATTTCATGTTAAGTGTCCATATGTTTGTAGAGGAGTCTTCTTCATGGAATATTTCAAAACTCTTTTACATTACAAGCTGTATAGAAAGAAACTTCTTCAGCCACCTCTGCAGTAGATTTGTGCTGTATCATGCTGTAGTGGTTAATAGAGCACAGCTACACTCCAAAATGGCTCAGGACAAAAGCACAAGAATGCAGAATCTAATTAAAAATTCAAGGGACAATAAAGCAGGCAGAGTGTAATTACATAAGCTGAAATTTAGCCAGGATATCAGAATTAAAAGCTTATTTTTATGAAGCTTTCTTGACTTCCTAATAAACACTAGAGGTACAGGTGTATAGCTAAACATTTGCCTATGCGTATTCCCTTGAATTTACATTGAATTTATGCAAGTCACTCTCAGCATTAACATATTGATAAGCTACGAGTTAAGGACTATTTACCTGCATAATATTTATATGGCAAGGACTTCTGTCTGCAGGCAAGATATTCACTCCTAAAGTACTAGAATTCACACGGGGTATAGGATGAAGTCAGAATGAGGGCTACCCAAAACCAGTTATTATAGTCTTTGCACAGAATTGATGGAAAATATGAGAAAAAATACTGTATATAAATTCAAAGACAACACAGTATATGTACCCATGTTTTTATTTTCTACATGTAATGGAGATAATGGCTCAAGTCCAGACCAGTGAGATTAACATATCCCATACCCTTTGCTATAGGTGGGTGGGTTCAAATGTGTCAGTACCAGAATTTTCCATCCTCCTTCTCTCCAGATGCTCCCTTCTTGGCTTCCTCCTGGTTGAGGAAGAAGATATGTGGTTTGTGTTGAGGTCAGAACTATGGGTTTGCTTTATCATGATGCACAGGTGGTAACCACATGCTGGGCTTCCTAGCAAGCACTGCCCTGTGTAGATACTTTGGGTAACTTTTCCATTTTCTTGTGCTCTGACTCTTTTTAACACTCTTGTACTTCCTTTCCCTCATGCCAGTCTCCTCAGGTTTTCCCCTGTGGTTCTAGTCTTGGTATCTGTAGTCAAATCTCTGCATTTTATGGGATAAATGACATTTAGGATCTGCTGGCTTTAGAAGGCTTTAATCCCCTGAACATACCTAAGACTCCTCTCTAAACACCTGTGAATCGTGGCACAGACGGATCCCAACTCCCTGTGTAAGCAGCTATGAAACCTGCCTTCCTTTTAAGCACTGTTTGTAGCTTCTGCCAGCTTCCCACACTGTTACTTGTCAGGTACAGCAATTTCCCATGTCTTGACCAGTAATCATCTGTGTCGTGTCCAATATAAGCTTGAGGGCTCAGCCAGCAGCCTAGAGAGCTGCCTGGAGCTGTAAGACACTTTCTGTGCAACAAACACTACTTGGTCCACTGGAGATATAACATTTATGAAGATGTTTGCAAGAGCTTCTACTGTAAGGACATAACCTGACAAAGATTAAATTCACATTTCAGAAATATGACCACAGATTTGAAGTTCACAAATACTGAATGAAAAACATAATGAATGTAACTTTAATATGTGTCTCTAAATAAATTCTGTGGTAGTCTGATGGTACAGAAAAAATGAAAAAAAATGGAGGGGAAGAAGCAACATCTTCAGTGATTATTCAATTTCATTCATATTCATAAGACTACTGTGAGCAGATTTTTGGTGAGTGTCACCTACATCTGGGTTTCTGAACTTTACCTGAAAACAGTAGGAGTGTGTGTCTTCAGAGTAGTCCAAGGAGAGGTCTCATACAGAGCAACCTAGAGGATACTTGCAGAGGGTGATGGCAGAATCCCCAGAGAGGATTCAGAAAATCTGATGAGGTTTAAATAGAGATTTGAGGAATGAAGGAGAAAAGAGGACTGAAAATTGAGATAGACTGTGGTTGTGATCTAGGAATTTTGTTTAGAAAGCATTGAAAACTTCTGGTTAGAAGAAATTGAAAACTATGTGTCAATAGCCAGGAGTTAGAGGTAGGTTAGATTTTAAAAGCATGAAGAATTCTTATGCAGCAGATCTTTACATAGATACTTATAAATATAATCCTATAATTTATAACTAATGGGACCTCTAGACCTCTAGACAGCCTGTTTCTCTTCACTCTCCTCTCCACTGTCAAGTACGTGGTAACCTTATGTACCCATCGACTTAGTGGAAAGTGAGCTCTTAGACATATTTACAAATCTTGAAGCCCCAGAAGCAACTGTTGTGACTTCCAATAAAAATGAGAGTTAATGTTGTAAAAACTCCTGATTAACAATTACTAAATGTGAGTTTGAAACTTCAGATCACAAATACAGCCAATGAGATATTCCTAATCTATCAAGGGATAAAAAAGAACAAAGATTCTGCCAACCTGGTCTTTTAAAACTAAAAAAACAATTTTGTCAGCAAACTTTAAATATGTGTACAGATCATCCAAAAGTACAAAAGGGAGTCAGTGATTCACTGTGACCTGTTCTTTTAAGAATTATTTAATATGAAAAAATTAATCCACTAATTTATGTTTTGTGTTTTTAAACAAAATTCTGTTTCATAAATGAACCATCATTCCACATGAAAAAACTGAACTATTCAAATTTAAAATTGACAGATTCTAAACTGTGTTCAGAATCTGTCAAGAAATGTATGTTGCTTGTCTGATATGTACAAGATTTATGGGTTGATTTGAATGTGTAACTATCCACTTAGGGAAAAGTATCTCTACACATTCAGAGTTAGACTTCTTTAGCAAAACAAATAAGTCAAAACTATCTCAAGTACCTAATCTACCTTTTCATTTTTAGGGGGGGTTTGGTTTATTTCTGAGAGTGGCTCACAGAGAAATTTGAATCTGCTAGAAATGTATATGTTCATGTTGGTGGTAACAACTTTAGCCTTTGCTTTACTCTGACAGTCTACAGCACTGGGAACAGATGAGCATTTTGTGATATGAAACTCCCTCCTGTGTCCAGCCAGCAGAAGAGACTCGATCAAACAACAGTGACTTCCACCCACTGTCACCAGTTCCAACCCATATGATGGAGACAAGTAATTATTTTCAAATATGAGTCTTCTCAGTACAGAAAGGGTAAACTCACCAAAAGTCAGTGGAGCAGTGCTGTTTCCATCCTCACTCCAGCACCTCACATCTGAGGAACTTAGCAGAAAGATGCTATAAAATTAAAAAAATAAAAAAAAAAAGAAAAACAACTAAACCAGTATTGCAGCAGAACAGCAAAGCGATACTACTTCAGCTACAAGAGAGCATCACATTGCTTCTCAATTAAATTCACTTGATTTATATATTTTTCTTCTGTCATGCATTGCTTTGTTTCAGGATTTGTACAGCTGTCAGTAGAAGAAACAGCCTGTGGCTCACTAACTGATAATTTATGACAAGTGATTTATTTTCATTGATAGTCTAAGAAAACTAGTTGGTATTGTTTCCTTTTTAATTAAATTAAATATTTCATGGTAATAGTTTCTAAATTATTGAAATGACTGTCAGCAAAATAATTTTCTTTATCTGCATGTGTAACTATTTTGTCTTCTTGATGTACTTTAAAACATTACAATAATAATTGTGTCTTTCGGTTTGTACTAATTAAATGGACATTTGGATAACAGCAGGTGTTTCAAGGACCTTGAACTTGACCTTTTGTATTTGTTTGTGCTTTTCCTATGGACAGTCCTCTGAGGACATATATATTTTTAGGTGTTAATTTAAACTTTGACTTCTATACCCAGACTATATATTAGCAGTTAATATCTCCAGTAATTTATTAGACATGTGTGTGGGGCATTTTTTTCTATTTTTTTCTCTACATAGTTCCAATAATGTATATAATCTTGTATTTCCAATTCATACTTTCAAAATAGAAGTATAATCTCTGCTGTAACAGGAGGACATAGTGGAAATTCAATTTCTGATACTGTGATTTTCTTGGAAACATAACTTTACAAGAAAAATCTGAACGGGTATGAAATAAAGAATGATTCCATAAATATTTGATTCATGGGCTGAGATTCCATCTGATTTGCATGAGACTAGTCTAGAATAATAAATCTGATTTGCATGGGACTAGTCTAGAATAGAACAACTAGTCTAGAACGACTAGGTCTAGAACTACTAGTCTAGAATGACTGGTCTAGTAGTCTAGTCTAGAACGACTAGGTCTAGAACGACTGGTCTAGTCTTCTAGTCAGAACGACTAGGTCTAGAACGACTAGGTCTAGAACGACTGGTCTAGTATTCTAGTCTAGAATGACTAGGTCTAGAATTCTAGTCTATAACAACTAGGTCTAGAACGACTAGGTCTAGAACGACTAGTCTAGAACTCTAGTCTAGAACGACTAGTCTAGAATGGGAATACTTTCCTCAATCTCTGTTTATGAATTTAGATAGGAAGAGAGCCTACTATTCTGAAGATGCTTATCCACAGTTATTTGTGGTTTGAAAGTTTGTGGCACATATTGAAACTTGAGAAAATAAATCAGTTCCATGAGACAGTCATGGATTTTATAAAAGAAAAGCATAAGCGAGCAAGTACTTGCTTAATGAGATATATTTCTAGCCAATATGCTACAGTTTTAATAGCTAATTAAATATGAACAGTACAATGATCAAATAATGGACACATTTAAAATTGAATCAATATATCAGTCAGTTCCAATTATTCAGTCACTAAATTACTGCATTAAGTAATCACCTCAGGTTATGAGTTTGACATAGGAAGGAATTGTTCAGTGTTATCTTTGTTTTTGGAGAATTTAAGAGGGATATAGTTTCCATTCCATGCCAGAACTAACACAAATTCTTGTCAATACAATGCATATTCCTTATATTTTCTCAACTTCAACATTATATGAACAATTAAACTGGGACTGAGAAGGAACTTCTTACATTCACAGATGTAAGGGAGTAAAACTTTCTCCCAGAGTACAAGGAGTGAGTGAATAATACTCTTACTCATGTGGTTTGGTTTTAGTTAGTCCTGTGAGGAGCAGGGAATTAATTGGACTCAATGCTTCTTGTGGGTCCTTCCCAACCTAACAAAATCTATTATTCTCATTCTTTCATCTGTTGTGTGCCTGAAAGTCTGTAGGTGGTTGGTTTTATCTTGAAAGCCGCAAAGAAATATTAAGAACTGTTGTGCATGCACAGAATGAATATTCTGTGAAGACGACTGAGCATTTAAACTTCCTACCCACATTTAACTATTCCATAGAATAGAAAATTTAGCATTTCTTATGCCTGTGGAAGAATTCAATGTATATCTTGCATCTGTCATGAAAATACTTTTAGTACTGGGATCTCAACAAGGAAGGCCTTGTTTCCTAAATCATGATGTAAAAATGATTGTTAAAAATAATGAAAATTTCCTAGAAGAAAAGTGACAAAATAGTTGGTCTGTGAAGCCCAGTTCTCAGGGAGTGCCTGGGCTATCTTTGTCCTGAGTTGGGTTTTCCAGGAGCCCTGGGGCCAAGTGCTCACTGTTCAACCTGTCTGAACTCCAGCTCTGGGAATGCCGCCGGAGAATGGGTTTGGAGAGGGAGGGGATGCATCACCATGAAACTTCATGATAGATTTAATATATATCATATCTTCTCTTTTGTCCAGAGAATGTTTTCTGGTGTCCAATCAGCAATGAGGAAATGGGCTTTAAGTTCCTGACCTCATTAATGTTCATGAAGCCATTGTTAGCTGTAGCCCTCCTTTCCCTAGAAGTATTTTGAATATTGTCTTTAATCACAAGGAATCTAAAGACTCAATCAGTCATGGCATCTTGCTGTGTTTTCCTGGTCCCCAGGCAGCTCCAGCACCTAGAGCAGTACTGCCTCTCTCCGGGACCCGGGATCGCCATGTGTTTCTGGACTCGGCTCCATGCCGCAGTCTGGGCGGGGGTGCCAGCGGAGTCTCACCACTGTGAACAAGAGACACCAGTAAAGAGTGAAGGAACGTCCAGATTCCCCACGAGTGGAAGGCTGAAAGTCTTTTATTGCTGCGAGGAGCTGCACAGAGGCACTGTGACCCGCTCCCAGCTAGCATGTGAGGAAAACGGCCACGAACACACCGAGGCATGGGATTATATCGGGGACGGGGCGAGGAGAGCACGGCCCCTCCTGCCCAATGGGAGCCAGGCGCCATGGCTATGACATGCACCACGGCACCCAACGGGGATGCAGCCAGGGCGGACCCCGGGCTCTGGGGCGATCGGGGTTGGGAGATCGGAGTGACGGGCACCAAACCCTCTGGGCAGGACGGGGACTGGTCACAGGAGTGGTCACAGCAGAAGCTCGAACATTCAGGGACCCGGAGGGAACAGCAGCAGGAGGGGAAGAGACACAGGGTGTGTGCAGGAGTACACAGATCATGGCTAGCTAACAGATCAGAACCCCTAACCTAAACTCCAAACCGCGACGCAACAATCAGTCACAGTTTATTATATGAAAGTAGTAAAGATTGTATTTCTTTCCTCATACACACATCTCAGTGTATTATAATCCTTAATTAATTTCCTTCACCATATTGGTGTTTTAAGTAATACCTCATTCAGAAAACAGAACTTTTTTTTTTTTTTTTTGTGTCAAACACAAGAAGCTTTCAGAGATTTGATTGAAATTAGCACAAAATTATAAATATATTGTGGTACTAAAAGCATTTTTATAGCAGAAATGTAGTTTTTTAAGTTTCTTTGGTTTTTTGGTGAGTTTGAAACATAATAAAAACATATGCACACTTAGTGGTGTAATAATAGAAAAATAAATGTGTGTTCATCTGCTCAGACCTTAAAGAATAATTAAAAATGTTCCTAGCCAAAAAGCTAAGTGTATGATTGAATATCATGCTGCTACTTTTTTTAATGATATTTTCATGTTAAAATACAGCTGTATTTGCTATGTTCACTTTACACAGCAGTTATTATCATTTATATACTGAACTATCCAGTAAAACAAATCCTTGAAAATTACACTTCACTGTTTCATTTTCTCCTTTATACTTGTTGCTGTCTTATGAGCTCTGCATAAGTACCTCTATGGAAAATATACAGGTTAAATTTTTCTCATCTCAGATTCAGTGAAGTGTTTGCCTCTACATGTTGAAGTGATGTGATTTGCCACATTTTTGGACTTTATTTTTTTTTCTAATAGTATCTGATCCTTCATTTTCCTGTAACAGCAAACTATTCCTAGTTTCTTGGGATAACACATGAAGAGCATTTAAGAATCATACCTTAATCAATGCTTTAAGCAGCATGAAATTATAAAAATAATAAGTGTTTGGCTCAGGCATGGTTGGCTGAAGTCTTTTGTGTTCTGGGCTGTGTGACAAGCAGAGACTTAAAAAACAGAACAGGACTCTGATGATGGAACCTTTATGAGTGCAAGAAATTGTAATATAATTGTCTTACACTGTTCAGCTTTGCTGGTATTTTCTTCCCCTGCTTATTATCATGCAACACATATTCTGAGGTTTATACACTCTGTCTTCATACCTGATTTCCTGATTTGTTTTCTTCTTTGGAGAACCATCTTGCTTTGTACGTTTATTTTGATTGCTAAATCCTTTTAATGCTTTTAATTAACATTTAGCTAGAGAATGCCAGTTTAATGGGAGTACTCTACTTCATCTCAGCTCAGTGGTAGTCCATTTTGCGTAAGAACATTTAAATGTAGAGAAAACTCTCTCAGTGCATTTCTCCTTTTCCTGTTTACGTTCTTCTTCTAGAAGTGCTTACGTAGAGAGTTTGTTTATGAATCACTTACATGTATTTTAATTCCAGCTCACTGCAACATGAGTCTGCTTCTATGTTTTCTTTTTGCTGAAAAACTAATGAAGATATAAGTGAAAAGATTATTTAAATATAACTATTCTAGACATATAGATATACATGTGACTAATGTTTTAAATGTGTATATATAAATAACATGTGTATAAAGTATTTCAAGATTCCTATTATTTGTTTGACAAAAAAACCATTTACAGATCATATCTAAGAAGATGGTCCCTTGAGTGAAAGATATTTATGTGTATTCTTGGCCATTTCCATTAAAAATGTTCTACTTCCTCCTGTCAGAATTCAGAAAATAAATAGAGGGAATCACTTTAATGTAATTCACTGTTCTGTTTTCACCACTACCCTGGAATCATCCCAAATATCTCCAATAAACAGCCTCATTCCAGCTCTAGCAGCCCAGGAATCTTCATAGTCTCTTACAAAACCCACTGCATATTGAGTATTGTTTTGTAAAAAAAGGCAGATCAGATTTCAATACAAAGAACATGAAAGCATTAGTCAAAATATTATTAGCCAATATTGACCTTTTTTTCATAGAAACACCACGTTGGGATTGGCTTTCTCCTAAGTGAGGTAGAAACTTATTTACTTGTGCACTGGGATATGTAAGGCCCACTGAAACATTGTGTGGCAGAAACTAGAGTTAGTTCTGTGGCATACTTCATGCTTTCTGATACTTCCAATTAGCATGGATCAGTAAAAGGAAAGGTGTTGGATCAGGCAGCTTCCAATGAAGCATTAGAGTTGAAGATTAAATTCTGTTAGGTTTATACATAAAAGAAATAAAGACCTTTATTGGCAGCTGCCTCTTGCAAAAGGACCAATCATTCATGACTCAGCTGAACACCTGAGACAGTTTTCAGTACAATTTGTTTGCTTGGTGGGAAGTTCATTTACGATTTTTTCATGCTGATCTAATTGATTTGCAGGAGGGATAACAACCCCATTTCCTGCACCTGGTTTGACAATTGATACCATCTGCTCCATTGGATTAGCAGCTGTAGTTCATAATTTGTATCAATTCAGACACATTTGACAAGAATTCTGTGTCTTTGGTCTCTTGCAATTCGTTTTCCTCTTTATATACTGAGCTTCTCCACTGCAAGGCAAGGTTTTCTTAATTTATAGCACAGGGAAAACAGGATTATGACAATTATTATTCTAGTCTAGTTAGAGCTGAAAAAAGCCTGCATGGAGCCTAAAGCATTCATAAGGGGATGAATTAACATTGAGGGGCACATCTACATTTACTTCTGTGGAGATGGAGGGTGCTCAATATCTCAGAGGAGTAGAACATTCATCGTGAAGAAAATAAATATAATAATTTCATTTTAGAAATTATTATCAGATCTACGAGGTTCCTTGCGTGTCTCATCTGCCTTAACACTACTTCCTGGCAGATCAATAAATATTTCAATATATCTCTCATAGTATGAGAAACTGGGGTAAATTTAAATCTGTGATTTCCTTCACATACAGGCTATTGTAGAAGTAAGGGAAATTGCTCAAGGGACACACTGCCTGGCTCTGGGGACACACCTAACCATCAGAAGAACTGTTTTCTGTTCTTCATGTGCAAGCCTGACATCACTTAACTTGTTCTTAGGTTTCCCAACCCCACAGGATGATGAAATAAAGCCATGCAATGGTGGCCAATTAATTAGTGTTTTTAGGGTAGAAAAAATAAGCTAATTAAAGGCTTACTGGTGATTACCACAGAATGGTGTTAATTTAGGTGAATTATTCACCAGCATAATTTGTGGTGAAATGCTAGTCATTATCCAATTGCTGGACAGACTGTAATGGAAGGGAATGCCTTTGTGCACATGCCCTGTTTGCTTATCCTCTGCTAAATTTTCCATCTTCTTAGTCTAGAGAGGAAAAAAAAAAACATGAATAAACATTCTTGCATTTGAACTAGACTATTCTCACATGCTGATGTTATGGAGCTTTTGGCAAAAAATCTGTATTTTTTGCTGTCTGAATACCAGCACCACTTATGGCCTTTTTGGTCAATGGACTTCTACATTGTGTCTCACCTGTTGAAATCCTGCTTCTCTCACTGTATAATTTTGTAACAGCTGTATAAACTCCAATGAACCAGAGTCCTTTACAAAATGGAAGGAGTTTCTGGCACACCATCCTGCACAAAAGTTCCTGGAGAGCAGAGATGAATGCATAAGAAGGGTTTATAGCACAGCTTGCCATTTCAGGATGCTGCTTTAACAAAGAACATGAACCTACATCTCATTCATATGAGACCATTTTTTAAACCTGGAAAATAATCCATTTTACAAATTCGATGTTCTCCTAATATCTCTCTATGATGTTAAGGTATAACAACAGTTCTACCATTTGGTACCAGGTGTACATGTACACAAAATTCCAATGATTTAATATAGAAATATGTATTTATTATTGGTATATAAACATATGGATGTGGAACTTGTAATGGACATCGCTTTGGGAAGGAGCTAAGCTAAAATACACCAACAAAAGGTGCTATGATGACAAAAAAAAAAAAAAAGAGAATGAGAAAATTGCAATAAATATTTAAATCCTATCTATTTATTTGGGACTTATCTGTGTGGCAATACTAATGATCATCTTTTGATGTACAAAATTAAACTTACACTCTTTGATTAAAAAATTGTTTTGCTAAAGTATAAGGTGCTTTACATGACCCATTAGTTCATTAAAAATATTTAAATTAATGTTTTCTAGTCATTGAAGAATAAATTTCTTAGCAGGGAAAGTTGCCAGTGCTTGAAATCTTTGTAATACATTCTTTCCCAAAGAATAAAACATTCAGGTCTTGTGAGTTCAGGTACTTACCAACCTTTTTCTGGTCTTGCATGTCTCTGTCAACAGTCTGGTTTTTGAAAACATGTTAATTAGTAGTACTGCTATTTCAGGGGAGAGAATGCTATCTTAACTGCAGTGACTATCCAGAAAGCCATTATTTTGGAAATATTGCAATTAGTAAAAATAAGACAAATGGAAATTCATCTTTTTCCACTGTGTATAGATTATTTTCTACTGCAGAATTTTATAAATTTCAGCAGAGACATCACTATTAAAATTTGCATATTAATAAAGTTTATTAATAGCACTGTCTACAAATGTATATGTCTGTTTTCCACATATTGATAGACCCAATTAGGAGAGGGAGCATATAATTTTAGATTTATAAGACCGACACATGTAAACCTTTTTATATATGTTTGTGCATGTATGCATGTTTTACAAATATTTATGTATTTGTACATGTGTATTTATACAAGGATATCAATTTTTATATCCATTTTTTATACAAGGAATAACAGAAGCAAATATTTAACTTTTTGTTTGTAATAAAACTGGATAAAAAATTTGCTAACACTTTGATTTTACATTTACTGTACACTTAGAGCAAAAATTGATCCACAAGATTTGATTAATTTTGAAGGCTTTTCCCAGGAAGAGAAAAAAAAGGTCTAAAAATGATCATTTAAAATTGCTTTACCATCTCTTACTATAATTTTACCTCTACTGTAGCTTCTAAATTCATGCTTGTCAAAAACTGACAATAACAATAAGATGCTGCTGAAGCCAGTACACGTAGAGGAAAAGTAGCAATTACCATGAAATCACTATTAATTTAATATATGTTGAAGTGCAGAAATAACTATTCATGAAAAGAGCAGCTATTCTGCTATAATCACAAACTAAATGGGATTTTAACAGAATATTGAAATCAAAAGTTTCTTCCTCGTGAGGATAAAAATGTGATTGACAGTGGTTTTTTGGCCAGGAGGTACCTCTATTTTCCACATTCTACAAACACAGAAACATACAATCATTTGGATTGGAAGGGACCTAAAAGATCATGTAGTTTCAACATCCCTTCCTTGGGAAGGGTCAACTTTCACTAGACCAAGTTGCTCAGAGAGCCATCCAAGCTGACCTTGAACACTGCCAGGGAAGGGGCAGCCACAGCTTTTCTGAGCAACCTGTGCTGGATCCTCACTACCCTCACAATAAAGAATTTCTTCCTCATATCTAATCTAAACCTCTTCTTTTTCAGTTTGAAACTGTTCCCCTTTGTCCTGTCACTCCAATCCCTTGTAAAAAGTCTCCTGCCATCTTTCTTGTCAGCTCCCTTCAGGTACTGGAAGGCCACAATTAGGTCATCCCACAGCCAAACAATCCCAATTCTCTCAGCCTTCCTTAATAGGAGAGGTGCTCAATCTGAAATGGCTGAAAGCCATTAGACTGCAGGTGCTTTTCCATCCACTGACAGATACTTCTTTTTGAGAATTGAGGTATATTGTCTAGTTTTGGTTGGACGCATTTCTGCAATAACTCATTGAATCATTTAGCCTGAATAAAACCTAAAATATATTACTCTAATATTTTCTTCCCTTTCATGTAATACTCAATAAATATATTCCAACAAAAATATTCTTTTCTGCAAATTTAGTCTCCAATATACTTTCTGAAAGTGAATATAAGAATATAAGAACAAACAAGTTATTTCTGGGTGAATTTTCCTGACATTTAAAAAATATTGTGTATGTAGTGATGCTCTGAAAGAAGTTAATTCATGTATTATTTGTTTTAAAATTGTTTCAAAATGTTCTTTTTCCTTCTTTTAAATAAATATTTGGAACATTGCACAGTGAAAATTCTTTTTTAATGCTATTGAACACATAGTTATCAAATGAACAACTAGACTGGCAAAATTGTTTAGGGAGCTGTGGATAAATGTGCTGTACAATATCCTACAGAAATAATTTTAGCTTAATGAGACTATCAAGAAGTCACAAAATAAGCATTTCATGTCTTAAGTCACATTCACATTACTGTTATCTAATAGTTTATTTGTGTTTAAGGTTGTTCAGAGAATTACATTTAAAAGGGGAAAATAACTCCACAGAGCTACAAACAATCTTTTTTTTTTTTTTTCTCTTTCCTCATTTTATCCAGAATGTAAATTTAATTTGTTGAAATGCATAAGATATTCAGCTAATACCTGGACATTAAAAGAATCAAAACAGGTAATGAAGACTAAGGTCAAAATGTTCACTTTTCCTTTCACATTATTTGACCAATTGAAAACAAAATAATAGGAACATGTTAGGATATAAATTTATTTAGCAAATTTTAAAACATTTATTTCTAAAGCATTCAGAATGAACATAAAGTGTGAAGTCAAAAAGCTTTTCAGGCCCCAATTATATTATAGGCAGGATAGATTATCCACGGATAATCCACGGTATCCAATGATTATCCATGGAGAAATGTTGGGACTGTAAAAAGACAGAAATTATGATGAAGTTAAATGCGGCGTTGGGTTTTCCTTGCCCTAGTCCCAGGCAGCTGAGGCGCCCAGCTAGGCACGCTGCTTTTCAGCAGTGCCGGGGCTGCCACGTGGTGCAGAGCTCAAGGGCTGAGCCTCCGCGTGGGTTGGCCGCTTTCGTAACCGCACGCTGAGATGAGACAAAGGGAGAGAGAAGGTGCACTGTGCCCCGTGATGCTGAGAACTGTTTATTTCCCACGTGGCTGTTGCGGTGGTCGCAGCAGTGTTCCCAGGTGCACACATGGGCAAAATGGCGATTTGGACAAAGGGAGAATGGGGTTAAATAGTGGGATTGCAGACAGGGACGGAATCCCCCCTCACCCCATGGGGACAGACGACAGGGGAGTGACGCGGACCACGGTAGTCTATGGGAACATTACAGAGGCGGATACAGTGTTCTGGGACAAATGGGAATGCAGAGGTGGGGTGACTGACACAGAACTTTCTGAGGGGAAGAAGGGAGTGGTTATAAGATTGACAGGTGAAAGCTCCTGTAGCAGACAGCTTGGAGCGAACCATTTTGAGGGGAAAATGGGGGTACATAGAACCGACCTAACTAACATTTATTAAAACCCCTAACTGAACCAACCAGGCATGCAACAGTTAAAGCCCTGAGACACAATGAGTTTCATTTTATGTCACTATAAGGTGAGTATAATTGGATTTAGCCAGTACTGATCTATAAAATGAGTAGAGTAGGGCCAGTGTTTTACTTCTGGCCTCTTTTCAGTGTATTTACAGATACCAACTAAATCTTTCCTTTCCTCTCTCCTAACACATAAACTTCCCTAGAAAATATTTTTTCTTAAATAGGACCTGTAGAGATGTCAGTGCCCCCAAGTGACTTCCAATGCTGGAACACATTCTCACCTGCTTCTGTTTGTTTGCTGAAGGATCCAAGTTCTTCAGTAATACAGAGCCTTGGAAATACTCCCACATATTTTGTTGCCACAAGTTGTCCTAGTAAAATAAGCAGAGCTACTTGTGCTGAAAATGTCAATAAAATGTTCTCCAGATTGGTTTCCAAACATGGCTGCTATTTGTTGCATAAAGCTCATTTTTTTTCTAGAAAAAACGATGTGTGCATGATGATAACAGAGGGAAAGAGTGGGGAAGAGAGACTGAGAGAGGAAGTGACATAGATACCTGCTCTGCACAGTCAGAAAAGTGCTTTTTTCAGCATCAAATATTTGAATTTATCAACTTAGATCCTTCAGATTTTATGCTTCCTTTAATACATTGAAAGTCAGATTAAAGGTTGCTTGTGTTTGCAGGGGCAAACAGTTCCATTTGTTCAGTTTGTAGTTCAGTTTAAGAAACCGCAAATGTGTATATAATCCGTAAGCATCCTAGACATTTCCCTTTTTCAGGATCAGATCTGAGCAGTGGACAGAAAATAAAATAATCATCACACCCATTTGTCAGTTGAACTAATTTTGATTTATAATATATATTTCTTCTTAAATGAAAAGCAGAGCAACTGTCATTAACTGTAAGTATTCAATCAAATTCTCAGAGCACAAACTGTCAGTTTCCTCTTTGCTGAGTAAAGCTCTTCTGACCATATGCTCACACTTCAGATTGCAGGAGTGTGTAAGAGCAGCAACATAAGAAAATCTATTAAAACGTTGCTAATAAAATCTAAAAGAGACAACAATGTTGATAAAATTTGATTCAGGAATTGGTGTTGTTTGGCACACCTCTTGGTTTCTGTACAGTTCTCTCTTTCCTAGGGGAGGTAAGAGACTGTTTCAAATACTGTTTTTGCCAGCTGTGCACTTTGTAAGCTTGAATAAAAACTCACTGATACCAGCACACTTCGATGTAAACCAAAGCCTGCATTTTTATTACAAACACTCAGAAATCATAGACCTACTATATTCCTCCAAATTATAAATGCTAATAAAACTGTCTCTGGGATATATTAAAAGAACTGGTTTTGTTCTTCAGTCTCTAAGAAATACTTCTGACCCTGAAACAATGTGTAATACAAAGGAGTTCTTGGCATGTTCTAAAGCCACATAAGCTCTTCTGAATTTGAATTTCAGGTAAAACACCAAGGTCTGAAAGAGTTATAACAAACCTCAGAGTTTTGGCAGTGCTGGTTTTGCAAAATTACTTCTAAGATGCATTGCTATTTCATTGTGCAAGTGTGGTTCGTAATGCAATGCCCCTTGGACCTAGACAGAGTGAAGGAGTGAATTTTGTGAATTTCAATAAGGACAAATGAAAAAATTTCTAGCTGGGAAGGAATAATAATTTTTTTTTTTTTTTTAGTAAATATGGGTTTAGACCCCCAGCTGGGCAGCAGCTCTGCTGAAAAGGCTCTGGGGATCTGGGCTAACAGCAAGCTGAGCATGACCCACCCAAGATACCCAGCTCTGTCCTGGGAAATTGAGGGGAGAGATTATCCCTGTGTACCTAGCATCCTGAGTACTTCAAGTCCTGGTTCCCCTGTACAAGAAAGGCATTCACAAATAGGGACAAATGCAAGATGTTTGGGGCTGGAGCACTGGCCCTATGAGGAGAGGCTGAGGCTCTGAGACTCACTGGGCCTGAAGAAAAGAGAACTTCAGGAAGTCCAGTTTCCTACCTCCCTTAAGAATACCAATGAGACCCAGGAAGAATATTTACAGTAATATTTGGTCAAAGGACGAAAGAACATGGGAATAAATTGAAACAGGGGTCATTCTCACTAGATATAAGAAAGTTTTGCCACCCTGAGGGCTGTGAAGCATTTGAACTGGCGGCCCAGAGAAGTTGTACAAGACTATTTTTTCAAGCTCTGAGCAGACTAGTTTGCTATCTGGCTCTGCTTTGGGCATGATGTTGGACGCAGCCCTCCTGGAGGTCCTTTCAGCTCAAGTAACTCTTGGAGGCTGAACTGGTGCAGAGGTGCTGCTCAAATGAAAACTCCCCAGCAGTATTAAAACTATGAGTAGATGCAGAATCATTCAAAATTACTATTTGCTTAATTTTATTAGTGAAAAAGCATAAACACCTATGAATTTTCCACTCAGTCCATTATTGTCAAGGAATTTCTAAAGTGCTGCTTCTTTAAATGTTCAAACACTTGGATCAACTGATGGAGAACTGTAAGGTATTTTCTGGGACTAGGGTGAGAACTGAGGGGGAATAGTCTGCCATTTTCCATTGAAAACACATCTAAATATTTTCAAAATACTAAAAATATTAATGAAAATTGAGGACTGAACTGACACGTAGGATTCAGTTGGCATTTATTCTGTTGACATCTGTTATTAGGTGCTTTTCCATTAGGACATTGAGATTCCAGAGTTGTGCCATCAGATTCAGTCTGAGATAATCTAGCTGCAGGGTACTTCAAGGTGAATCTTTGTTTCTTGTAAATCTAATGTGATCTGTTGTGCTGCATCAGCCACTTGTGAGGAATTCCTGATGGAAGCCTTTAATGGTGTAAATTTTTTATTGACATGGAAGCTACAGAATGAAGGATTGTAAATATCTTACTTTATCTAGTAGTAATAGATATAACAGAGAGCAAAGAATAATCTCCCTACATATTTTCTATCAAACAATAATATTTCTTTATATTTCTCATGTAATATTCTTTATTTCTGTATTTCCTTGCGTGGTTTCTGTGACTTTGCCTTGGCTGCTGTATTTTTATTCCCTTATTGCTTCTGGAAAATGCAGACTGTCTCAGCATGCTCTCAGCATGTCCTATTTCCCTATGCCTTTTTTTCACTGATACGTTGTGAGTGGTCCAATCTCCTACAGTCTTTAAAGTTTAGTAGTTTTGACATCACACCAGGCTTGTGGGAATCATGTAATTCTCCTCCCCAACCTTGTTCTTCCTCGCTGAGTCTGTTGCTTTTGGCTTTCTCTGTATCAATCTCACACAATTCCTAACAGGCACACAGATCTGTTCCATGAAGAGACACTTGCTTAATCTATGAAATTAATGTCAAACTATGTATTTGTGCAATGTCTGATACTCTTACCAGGGCATAAAGGATTAGAGAATAATCAAACAGTGGAAGGATATTGGTGTTTTTAATGCATCTCTGCACTTTGGGAAGTGTTGTCTGCAGCCTACAGAAGCCATACATAACACTGAGGTGTTACTGTGAGAGATTATATAGAGGTGAGCAAGAGTCCAGCCTGTTTCTTTTCCCTTACAAAATGTAATTATGGAATCGGTGTACAAGATTATGAGCTCTTGAAAAGGAAGACTGCAGGAAAAATGCAAATACTAGCAATGCCAAGTGAGAAATAACTTGAATTGTAGGTGTGACTGAAATGTTGGACTCAGAGATAAGAAGACAAAGTGAACCAAGCTCTTCTTATGGTTGTTTCATAACAATGTCTCTAACTGATTTTCTGGGGCCCATCAAAATTAACTAACAAGACTCATCCATCAAATAGAAAAAATATAAATTACAAAGAGAGTAGAGGGCTGTCTATTTTTATCAGAAATACACATAAAAATCTGTCACTACAAATGCCAAGAAATTTTGATACATAAGGAAGTATTTTGGCAGAATATATCAA